>NW_004443945.1:17510569-17555673 GCF_000243295.1 Trichechus manatus latirostris | reverse complement strand
AACAATTTCCGAGGCCAACTCTTCAGACAGGGATTGGACTGGACTGTGGGACATAAAGTGATACTCGTGAGGAGTGTGTCTCTTAGCTCAAGTAGATACAAGACTAAATGGGCAGCTTCTGTCCAGAGGTGACACGGGAAGGCAGAGAGGGCTAGGAGGTGGTTGAATGGGAATCAGGGGTGGGAAGGAGGAGTGTGCTGTCACAGTATGGGGAGAGCAATTAGGCTCCCATAACAATGTATGTATAAATTTTTGTATGGGAGACTAACTTGAAATGTCAACTTCATTTAAACTACAACAATAAACAAAAAAAAGAAAATTGGCAATGAACTTGCTCAAAATGCTTGTTGGCATTTGCTATTCAACAAGGGGAGTGTTGTGATATTACTGACTAGACCTACTTTACACTTACCGACTATCTCGTTATTCAATATTTTGCATTTTTGACAATAGTAATAAAATCTGGTATCGGACTATTGTGCACATTAACGATGTACGTCTGGTAGGCAAGAGTAACGCTGGCTGTGATGGTTAAGGTTATGTGTCAACTTGGCTGGGCCATGATTCTCAGTGGTATGGCACTTATGTAATGATGTAATTTGGAAGTTATGTAATGAAGTAGTCATCCTCCATTTTGTGATCTGATGTGGTCATCTTCCATTTTTGCATAATGCCAATTTTCATATAATGACCTGGTGTTTGGGACCTAACCATGCTGATATGTGAGGGGTGGGAGTATATGAACACCAGAAGACAAAAATATGGAAGAATCTTATGTTGGAAAACTTATTTCTTTTAAGAAGACTGTCTCTGAAAAAGACAATTTAATATGGATAGCTGCTGAAGGTATGTTTATATGTTTGCATTTAGATCAGGGATTGGCAAACTTGTCTGTTAAAAGTCAGATAGTAAATATTTCTGGCTTTGCAGGCCATATGGTCTCTATTGCAGTGGCTCAACTTTGCCACTATGCCACAAAAGCAGCTTTAGAGAATACACTAGCAAACAAATGTGGCTGTATGTCAATAAAACTTTATTTACAAAAACAGGCAGCAGGGTAGACTTGGCCTGTGAGCCATAGATAGCTGATCTCTGATTTAGATCAAATGACTGTTTCTTTAAATTAATTTCACTCATTTTCAATTCCAAGTTTTTTTGTGCACGTACAAAAAGTAAAGCCATAGTTGTTAATGTTAATGTGTTATCTCCATTAGCAGGAGAAGAACTTCACAAACAAATACTGTTGGTTTTATAGCAGTACAATTGGATGTTTCAAGAGAAAATCAGTCAAATTAACTTCAATAGTGGTTCAATTTTTTCATCCAATTCATGTACTCAAAGTAAAAGTTTTTAAAAGACAATTGTTATGAATACCATGGGAAATTCAGGTAAAAAATTCATCATAGAAAATAAAATTTATTTTTATGGCAATTATATAAATTTTGGTAAGGTACAGTGACATGGTAAAAACAACATTCTTATTAAAATAAGAAGTTTATAGGACAGAAATGTACCTAGAATTGGTTGCTGGATACAATTTATAATTGTGTCCAAAGTAGCAACAATATTCTACCCATCAAAATAGAATCTGTAATTGTCAAAATTTACAACAATTTTTATATATACACAAAGTAGGTGTGTATATTTTGGGGACAAAGTTAAGGTGGAATACAAAAAGAAAAAAATTCTACAATGTAGCAGTAGGCGCTTATTCTTTCTTTTTATTTATTTTTTGCAACCCATAAACCAAATTTTCAAAATGTCTGAACCTTAGAAGAATTACTTTGTATATTCACCTCAGCAGGGGTGGAATAGCCAGTAAGCAAACTAAGCATGGTGTTTACCTTGCTTACCAGATCATCTATAGCGAACACTTTCACTACAGATTAGAAAATAAGCACAAGTAAGCCCAGGCTTACCTTGCTTACAGGGTCATCCACCCCTGTTAAGGATTGTAAATTTGAAAGGAGGCTTTGATTCTGTCGGAAGACGCTGTGGGGTTGGGAGAGAGACAGATGTCAGCCATACCTAGAAGCAGAATCTTTGATGTGGTAAAAAAAAAAAGTGAAACTGTTTATTACAGATGATCTGGTAAACAAGTAAGCACTGTGCTTACCTTGCCTATTGGATAATCTGCCCCTGCACCTAAGTATAAGTTCTGAATACATTTTATTCAAAATCAGTGCTTTGGTTGTGAACACTGCAAAGTCTAAAGAATAGAAAAAAACAACACAACGAGGCAGAGGTCATTTCTTCTGTTAAAATGTGTCTTGTTTGCAAGGTACTCATATACACCGCAGGTGGGAAGGGTGCAGGAGGTGTGTGAGTTGGTGCAATCTTAATGGAAGTTTTCACAATGGACATTTAGAAATGTATTCTAAGGAATAATAGAACATGTACTCAAAGACAGAGGATATTGCCTGCAGTATTCAGGAACATTCAGCCAGAATCTGTACCAGGTGTTGGGAATACCCAGAGCATGTATAGATTAGACACAGTCCTGGACTCACTACCTAAGTGATTTATAGCAGCAAAAAGATGGCAACACTCTGAAAGTCCAATAATAGGAAATTTGTTAGCTAAACGATAACACAGTCGTAAAATGAAATACTCAGTAGTTGTTAAAAATAATGTTGAGGATCTATATTAATTAGCTTGACAAAAGACATAATATACTGTCTGTATTTTTAAAATCTTTAAGCAATGAGCCTTTATTAATTTTATAATCAGAAAAATCAATGGAGGTATTCTCCTTTTTAAAGGAGCCCCACTTTTAGTGCTTGATGGGTTTATAAATTAAAATACAGAAACATCTCAATTCCAGCATATTTCTTTAACTCCCTTCCAAGGGATTTCTCTTGGTACAATATTTGATTCACCTTTGTCTGATTGTCTTCCTTCTGAAGAGCTGTTAATTTCTCCCTCTGCGCCTGTGTGGGTTTGGCCCATTCCTTTTCAATGTCCTGTATTGCCTTAAAACAACATAAGTGTAAAATTAGCAATCTTAGCAGAAATGAATTAACCTGACAAAAACATTCTTGTGTATGAAGGGCTAAAAGAACAGATTCAAGATGATATATATAAAGACTTAGCATGTTATAAAAGTTACTTTTTAAATTAATGGGGGTGGGAAGAGATTTTCAACAGTTTTGGGATACCTGGCAATACTTGGTAAAGAAAATAAAGTTATTGTTAACTCCTTCCTCACGCCACTCAACCAAATAAATTCCAGACAGATTAAAGATTCAAATGTAAAATCCATAAAAGAACCAGAAGAAAATAAAGGTGACTATCCCTATCTTGAGGTAGGGAATGTCTTTTTAAGATTGTTACCATTGCTGTTAGTTGCCATTGAGTCAATTCCAATTCATGGCTACCCCATGTGTCAGAGTAGAACTACTCCACAGGGTTTTCAAGGCTGTGACCATTGAAAACAGATCACCAGGCTTGTCTTCTGAGGTGCTTCTGTGTGGGTTCTAACTGACAACCTTTTAGTTACTAGCAGAGCACTTAACCGTTTGTGCCACCACCCAAGGACTTTTTAAGAAACAAAGACAAAATGTCATAAAAGGAATAGCCCTATATAATTGCATAAAAATATAATACTTTGGTTCATAAAAACTACCAAGAACAAAATTAAGAGGCAAATAGTAAACCAGGGAAATGATTGTATCATATGTGTCAAAGAATTAGTAATATTTATACAAAGCAATAGGAAAAATATAAACATGCCCATAGAAAAATGGACAAAGGATATGTATAGGCAATTCACAAAAAGGAATTCCAAGTGGTAAATATATATTCAACCTCACTAGTAACCAAAGAATTTTTTTACCTTTAAACTTGGTAAAGATTAAAAAATATATAATATTCAGACTTGGCAAGGGTTTGGGGAAACAGGAAGTTCCATGTAGGACTGATAAGATTTAATTCGTACAACTTTCTGAAGTAATTTGGTGAATCTAAAGCCACCTACAGGAATGATAAACATAGATGTGGGGAAGATGTGTTGATAGGGCTATTACTACTCTTGTTTATAACATCGAAAATATTGCCGCTTAGTAATAGTGGCAAACATGTAGAGTGCTTACTGTGGGACAGACAGTGCTCTAACTGCTATAAAACAAAAATCAGTCCTCAACAGCCACCTATGAGGTAGGTGCTATTATGAAATGCCCAACAACAGGTAATTGTTTAAGTTTGGGTACAACAAAATAAAGAAGTCCCTGGGTGGCACAGACAGTTAAGCACTCGACTATTAGCTGAAAGACTGGTGGTTCAAACCCATCCAGAGGCACCTTGGAAGACAAGCCTGACAATCTGCTGCTGAAAGGTCATAGCCTTGAAAACCCTTTGGAGCAGTTCTACTCTGCACACATGGGGTTGTCATGAGTCGGAATCAACTTGATGGCAACTAACAACAATAAAAGCAATCAAATAATAGATTACGATATCATTAAAAATTATATAGACTATTTAACAACATGGGAAAAGTCTGTTATGTATTGATAAATGAAAAAATTTTTCAAGTTACAAAATAAGAGTCTAATGGTAGCCTCCAATTTTTATAAAACAAAATAACTATGTATAAAACAAACAAACAAAAATAATGAAAGCTTTGTAGGCATACCTATGTATCAGGGAAATACATATTACAAAATAAACACACCAAAAAAGTTAATAGATTATAATGATAGGTGAGTGTCATGGACTGAATTATGTCCTCCCCCCGCCCCGCCCTCAGAATGTGTGTATCAGTTTGGCTGGACGGTGATTCCCAGTATTGTGTGGTTGTCCTCCATTTTGTGATTGTAATTTTATGTTAAAGAGGATTAGGGTGGGATTGTAACACTCTTACTAAAGTCACATCCCTGATCCAATGTAAAGGGAGTTTCCCTGAGGTGTGGGCTGCACCACCTTTTATCTTACAAGAGATAATAGGAAAGGGAAACAAGCAGGGAGTGGGGACCTCATACCACCAAGAAAGCAGCGCCGGGAGCAGAGCGCATCCTTTGGACCTGGGGTCCCTGCGCCTGAGAAGCTCCCAGACCAAGGGAAGACTGATGACAAGGACCTTTCTCCACAGCTGACAGAGAAAGCCTTCCCCTGGAGCTGATGCCCTGAATTTGGACTTGTAGCCTAATAGACTATGAGAGAATAAATTTCTCTTTGTTAAAGCCATCCACTTGTGGTATTTCTGTTAGAATAGCACTAGATGACTAAGACAGTGAGTTACAATTTTGGGTGACATTTACTTTCTTTTTTGAACTCTTCCATATTTGCAGATCTTTTATAAAATGAAAAGAAATTTTACGATTAAAAAAAAAACTATTATTGGGCCCTGCCTGCTCATCAGTAGAGTCCCCAGACTCCAGGTCCCTGATGGGTTTCTCAGTCCTGTTTCCTAATCCACTGCAGGTTTAAGCGAACAACCACTGCGCACCACAGCAGGAATCTCCTGGAAGACAGCTAACTGCTCCCAGTGGAAGCTCTTCGGGATTGAAATGAAAAATGGAAGTAATAAAGCCTGTTGTCTGCAGCCTGCCTCCCTGCTCCAGTCTCCTTTTTCTGTGCTCTTTCCCTCCCCTCCTGGGACCCCACACATTCTTCCCCTCCCCTCTATCCAGCTTGACCCCAGGGGAGGTTCTGGTATTAGTTGTACATCTCATTAGCTATACGCTTAGCCTGTGCTACATTGATTTATCATGCTTGAAAGGAATTTTCCATTGTTCCTCACTTAGGTTGTCAGCCCCTCGAGGGAAGACCCTGTGTTCCTCACTTCAGTGTATCTTGCCAGTGCCTTAAACCTTAAACACTCAATAAATCTTTGCCAGTTATCAGGCACTTATTTATACCTTAGTCTGAATGTAAGTCTATGTGTTACCTCCCTCAATGATATGGGCAGGTTATGCCTTATCTCCAAGAGGCGAATGAAAAGCTGAATAAATTTTTGACATTGCTGTTTAGGTTGGAGGGAAAGAGGCAGGGAGGTTAGAGGGGAGAAGAAAAATAACTAGTATTTGTTGAAGACCTTTTTAGATGGGGTTTCTCGTTGACTTTTTTCCAACTATCCTATAGGGTAGGAATAATTATCTCCATTTTATAGCTGGGTAAACTGAGATTCAGAGAGGTTATGACTTTCAAGGTCACCCAGTAAGTGGCAGAATTGGATTAACACCCAGGTGTGACCGCTACACCATGTCCTCCTGCCCTTGCCCAAGCCTCTAAATTGTTACTGTATAATCAGCTGTTGTTGTTTAGTTGCTGTGGAGTAGAGTCTGACTCATGGTGACCCCCTGTGTGCAGAGTAGAACTGCTCCATAGGGTTTTGAAGGCTGTGACCTTTCAGAAGCAGATCTCCAGGCCTGTCTTGTGAGGCGCCTTTGGGTGGGTTCAGACAGCCAAACTTTTGGCTAGTAGTCAAGCGCTTAACCGGTGTACCACCAGGGATCTTGTATAGGCAGCTAAAACCAAAGAAAACCAAACCCACTGCTATCAAGTTGATTCCAATTCATGGCGACCCTGTAGGCCAGAGTAGAACTGCCCCATAGGGTTTTCCAAGGCTGTAAATCTTTAGCGAAGCACACTGCCACATCTTTCTTCCGTGGAGCCACTAGTGGGTTTGAATTGCTGACCTTTCGGTTAGCAGCTGAGCGCTTAACCCCTGCACCACCAGGGCAGCTACCCACCCCCAAATCTTTCTGCTTGTTTTTAATGGTTCTCAAAACTGAACCTAGACACCATACCAGAATGGAATCAGCTTGGGCATGAAAAACTAAATGCCTTCTTCTTTCCTGAATTTACCTGATGTTAGAGTCCTGTAAGGACTGTTGACACAGGTCAACCATGTCAAAGAGAAAGCATGGCTAAATAAAGAATGTAAACAGGAATGAGGGCAGTAGGTACTAACCCAAGACACATTACTCATCATTAGAGGGCCCAGGGCTCTCAAACCCAGAGATTGAAATGTCCTGAAGAAGAGTTAACACAACTGTTCAGGTTTCACTATCTTTGAAGAGATTTGACCCTGATTATAGGCTCACAATTCATCACTCAAATACTTTATCTACCGTACCTCCCTCAGAGCTGGCCCATAAAATAAGAGAATTAAGTTTAAACGAACGTCGCTACTCAGTTATATGGTTCCCTGAAGACTGGCTGATGAGCACTTATGCAGAGTCTAATTTTAAAAATCAAGTGGAACCACATAAGCCATGGTTTTCATGCGTTTCAATCACACACTATAGTGCCTTCCACTGACAGCACAGTCACAAGAAATGGAGAGCACATACTTCTCTAAGTAAGACATCGACCCCTCAGCTCCAGCTGATTGAGGCACGACAGACAAGACCATAGGGGACGGATGTGCAGGTTGTGCCCTGCACAAGGGTCTGGGCCATGGAGGTGTTAGGAGGCTAAAGGCTAGCCCATGCTCCCCTCACCCAACCAGGAGCCCTGACATGGGGCTAGGCCTGCCTGGAGGATGGGGCACCTTTTTCTAATATGCATAAAGTTACTGTATATGCCAGTGGTGGCCCTCCTGAAATGCAGGCCCAGAAGTGACTGAGCTTTTAATATTTTTGAGAAAATCCAGAAATTTAAACTTGTACATACAATCTCCTATTAATGTCACTCAAATTTGTTTTGTTTTGTTTTTAAAGGAAACTTCGATGGTTGATATTGTGTGTCAACGTGGCTAAGCTATGATTCTCAGTGATTTGGCAGACATGTAATAATCACCTTCCAAGATGTGATCTGACGTGATCAGACAATCAGTTGAGAGGAGACTTTCCTTAGGGGTGTGGACTGCCTCCAGGAATAAACGGATGTTCTGGCAAAGCTTGCTCTCTCTCGATCCTGCACACTTCTCATTGCCTGACATCTAGTTCTTGGGATGCAGGCCTGCAGAAGTTTCTGGCCTGCCTCCTGACCCACGGATTTGGGACTTGCCAGCCCCCACAATTGAGTGAGTCATTTCCTTGAAGTAAATCTCTATATATTTATATACCGGTCTCACTGGTTTTGCTCCTCTAGAGAACCCAGACTAAGATAGAAAGGAGACATGATGTGGGAATAAACAAAGCAGGTCTGCTGGTCCAAATGGCAACTTGGGCCTCAGTGGGCACTTCTGCTTTAAAAAAAAGCAAAAGGGTATCCTTTAATAGTTAACTAAGGTGGCACCATTATTCATCAGAAGGACTCATAAAAGCTTTTTGCATTAATTCTCAAGAAGGATGATTGCTTCTCATTCATGCACATATCCTAGGCACTCCTGACACAAAAGAGGAATGAGACACAGTCTCTGTCCTTGGCCATTCAGAGTCTGGTCAGGGAGACACATATGTAAACAGTATTTACAATGCTGAGTGAGAAGTGCTATATAGAGGATGTGAGCAAAATATCACGGGAGCAGAGAGGGAGGGCAGAACTTTCTTTGCTGGGGTTAGCTTAGGAAGGCTTCACAGAGGAGGCAGCACTCTGCCATCCTCAGGGCTTTTGGTATGCATATGGTCCTGACTCTCCTGCTGAACTTGAGCATGGCTTTCAACTTCTCAGACTTCACTCAGATTCAAGAAATTATAATGATGATGATGATAATGATAATTATGACATTAACTACAATTTTTTGAAGGCTTACTATAAGCCAGGCAAAGAACTAGGGGTTAATAACAGTCTATTAGAGCAGAGGGAGTCCCTGGGTAGTATAAACAGAAACACACTCAGCTGCTAACCAAAAGGTTGGAGGTTCAAGTTCACCCAGGGGTGCCTCAGAAGAAAGGCCTGGCAATCTACTTCTGAAAAATCAGCCATTGAAAACCCTATGGAGCATGGTTCTACTCTGAAACACATGGGGCAGCCATGAGTCCAGATTGACTCAATGGCAACTGGTTTTTTGTTTGTTTGTTTCTGGTGTTAAAAGCAGCAAGAAAACTTGGACACTATTAGTTCAACCTCTTGGTTTAATAGGGAGGTGCTGTAGTTCAGAAGGATGAAGTGGCTGGTCCAAGAGCACATGGAGACAGTGCCAATAGCAAAGCAAGGACAGGATTCGTTTTTGAAACTGCAGTTCAGTGTACTTTCCACAAAGCTACTTTTTTTCCCCCAGCTGTGAGCAAAGAAAATACCTTCCATTTCTCTCTGGTTTACAACTCCTTAATGAAGACAGATAAACTCATATTATGATGCTGCCAGTTCTGACCTTTCAACACAGTGTGTTCCTAGAAACTATGCCGTAAAGAAGACTGTATTTCCCACAGGAACTATATTGTAATTAGGTAGTGCATTCTCAACGAAGGATGCGACATCAAATAAAGCAGACACAACCAATAATGTATCGTAACAGCAAGGAGACAATGATGCTGAGCCTCCGTAAACATTTAAAATGGTAAATTATGCTCCAACTCATAGAACACGAGCATAAGTACGCTAAACAGGACTAATACATAGATCAAAGTATAACATGAAATGAACTCAAAAGACTTACAATATACTATATTAGTATACAATATACTATATACCAGTCATAAAAATATCATAGTGAACATTAAACGTTTCATAAGTGATATTTTGATTTGCCTTCTTAGAATTTGGAAGAGCTTGTGGAGATGATTTAGTGGATGGTCTTGGTCTAGACACCTAAGGAAGTATGTGCTGAGACATTTCTTCTTCTTCTATGCCCTCTAGCAAGCTGACGCATTCAAAATTGTTCCATTGACATTTTTTGCTATACTCAAAGTCTTACAGTAGGTTTTTTTAATGTTTTCTTGTCCCCTTGAAAAGCACATTAAAAGTAAGTAATGACTGACCCAACATTTCTCCTCCTGTCTTCAGCTCTACCTCTTCAGTGTATGAAAAGCTATGGAGTGTTGCCACTGAGAATCACACTAAATAAAAGCCACCTGTAAATAAGTATTATGGGGGAAGTGGTGGTTCAGTGGTAGAGTCCTTACCTTCCATGCAGGAGACCCTAGTTCGATTCCCAGCCAATGTACTTCATGTGCAGCCACCACCCATCTGTCAGTGGAGGCTTGTATGTTGCAATGATGCTGAATAGGTTTCAGTGGAGCTTCCAGACTAAGATGGACTAGGAAGAAACACCTGGTGATCTACAACCAATCATGGGGATGGCACAGGACTGGGCAGTATTTTGTTTGGTTGACCATGGAGTCGCCATGAGTTGGGGGTTGACTCCACAGCAGCTAACAACGACTACAATGACAAATAAGTATTAAATCCCTCTTTGACATCCTCTAGTAACACAAGAAGAGCCCTGGTAGCACAATGTTTAAGAGCTCGGCTGCCAACCCAAAGGTCGGTGGTTTGAACCCAATAGCAGATCCTTGAAAGAAAAGACCTGGCAATCTACTCTTGTAAAGATTACAGCCTTGGAAACCCTATGGGGCAGTTTTACTCTGTCTTATAGGGTCGCTGTTTGAGTCCGAATTGACTTGACGGTACAATTAGGACAATGCTGACCCTCTGCAGGGGCTTAATGCCAATGCTGTGCCAGGAACAGTTCTAGTTTCTGGGCATACAGCAGTGGATAAATCAAACTAGGAGAGAGAGACACAATAAACAAATAAATAAGAATGTAAATACATACACGTATATATATACACATACATTCTTCCTTGTTTATTATCGTTGTTGTTTATATGTTCTTGTTGTTGGGTGCCATCCAATGGATTTCGACTTATAGCAACCCCATGTAACACAGTAGAACTACCCCAGGGTTAACCTTTATGGAATGGAATTGCTAAGGAGAAGATAAAGCAGGCATGTCAGGATTTGTGTTTAGTTTGAGTGAGATGGAAAGCAGCCCTGGGAAGGTATAAATGGAGGAAGGATACAATCTGCCCCTTCCTCCTCCAGAAGAGACTGTGGGATGTTATCATGGAACTCCTTAAAAAAAATTTCCAAACCTCCCTCCCATAATTGCCAAGACAGGTCTTGGGGAGGATCAGGTCTCTAAAGAATCTTTAGTTATCTTGGTAAGAGAGGACACTGGTGGGGAGCTGCAAAGAGGGTGGGAGAACTGGGGTGGTGATGACCTGGTGGCAAATATAAAGGCAGCATCTGCACCATTTCACTGCTTAGCAGGACCTTCACCACCCTAGCCAGGAAAAGGAAAATTTATTTTTTGTGGTGGTGGGGAGGGAGGGCAGAAGGCAGGACCAACTACTTAATTTGTAGGGTCCAATACAAAATGAAAATGTGGAGCTCCTTGTTCAAAAATCATTAAGAATTTCAAGAAGGGGGCAGTAGTGCATGAAACCAAGTGCAGGGTCCTTCCTAACCAGGGGCCCTGTGTGACTGCATAGCTGTGCAGCTGTGAGGCCAGCTCAAGGGCAGGTATGCTACTTGTTGGCTCAGAGAAAAAGAAGGCTATGCTAAAACGAGATTTAGGGACCATGTGTGATTTTAAAGGAGCCCTGGTGGTGCAGTGGTTAAGTGCTTGGCTGCTAACCAAAAGGTCAGCAGTTCAAACGCACCAGCCACTCCATGGGAGAAAGATGTGGCATCCTGCTTCTGTAAAGATTACAGCCCTGGAAACCCTCTGGGGCAGTTTTACTCTGTCTTATAGGGTCACTATGAGTTGAATCAACTCATGGGCAATGGGTTTTTCTTGGGTGTGACTTTAGATTATCAAGATATCCTTTGTAGGCCTAAATGATCAAGTGCTAGCTGCAAAGTCAGAGATTGTTAAAATGAACGTAGAATTCTTAACTACTAAAAAAAAAAATTTTTTTTAATGATTGCAAACCATAATGACCTATAATATATGGCATTCTGACAGTTCTTGATTGTCCTTACCTGCAAATAGATCAAATCTACAGCCGTTCTGCAGTCCATCAGCATGGAGTCAAGGGATGGATCCATATACCTGCATAATTCAGGAGTGTTTAATTAATTCATAAGGCATGGCTCATAGGCATCACCATTTCCAGCCAGGCACACCTGGGAGTAATTGCTCTCTAAAGTGGTAGCTCTCAGCCCTAAGAGCTAAGGCCCCCTTGTTCTAACAAAGTCACGTTCTAACACTTCCCTAGCCTTCAGTATGTCCCTCTACCTCTTTTGTTTCCCATTTTCTTTATACTATAAGGCCTTGAGTATATCCCACCTGAATTTAGAGACCATCTCAAAAATACAGCTGACGCATTGAACGCTAATGACCGAAGACCAGATGACTTGTGAAATAACATCGAGGACGTCATGCATGAAAAAGCAAACAATCTGTAAAAAGACAGGAAAGAAAAGACCAAAATGGATGTCAGAAGAAACTCTGAAACTTGCTCTTGAATGTGAGTAGCTAAAGTGAATGGAAGAAATGATGAAGTAAAAGAACAGAAGATTTCAAAGGGTGGCTCAAGAAGACAAAGTAAAGTATTATAATGACATGTGAAAAGACCTGGAGATAGAAAACCAAAAGAGAAGAACATGCTTGGCAATTTTCAAGCTGAAAGACTTGAAGAAAAAATTCAAGCCTCAAGATGCAATATTGAAAGATTCTACGGGGAAAATACTAAACGATGCAGGAAGCATCAAAATAAGACAGAAGGAATACAGACTCACTATACCAAAAAGAATTGTTCAGTGTTAAACCATTTCAGGAGGTAGCATAGGATCAGGAACCAATGGTACTGAAGGAAGAGGTCCAAGCTGCACTGAAGGCATTGGCAAAACACAAGGCTTCAGGAATTGATGGAATACCAATTGAGATGTTTCAACAAAGGGATGCAGCGCTGGAAGTGCTCACTTGTCTATGCCAAGAAATTTGGAAGACAGCTACCTGGACAACTGACTGGAAGAGATCCGTATTTGTACCCATTCCAAAGAAAGGTGATCCAACAGAATGCGGAAATTATCGAACAATATCATTAATATCACACACAAGTAAAATTTTGCTGAAGATCATTCAAAAGCGGTTGCGGCAGTAAATGGACAGGGAACTTCCAGAAATTTAAGCTGGATTCAGAAAAGGATGTGGAACCAGGGATATCATTGCTGATGTCAGATGGATTATGGCTGAAAGCAGAGAATACCAGAAAGATGTTTACCTGTGTTTTATTGGACTATGCAAAGGCATTCAACTGCGTGGATCATAACAAATTATGGATAACATTGTGAAGAATGGGAATTCCAGAACACTTGACTGTGCTCATGAGGAACCTGTACGACTTCAGGCATTTGAAAAGAACAAGGGGATATGGCATGATTTAAAGTCAAGAAAGGTGTGCATCAGGGTTGTGTCCTTTCACCATACTTACTCGATCTGTATGCTGAGCAAATAATCTGAGAAGCTGGACTATATGAAGAACACGGCATCAGGATTGGAGGAAGGCTCATTAACAACCTGCAATATGTAGATGGCACAACCTTTCTTGCTGAAAGTGAAGAGGACTTGAAGCACTTACTAATGAAGATCAAAGACCACAGCATTCGGTATGGATTACACCTCAGCATAAAGAAAACAAAAATCTTCACAACTGGACCAATAAGCAACATCATGATAAACGGAGAAAAGATTGAAGTTGTTGAGGATTTCATTTTGCTAACATCCACAATCAACATCCATGGAAGCAGCAGTCAAGAAATCAAACGAAGTATTACACTGGGCAAATCTGCTGCAAAAGACCTCTCTAAAGTGTTAAAAAGCTAAGATGTCACTTTGAGGATTAAGGTACACCTGACCCAAGCCAGGTGTTTTCAATAGCCTCATATGCATGTGAAAGCTGGACAATGAATAAGGAAGACGGAAGAAGAACTGAGGCCTTTGAATTATAGTATTGGCGAAGAAGACTATATACCATGAATATAGTATAATCGAATATACCATGGACTGCCAAAAGAATGAACAAATCTGTCTTGGAAGAAGTACACCCAGAATGCTCATTAGCGACAAGGATGGCAAGACTTTGTCTCACATACTTCGGACATGTTATCAGGAGGGACCAGTCCCTGAGAATGACATCATGCTTGGTAAAGCAGAGGGTCAGCGAAAAAGAGGAAGGCCCTCAAGGAGATGGATCGACAAAGTGGCTCCAACAAGGGCTCAAGCATAACAATGACTGTGAGGATGGTGCAGGACTGGGCAGTGTTTCCTTCTGTTGTACACAGGGTCACTATGAATTGGAACCAATTCGACAGCACACAACAACAACAATAACATAAGGCCTAGTCTGGTGGCCTCTGAGAGAATAGATGCAAAGTAATAGTAATAACAATAAAAGAAAGCTTTAGGGGAATCATCTGCATCCCTGTTGACACTCAGTTCCCATTCTTGGTCACCATCTCCCAGATTCTCTTCCTCCACCCCACGTAATTCCCAGCATATTCATCTGCCCTATACCCAGGCTACCCCTATCTCTTGCCTAAACTGCTCCAGTAACCTCCTCACCAGGCCGTCTGCCTTAGTCAGGGTTTCCTCAAGCTCACTTTCTACACTCTAGTCAGAGTGATCTCTTCCTTTCAGAATCTCATAGACCTAGGAGTTGGATCCTGCTCCCTTCTAAGGCCCTTTGTGAGACCACCCTTGCTTTCATTTCCATTCCTATCTGTTAACCCCTCCTCCCTCCTGCACACTCTACATTCCTGCCATGTTTTTCTCAACTCACTCTCCCTGAAAGAGCACTCTGAATACTTTGGCTTGCTAGAGGGAACAGAAAAAGAAAAAAGCTTCAGCACGTACTTCCTTAATTGACCAGCAATGGTAAACCAGTTGCCGTTTAGGTGGTTCTGACTCATGGCAACTTTCAACTTTTTGGTCAACAGCCGAGTGAGTTAACCATTTATACCACCCACGGACTTCCAGCAATGGTGAGAAATACTCAAATGCTTACTGTCACAGTAAATACTTACTCACCACTTTCTGAGTCCAACCTTACAGTTTTCCACTTCAGAACTTTGAAGACTAACATAAGGGAGTTCAAAGTCTGCCATTTTTTTCACGACTAGAAAAGGGGAAAAGGGAGCCTTATTGGTTGAAATAGCACTAATAGTTTACATACAGAAGCTTAAAATAGGAAAATAAAACATTACTGTTATAAAAGAATAAAATAGTAAGATTCTCTTGGATTTGTACATAATTTAACTTTCTGAAGTTCATTAAAAAAAATAAACTTAATTTGATTCCCATAAAATGCCTGTGGCTTGAGTAGGGGATATTTTACAGATAAAGAAACTGAGGTCCAGAGAGCCTAGCACCTTGGCTGTACACCACAGCTCCTAGCTGTAGAACTGAGACCTAAACCCCTTGACTTCTGACTCAAAACCACCTCTCACAGCTTCTTGAGGACATATGTAAACTACTGTAAGATGACTGATACCATTTCACAACTAAAAACTTTATAATATCTAGAAAGGTACTGTGGAGCAAAGCAGGAGCTATCTGAATCATACTGCCATCTCTTACCACCTCATTATGTTGCTCTTGTTGTTGGGTGCCATCGAGTCAATTTTCAACTCATAGCAACCTCATGTGACAGAGTAGAACTGTCCTATAGGGTTTTCTAGGCTGTAATCTTTACAGGAGCAGATCTCCAGGTTTTTCTCCCACGGAGACCTTGGATGGATTTGAACAGCCAACCTTTCAGTAAACAGCCAAGCGCTTAACCATTGCACCACCAAGGTGCCTTCATCTCATTATACCTTTTCAAAAAAAGAATCTAAGAACTTATTTATATATCATTCACATCTTTTATGACAAAAAGAAATTATGCTCAGAAGGAATGTCCTGATACCTGGTGTCTAGCACTCCATTCACAAGGCACTTGTGAGGTAGCTGGTGGATATAGGGTCAGAACAGAATGGTAAACGTGCGGCAGGCATCAGGATTGGGCTTGGGGAGGCACAAGAGGAAGTGCAGTTACTGCAAAGACCTGACATCTTGCTCCTGACCGCGCTACCTCTCCGTAGTTGTCACCGCCCCATTCTCGCCCCCAGCTTGCCCAGTACAGAGGCATCCTCACCACTCCCCAGTCCTTTGACCCAGGGTGTGAGACAGAAGTAGAGACCACACACTGGGGAGCTCCCCTGAGGATGCTGGGTAACCAGGCCCCTCAGCTGTCCCCTGCATCTCCTAGGCGGAGGCTTTGCTTGCACCTGCCCACCCATCTCCTGGCTCACACGCTTTTCTTCTCTCCTTCTTACCAGAGAGCTTGCCGTCCTTGTGAAACCGAATAAGAAAAAGGCCGAAGTAGCCCAAGAGCTCCCGACACAGTACAATTTTGTGTGACGCTACCTTTAACCAGAGACAAGAAAAAGGTGAAAAAATGTTAGCCGTGCACGCTTACTAATTGTAAATACAAAATTTGACATTGCCTTTAAACATCAATAAGCAGTGTTTTAATGGCCTATTGGACACGAAAAAGCTTTTCTGAATCTGAAATGGTGTCAACTCATTTTAGAAAATTTAGAAATACAAAAGATTAGAGTGAAGAAATTAAAAATCACTCCCACCATAATGGACATGAACCAGTCTCAGTTGAGGCTAGCTGTCCTATCTCATATGTGGACTTGGACCCAAGCCTCTGATCATTTTGGTCTTTATTGTCCACTGGAGGGCAGTAGTCATTCTCCATGAACATCTGTCCTGTGATACCTGACCTGGGGCCCTCACACCAATTTACCAGATTTCAGAAAAGGAATATCAGGTGCTCCTTCCCCTCCACTTGGCTGAAGTATAAAAGTGTACAGGTTACTGCCTGGCTTTGACACCCCAGGGTCATCTCACCTTGATGTCTCCTGTGATGGTCAAATCTAATCTGTCATTGTTAGCTGCCATCGAGCCAGCTCCTGACTCACGGTGACCCCATTCACAGTGAAACAAAATGCCGCCTAGTCCTGCACCATTCTCATGATTGGCTGTGGATTGGACTGTTGTGATCCATGGGGTTTTCATCAGCTGATTTCCAGAAGTTGATTGCCAGGGCTTTCTTCCTAGTCTTAATCTGGAAGCTCCACTGAAACCTATTCAGCATCATAGCAACACACAAGCTTCCACTGACAGAAAAGTGGTGGCTGTGCATGTGGTGCACTGGCCGGGAATTGAACCTGGGTATCCCACACTGAAGATGAGAATTCTGCCACAGAACGACCAACAACCTCAAGTTTAATTTACTATGATGTTTTCTCTGGGAAAAAACTCAAATCCCAGGCATGGGCTGCCCTCACTTCACATTCTCCTCTGACTTTTACATCAAAGAGCCTTCATTTTTACACCAATGGCTTCATTTTTACCAAAAGGCCATCAAGCTGTAATGCCCTGGTTTACACCTTCCTTTAACAAAAACTTTCCATGTTGTGGTAAACAAACCATCTCCGTCCCCATCAGCCCCAGCCCCTCTTTAGGGCTCTTAGATGATTTTTTTGCACTCTGGGTCTTAATTCTCTAAATCACCTCTGCAGCATGGGAAGATTTGCTTCTTTTTTATTGTGGTAAAATATATATAACAAAAAATTTGCCATTTTTAACCATTTTTAAATGCACAATTCAGTGACATTAATTATATTCACCACGTTGTGCAAACATCACCACTATCTATTTCCAAAAGTTTTTCCTCACCTCAAACAGAAACTCAGTACCCCTTCAGAAATAACTCCCCACCCTTGTCTCTCCCCCCAGCCCCTGGTGACCACTAATATACTTTTGTCTCTACGCATTTGCCTATTCCAGATATTTCATGTAAGTGGGGTGAATTCACTTGTACAGCTCTGTATGTGAACTGATGCTCTAACCACGAATCCAAGTTCTCTAGGTGGCAATTGTACAAACACCAGGCGCAAAGAGGATACTTTTCTTGTCAGAGGTCTGCAAATTTCCTTGTGAGATCGTCTTACTAGGTGGATGGTATGAGTGGGTGTTCTCAGTATAGCTTTGAAAATAAAGAATAGCCTAGAAATATTTTCACAACTTTTACTCCATGTTCATTCCCACCTTCCGTCTTTCTCCCTTACTCTTCTCCCCATAGCCTTGCAAAAAAACCAAAGCAGGCTCTTCTGCGGATTGGAGATGCTGTCCGGGTAAGTGTGTACTGGTATGTTACAGCACAGTTGTTGCTGCTGTGTGCCACTGAGTCGATTCCGACCCATAGGGACCATATATGACAGAGTAGAACTGCCCCCATAGGGCCTCCTAGGCTATAATCTTTACGGGAGTAGATTGCCAAGTCTTTTCTCCCATGGAGCAGCTGGTGGGTTCAAACCACAGACCTTTCAGTTAGCAGCTGAGCTCTTAAGCATTGTACCACCAGAGCTCCTTAATAGCACAGTAAAGACATCTTTTTCCTAAAGCAAATATGACACATGCCCACTCAAATTAAATTTCTCTCTTCTGTGACTCATTTAGTGAAAACAGCAAGCTTACTTGCCAAGGTAAATAGAGATTAGTGGGGGAAAAAGAGAATGGAGAAACGTTTTATAATTTATAAAGATCTAAATACAAACACCTTCTTTTGAGAGGAGTGAGCACTGGCAAAAAGAGACACAACAATATTGTCTCTCTCCGCAAATGTTAACGTAGTTTCAAAACACAAACATCACCAATAAAACTACATGAGCACTAGTGTATAAAAAATGAAGAAGAGATTTAAGCTTGTTATTCATCCTTAAAGAGTCCATTAAAAAGTATAAGGTAGGACAGGGTGGGGCAGAGAGGGAGAAGCAAAGGTCAGATATCATGACCCGCGCACGAGAACCTTCTTTCCTTCGAAAGGTCCTAGAAACTTTCCGACTTCCTCTTGTTTATAATTTTTTATTCCCACTCGTATGTTTCTCTGAGGGATTAGAACTAGAACCCTCCAAAGGAAAAAGGCCTGGGAGCTGGCCTTTGGGAGCAGTACGTGGGTGTGAGAAGACAGCGTCCCCTCTGCAGCCGGAGGCAAGCCCAGGGAGGCAGAGCTGGTAACAGCCAAATCTGAAGGGGAAGATGCTTTCTGGGTCTCATCCTTGGAGTTCTCAAAGAACTGATTAAAATTGAGGTCTGGTCCTCTGGACCCTGTGGACAGAACTAGACTAACTGGAATGTGGTTTCAGGGGCTCTTCCTGTAGGGGAAGAGGGACAACTCTTTCAGCTTTCAAGAAAGGCTCGTCATTTTCTTCTAGAACCTGTCACCAACCTACCTCGGTATGGCCTGTTTCAGACTCAGCTGGACTCCACCCTCCTTCCTGCTCCCAACCACAGCGCATCCCATAAGAAAATATTTTGCATATTTTCAGGGCACATGCCTGGCTGAGTTTCAGGGAAGTAACAATAGCTTTTGAAAAGACCTAAGAAACCTCCAAAACACTGATGCCCACAGGGAGAATAAAACCAAAGAGGTCCTGGAGGATTGACTGTATCCCAGATTCCTTGGTTGGTCTCCCAGAAAATCCTGGCATCTCTAGACAAGTCATCTAGAGACTAAAATGATAGGCAGGAGGCATGTGGAAGGTAATCATGTCCTAGAGTCTCTGCTTTTGAACAGAATTATTCCTAAATTCCGTTCTGGAGCTGGCATTTAAATTTTACCTCTAGGACTCTTTCAGCAGTATCTGATGTTACAATTTCTATTTTAATGCTCTTTCCATCAGGCAGAAATATATCCAGAGAGGTGCTCTTGGCGGTGATGTTAAACGTGCTCTGTAAGCAAAAGGAAAGCAAAATAAGCTTCCATACTTCATGGAGTGAGCAGTCAGTAGTTTTCTCTCCCTGGTGCTCTTCAGGCACTAGAGGACCCAAAGGTACCAAGAGGCAGGTGCAGAGATTTGGGAGGGGGGTTCTCTTAGGGGATAGGATGTAGGTAAGGAGAGGTGTAGAGAGGGACCAAATCAAAGCAATGACACGAAGCTTGAATAATTTCCAAATAAACAGGGAATCCATTTTAGGAAAAAAAAAGGCATTTGATAAAATCGTTTACATGACGCTTGGTAGTCTCAGAATTAATTACTTTTCCTAGTTTTGAACATTCCCAAGCACCCTCAAAAGTCCATGAAATGCAGTAATTTACGATTTTGCTACAGCAAAAATCTGAGTTGCACAAATGACAAGGCCAGTGTGGGGAAGCAAGTCGCTATCTAGCAAGAGAGAGCCCAGCTGAGGACCTGCCACAGCTCTTCTCATGAGTAAGCACTCTGTGAGGGAAGAAAGGACATATGTTATAGGCAGCTGCAAACTTGAGAACCTGTGAAGTTCTTGGGATGGAGTGTTTTAGAATGTCATGGATACCCTTGAGACACTATAAAGCTATCAGAGTTTAGGAAAGCATGAGGCTGAAGTTAATGCTACAGTTACCATAAACCTGTTGCTATCAAGTTGATTCAGACTGATAGCAACCCTATAGGACAGAGTAGAACTGCCCCTAGGTTTCCAAGGCTGTAATTTTTATGAAAGCAGACTGCCACATCTTTCTCCGGTAGAGCAGCTGGTGGGTTCAAACTGCCAACCTACCAGTTAGCAACCAAGTGCTTAACCACTGTGCTGCGCCACCAGGGCTCCTTACAGTTACCATAAAGAGTGGGATTCCAAGAGGAGGCAAGGCCTAGAGAGACCAATGGCTGTCCAGACAGAGCCTCACAGGGTGGCAGCATCAGGGTGGACTTTTCTCAGCACCTCCCGAATATGATCCTGTCAATTCAGAGGCTGATTCACAGTTTTTCTCATGCCAGGTACCACAAGAGAATTAAACCCTAATGCCCCAAGGCATCCATTGTGTGTAACAAATTAACTTCTTTCCTAGGCGTTTAGAATGGTACTAGTCATGTATCATCCCTGGGAGAATTGAGATGAGTCACTTGTACCATTTTCTGTGTTCTGAGACTATATAAACCAGAATACCAGTAAATTACAGTGGGAGTAGGAGGCGACGATCTCTTTTAGTGACTAGATTATTCACATCCAACCACGCAACCTCCTCCTTGGTATCAGGTTGAAGGAGGGGAGATTCAAACAACCAATGAGAAAATGGTTTGAGGATCATGGAATTGGTGCTCAGGTAAGCTGACCAGGTGAGATCCTTTCCCCTCAACAGACAACACCTCCCCTTTCCTCAGGCCTACTGACCTCACCTCTGCCATTCACAGACACCACAGATTAGTTGTCATAAGGCTTTGTGGGAAGCCAGGGGGATCTGAGAACTCAGTCACATTGCTCGAGGCAAGGCAGGGTCTATCTCAAAAGCCTGATCACATTAGTGACAGATTTATTTTTCCTGATTGTATCATCAAAGGGCAACCTTTTACTTTAAATTTTAACTTCCATCCTCACATACTTAAAATTACTAAGTTTCTATGATTCTGAACCTAAGTATTTCAGAAAAGAAATCTACTTCTTTCCAAATTCAAAGGGTCGGTCCAAGAAAGCAACATATCCTTACATATTATAACTATATATATGAGCAACTTGTATATATAGCGTATCATTAGGAATAAATGTAAGATTCATGTATTCATAACATACAAATATAATGTTAGAACACAGCACTGATAATTGTGCTCTGTTCTGCTTCACATACAATAGCTCATTTAATTCTCATAACAACCTCATTTTTCAGATGAAGTAAAGGTTCACAGAGGTTAAATAATTTGCCAGGGACACACTGCTAGTTGGTGGCAGAGGCAGGACTCAAGATCAGCTCTGCATGACTCTAGGGTCTAGGGTCTGGGCTCGAAATAGGGTGAACTTATCTCCCGGCTGGCCCAGGAGATTCTAGAATCAGTCTGTCATCTCAGCATAGTAATTATAGCATTCCTTTCACTCTCAACAGTGTCCTGGTTTGGCTGATAAATATTATAGCCATCCTAACGCTCAGCTGCCATGTTATGGTGCCTCCCGCCACGTACAATAAGTTTCTGTCTGTGTGATGTGAATTTGCTACTTCCTCGATCACTGTGTTTGTAACTTTTCAAAGAGTTCGATAGCTTCTCAGTGTCACTACTAGCCTCTGGATCAGCAAATGCTGAACCACCTACCAGGTGTTCCCTTCAAATACCCAGTGCTGGAATAATCCACCTCTCAGCATCTGTTGAGAACCACTTGAAACCCTTCAACAGAATGCCAGAGCCACTTGTCTCCCTTCTCCACAGCGCAGGCTCTGAGCTTCCTACATACCTCAGGCGACACTCTCTTTATGCCTTCACTTCTACCTTACAGCATTCCAGTGGAGTTTTGAATGAGATCCCTCATTCCCCTGCAGCGCTTCCCAGGCCCCACATTTGGCGGAAATACGGCCAAATGTGTTGTGTACCATCAAGTTGATTCAGACTCATAGTAACCCTAGACGAGAGAGTAGAACTGCCTCATATGGTTTTCTCGGTTATAATCTTTACAGAAGCAGACTGCCACATCTTTTTCCCATGGAGTGGATGGTGGGTGTCATGGATTGAATTGTGTCCCCCCAAAATATCTGTCAACTTGGCTAGGTCATGATTCCCAGTAGTATATGACTGTCTACCATTTTATCATCTGATGTGATTTCCCTATGTGTTGTAAATGCTATGATATGATGCAATAAGATGGATTAGTGGCAGTCATATTGATGAGGTCTACAAGATTAGATAGTGTCTTGATCCAATCTCTTTTGAGATATAAAAGAGAGAAGCGAGCAGAGAGACATGGGAACTCATACTACCAAGAAAGCAGTGCCAGGAGCAGAGTGCATCCTTTGGACCTGAGGTTGCTGTGCAGAGAAGCTCCTAGACCAAGGGAAGATTGATGACATGGACCTTCCTCAAGAGCAGAGAGAGAAAGAATTCCCTTAGAGCTGATGCCCTGAACTTTGACTTGTAGTCTACTGGACTGTGAGAGAATAAACTTCTCTTTGTTAAAGCCATCCACTTGTGGTACTTCTGTTATAGCAGCACTTAGATGACTAAGACAGTGGGTTCAAACATCAGACGTTTTGGTTAGCAGCCAAGGGCTTAACCATTGTGCCATCACGGCTCCTGAGATACAGGTAGTCAGGGGTAAGGGGCTGCCCAAGAACGACTATTCTGAATAATCCCTTTCTAGACACAACTTAGTTAGGTCATAGGTTCTTAAAGTTTTTTGGCCTGAACTCACAAACACCTTTTGGGGTGAGGGGGACCTCACAAAATGAATGGAAAGAATGGCATTGCTTTTTGATAAGATTCCAAAGGAAAGCCTAGCATTCGTTACCTGACTGCAAACTATTGCAGACCAGTAACTGTCTAAACTATATAAATGCAGGATAAGGGTGATAGGTGTACAATATGATGAATGTAATCAATGTGCCTGAATTGTACACGTAAAAAATGTTGAGTTGGCAAATATTTTGTTATACATAATATTTTACCACAATAAACCAATTGAAAAACTATAGGGGACAAAAATAGCCCCTGAAGTCTTCTTTAAACCAAACAATAGTTTAGCTCAATTAGTAAAGAATGTCTGCCTTGAGCATTGTACTCTTTTAAAGAACCATCTATATGGGATCAAATTGACAACAGCAACTTGAAAGGGTAGACAGGAAACTTAGGGGGTAGTGAGATTATGTTAATGGGGGTGGAACAATTTGGAAAAGGAGGTGAGAATGCACAATTTGAAGAATGTAATCAATGTCACTGGATTGTACATGTAGAAATTGTTGAATTGGTGTATGTTCTGCTATGGATATTTTCAACAATAATAACAACAAAATAAAATAAATCATTTTAAAAATATAAAGTAAACCCTTAAAAAAGTATAGAGGGAAAAATATAAATGCATATGTTTCTTTATTAAATTCTTCTGCAAAAGAAAAGTGAGGAAGCAGATGGATTGGTAGAGTGAGTCAGATTATAGATGGTCCTGAAATCAGAGACTGAAGGTTGTATTAAAAAAGCAAAAGGGAGCCATGGTGAGTCTGGGTCAGGAAAACGGAAAGATGGAAATGGAGTTATAGGGAGATTTGTGTGGCAGTGTGGTGTAAAATGGACTGGAAGACACATTGGAGGATGTGAGAGACCTGAAAGAGAAGTTGGTTGCAGCCATCCACCCTCGAGGTGCTGCAGGACTGGACTAGACCATGGTGATTGAGAAGAGCACAAGCCACAAAGCTGACTGCCTGGATTCCAAGCATAGCTCCACCACTTGCTGCATATGACCTTGTATAAACCTGGGCAAGCTACTTCTCCTCTTTATTCCTCATTCCATCAGCTCTAAAATAAGGACAGTAATAGTACCTACCTCTTAGGATTGTGGTGAGGAGTCAAGGAGGTAACATACCTGGAATTTAGAACAGCACTCATGGCCAAAATTCAAATGGTAGCTTACTTGTTTAGCAGTAGGGATAAGGAGGAAGTAACTTAACTTTGATTTGACTTAGTGGCTACAGGTAAGAAATAAAGTCAAAAGAGATTCAAAGATGTTGTCACCACTCAAATCCAATCTAATACTGAGTTTGCTATATTTTACATCTTAAACTATCTCTTGAATCCACCCACATCTCTCCATCTCCACCTCCAGCGCCTTAGACCCAACTAACATCTCCTCTCCCCTAGACTTCTACAATCGCCTCCCTACCGGTCTCCTTGCTTCCATTCTTCCCTCCTACAAAGTATGCTCCACACAGCGGCCAAAGAAATATTTTTAAGATGTAAACTTAAAAATGTCCCTCTCTTGCTTATAACCCCTCCAGTGTCTTTACACTGTCCTTGGACAAGGAATGAAATTCTTCTTTTGGCCTCCAAGCCCTGCATAATCTGCCCTTCCCGCCATTTCCAGCCTCATCGTGGTACTCCTCCTCCACCCCGTCTCCATGGTCTCAGCATTCCAGCCACACTGGCCACCACTCAGGTCGACAGAGGTCAGAGGCTCCGTAGTCTTGCCCCTCAGTCATCTCACCTGCTGCCATTGTGTCCTCAGCACCAAGTATGTGCCCTAGTAATCAGCAAACATTCAGAAAATACTTACTGAATAAATGATGCCGAGATTTCTATAGCAGGAGACTGGGAAAATGGCTGCATCACTGATTAAAATGGGATTATTGTAAGGGAGAGCTGGGGTGAAGGAGGAAAGGTGAAGCGCTGCCTCTCTTCCTATACCCTCTCCTTAGAGAATGTGCTCCATCCATAGCCCCAAGAAATGGCAGTCCTATGAATTGCTACCCCCACACCCCTGGACACAGCTAGCTAGAGGAGGGGAGGACATCTGACCCAAACTGGGCCAATGAGATTCTCTGGTCTAGATATTTAAAATTAAGGCACGGAGAGACAGGTAATACTGTAATTTCAGGAGTTCCCAAACCTGGCCACAGAGCACAATCACCTGGGAAGCTTGCTTGCTTAGACAGATAGATAGATAAAATGCAGCTGGTAGCATAAGACAGTTATATAAGGTTATAAAGGTAAGGTACTAAGAAAACTAAAATCAGATAAAAATCCTTCAAATTATCGAAAGAAAAAAAAAGACACACAAATCAAAGCTCCAAAGCATTTTTTTAAAAAGCATTAAGAACAAAAACCACAAGGTGCAAAATAGGTGATATAACCAAGAACAAACTTATGTCTGTGTCTTGATATAGAATAATCTGCAAGATGTCAGTTTTAAAAAACAAGGTAAAGCAAGTGTGTAGAGTATGTGCTTCTTTGTTAAGCAAAAAGGATATGATCTGGAGCCCAGATCTTGGCTCCTAATACCATTCTCCAGTAAAATGAAGCAAAGCTCTTGTGAGAAACAGCTGATTCTAGGACTGTTTCTAGGGCAGGAAATATACAAGATGAGCCTGGAGCAGAAAGTTAAAAAAGAAAAAATACTCCAAAAACAAAAGCAAAACAAAACACACTGATGAGTGTGTGTCAAAGGGACACAAGAACCAAATTAGAGTTCCCAATGCACAAAGCTGAAACAATTTGAACAGCAAAATTAATAAAGGAGGGTAATATAAATTCCCACTCCTTAATTGTGGGCTGCATATAGTGACTTCCTTCCAAAGAGTACAGTATGGAAAGGAGGGAAAAAAGAGTAACTTGACAACTTGCCAACACGCACTCAGCCAGGTGATCAAGGTCATCATTAGCAGTGATAATCATGTGGCTACTATGCACTTGATATGATGTGATGGAAATGGCACTTTACCTCTGTGGTTTTCCGCATCAAAATCCATAACACCAGTCTAATCATGAGAAAAACATTAGATAAATTCCAGTAGAGGTGTAACCTACAAAATACCTGACCGGTACTCCTCAAAACTGTCAAGATCATCAAAAACAAGGAAAGTCTGAGAAACTGTCACAGCCAAGAAGAGACTAAGGAGACTTGACAATTACTTGTAACGAGGTATCCTGGATGGGATCCTGGTACAGAAAAAGACATAAGGCACCAGTAAGGAAATCTGAATTAAGTAGGGGCTTTAATTAATAATAATGTATCAATAAAACAAGCAAACAAACAAAAAACCCAGTTGCCATAGATTCTGACTCATGGTTACCCCACGTGCTGTTTGAATTTGACTACCACCAACATCACCACCACACAAGGAACTTTTCAAAGAAAAAAGAACGTATATAGTTTTAAACCATCAAGTATATGTAAAAATATGAACCAATACACAATGGGAGGTGGTGGGGACAGGTCTCAGGGTGGTCTGCCAGTACACGTGAACCACTGTATGAAGGAAATGTTGCTTATGGAACAACATGGCTCTAGTTTTTGCAAATCTGATCAAGGTATCATTCCTCCCCTAGATAGGGATCAAGTTCAATAACAGCATATTATTGTACAACTGCAATCCTTTCAGAGCTTTCCATTCAGTCAAGCACATGCACGCAGGCATAAAAATGGTCCCATGTGTACAATTAGAATAAGAGATGTGCTAAACAAATGCCCCTAGTGAAGTTTCAGCCTCTAGGCGCCCAGTGGCCAGCAACTCTTTAGATTGATAAAGGAAATGGAGTTGCGGTGCCTCAAGCGATTCAGGCTGAATTTTCTCCATAACCCATTACAGTAAAGCTAAGAGCAGAGAATATACAAGTAGTAGCTAGCATGGCCCACTGTTCTGATGTCTTTACCTTGGTACACTTGGAAATTTTAGCTACAAAACTAGGGTCACGCACATGTCATGGGATCCCTTAGCAATAAAAGTTGTAGTTCTTTTTCCACACTCTAAGGCTGTCTTCCTCATGGCCGGTTTTGAAACGTACAATGCTTAGGCTACAGAAAAAGTAACTTCTTAATTAAAATGAGCCAACGGTCAAGTGAAACAACTTTATTTTCCATCTAGAATCTAAATCTCCAAAAGAACAAAATAGAAACTATTGACCCTCTGATCTACTCCAAATGAATGTATTTCACCCAAGAGTCCCGGCTCTGTGTGGATGAAGGCCAGAAACACACGCATGTGCGCGCGCACACACACACACAGACACACACGTACACGCGTGGTTAAATAACAGACGTGTTCTGAAGAGAAATAATGGCCTCATTAAAGAACAGCAAGCTTACCAGCTGTAACTGTTTTAAAAAATCAACGAAGACATCACTTCTCAACACGTTTGGGTCCATGGTTACTGAAAAATATGGACAGCAAAATGAATTAGCAGGGGGCTGGGCCGGGCCTTCTTTATCAAATTGCTCTGTTCCCCAGGGGTTCTCCATGCCTTGCTAGGGTTCTGTTGCCTCCTTGAAGGAGGTAGAGCTGGTAGCTTTCATAGACACAGAAATCCACAAAGCTTGCCTCCTCCAGGCAGCCTTGACAACACGTGAACCCACGACACCAATCCAGGGTGACTGTGTTCACAGAAATCTCACTTCATTCATGTTTAGTGCTCCATGTCCATCTCACTTCCCTTCCAGGATGATAATGAAATTAATATGAAGCAGCAAAAATATCTTAAAACTTGGATCTGGACTCCCAGTTTAGCAAGACAATTGGTAATTTGAAAATTTTAAATTTTGAGAGGACCTCTTTTAATGCCAAAAGCTCTTGAGGTTACAAAAGAAATGGTTATAAGACAGAGAAATTTAAGGTATTTTATTTAGCAAGATATTCTACTGAAAAAGTATATTTTCCCCCTTAGTTTTAAAGCTCCAGACACCAATACCCAGGTCCTGCGGCCAAAGCAGAATGAGGAGACATTCCACCTGAGAACTCCAAACACACGGATGCAGCTGGCTGGCTTCCCTGTTTATAATCTCCCTTCCCACAATCCTCTCCTCCTGGACCCTGAATTTTAGCTAAACTTATACACTTACCAAATCCGTGTTAAATTTCCTTCCTACCCTCACCCCTTTGGTTGTTGTTTTACTGATTTCATCAAATAACCTCCAACAGTATTCAAATCTAGCACTGACTGATTAATTTCAGGTTGCTCCTTTCCCAAGTAGTGCTATGTTTTCCAAAATAAGGTAAGTGAGTCTCCGTAACATGAAAGGCTTTTTATAAAAGGCATTCCCTCCTTCCTGAGGGGGAGTCTCAGGGGAAAATAAACAAGCCGGTGCCTAATTTCCTAGCATCTATGTGGTATTTATGCAAAATAAGCTTAGAATCATTAACATGGATTCTTGGGGATGGGAAAAGCTGTTGAAAAAGTATTCATCTAACTAGTATTTACTATACAACTGTTAAGTATCAGGTAATGTGCTAAGTACTTTGTATATTTTAGCTCATTTTATCTTTGCAACAAACTCTGAGGTAAATATCTCCATTTTACAAATAAAGAAACAGAGGCTCCTGAGCATGTGATTATGAGGGCTTGCCTAACCCTCCATGCCATAATATCCCACCTCAAACAACGCAGTCTATCAACCTCTCCCTAGTAAAAATCTTTGTACTTGGGGTGCTCAAGTCCTTCTGTTATAGGACCCACCCCCCTGCCCACCAAAAGAGTAAATAAATAAATAGGAGAGCAAGAAGATGTTTTCCTCCAACTCAGACAGGTATCCTAACTCAGGAATTTCTCTTGGAGGTGGTAGCGTGATCTGTCTTTTAAAGGATAGTCTCTAGTATTTATTAAACCTTTACTCCCAGAAACATACACTTGTACACACCATCCAGCACCTCGGAGTTGTCCTCGCTTAGCACATGCGACAGAGGTGCGATGCAATCATGATCATCGTAAGCCCCGACTTGGGGGAATCTCTGCTCCTAGGCAGTTCCCCCTCCAGATACGAAGCCTCAGGTGTCATGGTACATTCCATATGCCGTGTGGCACAGTGCTTAAGAGTTTGGCCTCTGAGACCAGACTGCTTGGATTCCAGTCCCAACTCTGCCACTTACCCCTGGATAACCCTGGATAAATTGCTCAAGCTTTCTGCATCTCAGTCTCCTTATCTGTGAAATGGTAATGATAATCTTACCTCACAGGGTTCTGGTGAGATTAAATGAGTTAATATGGGTTAAATGCGGAGAACAGTCAACTGTTGGTATTGTTATTGTATTTGCAATGAGCATACTGAAAACCACCTGCTGTCAAGTTGATTCAGACTCATGGCGAGCACACGTGTGTCAGAGTAGAAACGTGCAACAAGGGGTTTTCAACGGCTGATTTTTCTGAAGTAGATCATCAGGACTTTCTTCCAAGATGTGTCTGGGTGGACTCGAACCGACAGCCTTTCAGTTAGCCCTCAAGTGTGTAAATCGTTTGCACCACCCAGGAACTCCGCAATAAGCTCAGTAATTTGTATTTTCATTGCCTCAGTTGCAGGGTCTCTCCCTCCCCTGACTGGCCCCTTGGTTACTTCTGAGGTCCCAAAGAGAATGGCAGTACTGACTCTCCGGCCTGGCCCATCATTCGTGTTGCCTTACCCTCTGGCTCACTGCCCCTTTCCCTGCCTGTATCTGCAGAAGTCAGAAGAGCTCCAGGACCTGGCTCGGGGACGAATCCCTTCTCTCTTACTTGGTGCCTGTCCACTGGGCTCAGAAGCAGCAGGTAGCTTTTCCCATAGTTCCAGCCTTGCAGTAAATTATTTTGGGAGTGATGAGTAGATGTGACCCATTCTGCGCCCATACACAGAACTCTCTGACCCTTAGGCCCTATGGTGGGTCACCAGGCCCACCAGGCCGACTTCCTTCCCTCACTAGGTTTGGTCATTTTTCTCTTTCGGGGTCCTGTGATCCCTTCCTAAAGTTTAGCTTCTACCAGGCTCCCTACCCACTCCACTGCTCACAACTGGCCAAGTTTTAAGTCTCTGCGCATGGAGCTTCTGAACCTCAAACAAATTCTAGGATGAACTTGAGCTTCCTGACTATATGGATCTAAGCCCAGAACAATGGATGAAATTCAGGGGGATGGACATGATGGTGGAGTTGGTAGGGGCGGCCTAATGCCCCAATGCAGCTTTTTTAAGTCTTAATTCCAGGAGGATGCATAAGACATCCTGATGATATGGATAAAGACCAGGCCTGGAAAAATGATATCTTAAGCATTGTGATAATTTATGAAAAGATCAGGTGTTAAAGGAGTACTTCCTTAAGACTTGAGGAAACAAACCAAGAGAGAATGAAAATTCAAAACATGTTACATTTTGAGCTAGAAAGGGCTCATTCAACTGGTTAAAAAGAAGCATATTCTCCATTACAGAAAATGAATGGGAAATAGATAACTTCTAGAACTTTTATTTAACATGTTTAAAAATATATATATATATAGCAACTTGAAAAATTAGATAGGAACCTTAGGGGACAGTGAGGTTATATTAATGGGAGAGGAACAACTCATAAAAGGAGAGTGAGTATGGTTGTACAGCTTGAGGAAAGTAATCGATATCCCTGAATTGTACATGTAGAAACTGTTGAATTGGTATATGTTTTGCTGTGTATATTCTCAACAACAACAAAATAAATTATATATATGTACATATGTATCCATATAATGTACAGCAATGAAAATAAGGTTAATCTATAATTGCTGATCTAGAATGATCTCTAGATATATATTTTAAGAGAAAAAAATCAACATACAAAAGAAAACTTCTTTTCTTTTGCTGTGAAGGACATTAATGGAATAGTTGGTGAAGTTTGAATAACGTCTCTAGATTAGATAACATTCTTGTACCGATGTTAATTTGCTGATTTTGATAACATACTGTGGTCATGTAAGAAAATGTCCTTGATCTTAGTAAATAGTCTAAAAAGTATTTAGGGGTAAAGTGGCTTATGTCTGCAACACTATTAAGCATTTCAAAAAATATATATGTGTGTACATGTATATATTTGTTGTTTGTGTGTATTGTTTTTTGAAATGCTTCATAGTATTGCAGATGGCAACTAACAACAACAAATATATACATATAACAACAACAAATATATACGTATATGTATATATTCGTTGTTGTTGTTATTTGCTGCCGAGTCAATTTTGACTCATAGTGATCCCAATGTGAGAGTAGAACTGCCCCATAGGGTCTTCTAGGCTGTAATCTTTATAAGAGCAGATCACCAAGTCTTTCTCCCGCAGAACCATCAGGTACGTTCAAACTGGCAACCTTTTGGTTAGCAGCTGTGCTTAACCGTTGTGCCACCAGGGTTCCTTTATTTAATATACACACACATATATATATATGCATATGTTGTTATGTGCAGTTGAGTCAATTCCAACTAATAGCCACCCTATAGGACAGAGTAGAACTGCCCCATATGGTTTCCTAGGCTGTAATCTTTATGGGAGTAAACTGCCAGGTCTTTGCTCCCTGGAAGCCGTGGGTGGGTTCAAACCTTTGACCTTTTGGTTAGCAGCTGAGTGCTTAATGATTGTGCCACCAGGGCTCCTATATATGTATATGCATGTATATCTATCTATGTGCACATATATATGCATGCATAGGAAAGAGAAAGAGATTAAATCAAATATAAAATGTTAACATTTGGCTAATCTAGGTGAAGGGTATACAAAAAATTCTTTGTATTATTTTTGTAACTTTTCCATAAGTCAGAAATTATTTCAAAATAAAAGTTTTGTTTTGTTTTTTTAAATCAAGGTACAGAAAAATGTGTAAACTAAGCTTCAATTTGTGTTAAATAAAAAGGGGGACATACATCCACTAGTACACACACAGATTGTTTCTGAGGAATACGCAGGACACTGGTGATAGTGTTTGCTTCTGAAGGCATGGGGGTCTGGGGTTGGAGGGAAAATTATCGTTCATTGCATACACTTTTATACAGTTTATATATTTTAAAGTATTATGCGTATTCTGTTTTCCAATTAAAAAAAAAACTGCTTAAATATTTTAATGCTACTTTTGCTATTTACCCCTGATCCCCTCTTTTCCGTGAGAACTTAATCTTGCCAACCCAGTTTTGCTGTCCACAGCATTTTTTGGGACCCAGGCAATAAGCAAAGACTGCTGTACTGTAAGCCCCACAGGGACCAGGGCAGACCTCCGAGTGTCCTGGTGCCCTAGCATGCCTTCTCAGGTGAGGGTTGAGATGGAGGTGCCATCTCTGGCATTGCCAGCAAATATCTCTGATAATTCCCAAGAGCTTTCATGTAAACAGCTCATCTCATCCCTTCGTTCAGTCTTAACCTAGATAACACTTCTTTCTTCTTCTTTTTTTTCAATGTTAATTTTGGTGAAAACATGCACAGCAGAACATATACCCATTCATCAATTCCTACATGCACAATTCAATAACATTGGTTACATTCTTCAAGTTGTGTCGCCATTCTCACATCTCTACCCATATTGTTTTACCACTGTTGACTTAGACTCATTACCCCCTAAACTTCTCACCTATGCTTTAGAGTTATGTTGACAATTTGCTTTCACATAGATAATTCTTTAAGAGCAAAATGCTCGTGACAAACATTCTTTACTAATTTAGCTAAATAGATGTTTAGTTTAAAGATGACTTCGGGGGATACTTTTGGTTTATGGTTTGAAGATTTCCTCAGAGTGACATTTTCAGGGGTCTTCCAGTCTCCATAGGTCCAGTGAGTCTGGATTCTGTAATAAATTCTGTTCCATATTTTCCCCCTTTTGATCAGAATTCATCTATTGATTCCTTGATCAAAACGTCTGCCTGGTCTCATGGCTAAGGAGCAGATAACATTTCTTTGACTCCAATAATCAAAGCCAACATACAGCACCAGAGGGTGAATCTGAACATAAGATATTTTTAAAACCAAATACAAGGACCACATATTGTATGGTTTCATTTATATGAAATGTCCCAATCTATAGAAACAGAAAGTAGAGTAGCGGTTGCCAGGAGCTGCTGGGGGAGGGGACTAGGGGACCTGCTAGTATATGGGTATGAGGTTTCTTTTTGGGGTGATAAATATGTTCTAAAATGAGATTATGGTGATGGTTGCAACAAGTCTGTAAGTATACTAAAACCATCGAATTATACAATTGAAACAGGTGAATTTTAACTTGTGTAACACATCTCAATAAACTATAAAAAATAAAACAAAATACCAAATACATACGATTTTGCAAATATTGTTCCAACTGGTCCCTCCTCTCATTAGCCATCGACGCAGTCATTGCGAGATAGTACTTTGGTGGAAAGGGCGGCAGGCAATTTCCAAAGATCCGCCTCAGCTGCGAGATCCAGAAAACACAGAGCTGGGTGAGTGAGTCTCCAATTCAAGGCTGGCTGAGATACCAAAGCCTCCTCTTAGGGCAAGTCCCACTCTAGCACTTTACTGAAAAATAATCCTTCCTGGTGGCCAAAAGGAGGAAAACAGTATAATCTGATTTTCTTAAGGAGGAATTCATTACAGTACCCGTTTCTAAAGATACTATTAGACACTTCACAGGCTGATCACTCCAGTCTCAGTTCGGTAGATTTGGTCTGTATTTTTATTTTTCCTTTGTTTTACAAGACTGCCCATGTCATACAATATTTCCTAAATTTATTTCACAATAGCATCTGTAATATCAGTGATGACAGTTAGGAACTTAATTCCTCAACCCACCCTATCTTCACCTCCACCAAATCTGAACTTAGACAAATGTTTACAATTGTGGTAGCCAATAGCCTCCTGTGGCTACTGAGCTCTTGAAATATGGCTAGTCCGTATTGAGATGTGCTGTAAGTTTAAAATACACACCAGATTTCAAAGTCTTAGTACGAAAATTATTTCATTAATAATTTTTATATTGCTTACATGTTTAAATGATAATATTTTGTATATACTGGTTTAAATAAAATATATTATTAAAATTCATCTCACCCATTTCTTTTTATGCTTTTTAATATAGCTACCATAAAACTTAAAATTACATATGTGGCTTGCATTATATTTCTATCAGACAGTGCTGATTTTTACAGAATTCCTATAAAGTTTATACGTGATCTCAACAGAAAACCCATCAGCCTCTTGTCTACCACCCACCCACATGTCACCCAACATCATGGTGATAATTGTTTTTAATGTAAGCTAAATAGCGGATGTACCAAAAAATTATTTTTAAAATTAAGATAATCAAAAGTTCACCTTCCTTCATTCCAGTCCTACACTTACAGTGGCAGCTTGAAGATAAGGTACAGCATCATTCTCTTAAAACAGGAGAAAGAAAACCACTCAGAAACCCAGTTGTTTTTAACATGGTACCATGGCTGAAAGAAAATTAAAGCCATTTAAATTGTTTGCCTGACCCTTGTAGCCATTTAAGTTTGCAACCTCTCATCTAAATCTAGTAGTATAAAATATTTTATAGCAACAATTCTATTTCTTTTAAACTCAAGGAAATTTTCCTACCGTGCCTGAGACTGTCAAAACGTATCCCAGATGTAGCAGCATCCTGGGCAGGACTATTCAAACAAACTGGGATTTATGCACCCATCTCTACTAATGTCATTAAATGGAATCAGAAATTTGTCTTCTTTGCATGCAATTATTTCTTGATTAACTGATTAAGTGATCTTTAAAAGGCAATTGTCTTCCTTGGCATGCGTCCATAAATGTCACAGATGCTCTCGAATTGGTTCTAATAACAGCAGCCTTGAGCCAGCAGAGCTGCCTGGGTTGTGCAGCTGCAGGAGAGCATCTGGGGGGAAGTGCCTACCCTGAGGCCAGAGCTGGGGAAAATGTCAACAAAGATTAAGGGTCTAATACCCATCACAGAGCACAAACCCTCCCAGCAGGTTTTACAACCTGAGCTGCCTTCTCCAGGAATGTTTTACCCTCCCTTCTATAATCTGGTCGGGGGATAGATAAACACAGAGTAAACAGAGTAGCTAAACCTGCCAAAAGTCAGTCATCAACTCCACAAGTTCTTCAACGCTTCCAAAGCAGAACCTATTCTATAGGTCTCATCTGCACATGGTTTAGCTATCCGAACTATTAGCACACAGAGAATTATCTGGTACTAGGGTTTAGCCAGAAAACCCTTGTGGCATAGTGGTTAAGAGCTACGGCTGCTACCCAAAAGGTCACCAGTTCAAATCCATCAGCCGCTCCTTGGAATATAGCCAAGAAAACCCTATTGGGCAGTTCTACCCTGTCACATGGGGTCGCTATGAGTTGAAAGGACTCAATGGCACCTAACAGTAACAACAACAGGGTTTTGCCAAGAGATGGAATCAACTTGATGGCACAAGACAACAACAACAGGGTTTAGCCCAATCTCACTTTCAAAAAACTGTTTAAAGAGATTTATTTATTTGTTTGTTTTGGAAGACCATATTCAGATAATATATACATTTTAAATCCCAGCACAATCTCCTCATGCCCATCCCAGAGTAATGATGACCTGGGACAAGTGGAATTAAGCACAAGCTGTGTCCTTTCTACAGTCTTCTCTTCTGATGCTGAGTCGTTCATTCCACCTCCCCAAGTTCCCTTGTAAGCAAAAATCCAGATTCGCTAGCTAAAGGGTCACAGCTCAAAGCAGTACGATCCCATTTGCTCCTCAAAGCAGCTCTGTGAGGTAGATCATCACCACCATCATCATTAATGTTGTCATCCTTCCTCCTGGACAGAGGAGTAACCAGGGACATGTAATGACTTACACCAGGGTCCTATGGCTAATGAGAAGCAGACTTGGACTCAGTCTATTCACTATCATCTTCATCATCATCATCTTCTTCTTCTTCTACTGCGGCAGGATTCTGTGCTCAGTATTCTATACCCAGAGCCTTCACCCATTCCTTCATTAAATATTTTGTTTTGCTCCTAAATAATCAGAGGAAACAAAATGTACACGCAAAAAGAGGAACATGACAAGGTCTAAACACAAATCTAGAAAAACACAGGAATCAGAGAAAAGCATCTTGTGCAATCAAGGGGGAGCTCCCAGAGGAAGCGAGGCTTGAGGTGGGCCTTGTGAAAGGCTTGGTCCCTGACAAGTGGGTCAGAAGCCAGGGGTCTTCCCAGGTAGTGGATGGGAGCTGGGCAGAGGCAATGAGTGGGCCAGCCTGATAGGGAACAGAAGTTAGATGGGGAAAGAGGTGATGAAGTTCGAGGGCAGAAGGAGCCAGGCTGGGCAGCACCGTCAGGTAGGAGGACCGAGTCAGTGCATGTGGGCTGGCACAGCCATTGCCTGCCACTGAAAGGTCCTTTGCAAGCTTCCCTGACTTGCTGCATTGCCACGACTGATGCTGGCAGAGTGTGCAAAGAGACAAGTCTCCTGCTCATTGAGCTGAAAGTAAAGAGGACTTGAAGCACTACCAATGAAGATCAAAGACTACGGCCTTCAGTAGGGATTACACCTCAGCATAAAGAAAACAAAAATCCTCACAACTGGACCAATAAGCAACGTCAGAGAAAATAAACAATAAACAGAGAAAATATTGAAGTTGTCAAGGATTTCATTTTACTTAGATCCACAATCAATGCCCATGGAAGCAGCAATCAAGAAATCAGACAACGTATTGCACTGGGCAAATCTGCTGCAAAAGATTTCTTTACAGTGTTGAAAAACAAAGATGTCACTTTGAGGACTAAAGGGTGCCTGACCCAAGCCATGGTATTTTCAATCGTCTCATATGCATGTGAAAGCTGGACAATCAATATAAGGAAGACCGAAGAAGAATTGAGGCCTTTGAATTATGGTATTGGCGAAGAACATTGAATATGCCATGGACTGCTAGAAGAATGAACAATTCTATCTTGGAAAAAGTACAGCCAGAATGCTCCTTAGAAGTGAGGATGGAGAGACTTCATCTTACATACTTTGGACATGTTATCAGGAGGGACCAGTCCCCAGAGAAGGACATCATGCTTGGTAAAGCAGAGGGTCAACGAAAAAGAGGACGATCCTCAACAAGATTGACTGCACAGTGGATGCAACAATGGGCTCAAGCATAGCAATTATTGTGAGGAGGGCACATGACCAGGCAGTGTTTTGCTCTGTTGTACGTAGGGTTGCTAGGAGTCAGAACTGACTCGACGGCACCTAACAACAACAACAACAATGTCATTACACCGGATGGCCTCACCTTTAACACTTGGCCAAAATGAATCAATGAAATTTTTCCTTCACAGATTTCTTTAAATCCAGTTGGTGGTGGTGCAGGAGAGGAGGGGTAAACCAAACTGGTTTTATTTACCTAAAGGCACAGAGAGAAGTTGGGTTGGTCAGTTGAGATTGTGAAGGAAACACATTCTCGTTGTACTTCTTCCAAGACAGATTTGTTCGTTCTTTTGGCAGTCCATGGTATAGTCAAAATTCTTTGTCAACATCAGAAACTTATACTCACCAAAATACACACACACATACAGATGGGGCCTTTATATTGCCTCTCTTTTTAAAGTGCTTTGTATTAAATCAGGTTCAGGATTCTGAGCAGCTTCACATACTTCATGCAGTAGGGAGAACAAAAACGAGCTGAGAAGTGGCTGGAAGAGATCATCCAACCTTTCAATCCAGGCCACCAGATAAAACAGAGGACACCCAGTTAAATACATCCCAAATATTGCACGGACATACTTACACTAAAAAAGTGTTTGTTGTTTATCTCAAATCAGTTTAACTGGGCATTCTGTACTTCTACTTGCTAAGTCTGGCAATGGGGATGATCTCATTGCACTACTGACCTCACAGGGGATTGCTGGACAGTTGAAATAAAATACTGTAACAGGAAGCAGATCTGTGGTTGTCTCGGGCCAGGAGTGGGCAGTAAGGGTGGAGGACAATGAGGATGAAGGGACTTTTAGAGGGAACTCTTCTCAATCTTAATTAGAGTGTTGGTAATTGTATACATTTACCAAAAATCATCAAACACGTAATATTGGGGCATTTTATTATATGTACATAGTATCTTTTTTTAAAAAAAGGAAAAAAGTTCTGTGCATAGAAGCACTCTGTAAACTTTAAGCAATTTCTAATTTTATATTCTGTATTCTATTATTTTGAAGGTGCCCTGGTGGTACAATGGTTAAGCACTAAGCTGCTGACTGAAAGGTTGGTAGTTCACACCTACCCAGTGGCTCCATGGGAGAAAGACATGGCAATTGGCTTCCATAAAGATTACAACCAAGAAGACCTATGGGGCAGTTCTACTCTGTCACATGGGGTCACTATGAGTTGAAATTGATGGCACCCAACAACAATTTTATTATTTACATTACAGTTAAAAAAAAAGACAAGATGATCACACTTAAGTAATTCCAAATATAATAAAAGCATATTAGTTTAGGACTCAATCATTTGATTCATTGTTTTTCTGATACAATTTATTTTTCAACTTCAGAAAAAAGACCACATAACGAAGTGGATCGGAGCAGATTCTGGAAATTGACTCTGCCTCCACCACTTGCTAGTAGTATAACTTTGGGCAAGTTGAGCCTCAGTTTCTGATCTGCCAAATGGGGCTAATTATAGTCCTAGCTCATAGGACTGTTGAAAAAATTAAATAATTCATTACATGTAAAGTGCTTGGCACATCATAACTGATCTTAGCACATCATAACTACTCAACCGTTATGGTTTTAAATTAATAATAAACACCAATAGCCACCTAAGAGCTAAATAGTTTCTTTAAAATGAAGCTGTTCCTACAGAAAGAGGAAAAAGTGACAAGCATAAGGTATAAGGAAGTTGGAAACTGAACAAAGAAATCTCCACCTTACGATTTTGCAAAACTGGGGACATATATGAAATGTTCATTAACATCTATTGCATACTCCACAGAAGGCACTGGGCTATGGCAATTCAATATTTAAAGTCCACCACAGTGAATAACAAATGGCTTCTTGTTCATAATTTTTGTCGTAGTTATCTGGGCTGCTATAACAGAAATATCTCAGGTGGATGGCTTTAACAAATAGAAGTTTATTCTCTCACAGTTTAGGAGGCTAGAAGTCCAAATTTAGGATGCCAGCTCCAGGGGAATGCTTTCTCTCTGTTGGCTCTGGGGAAAGATCCGTGTCATCAATCTTTCCCTGGTCTAGGAGCTTCTCTGTGCAGGGACCACAGGTCCAAAGGACACACTCTGCTCCTGGCACTGCTTTCTTGGTGGCACGAGGTCTCTTTTCTCTCTGCTGGATTCTCTCTTTTACACCTCAAAAGAGATTGATTCAAGATACAACCTAATCCTGTAAACTGTGTCCTGCCTCATTAACATAACTGCTTCTAATTCTGCCTCATTAACATCATAGAGGTTAGGATTTACAACATATAGGAAAATCATATCAGATCACAAAATTGTGGACAACCACACAATACTGGGAATCATGGCCTAGCCAAGTTGACACAGTTTTTTTTCTTTTTTATTGTGCTTCAGATGAAGGTTTACAGAGCAAATTAGTGTCTCATTAAACAATACACATATTTTGTGACATTGGTGGCCAACTCCATGACATGTCAACACTCTCCCCTTCTTGACCTTGGATTCTCCATTTCCATTCATCGTGCTTTCCTGTACCTTCCTGCCTTCTCGTCCTTGCCCCTAGGGTGTGTGTCCATTTAGTCTCTACATGGTTGAGCTACATTTATTATTGTTTGTTTTATGGGTCTGTCTAATCTTTGGCTGAAAGGTGAACCTCAGAGTGATTTCAGTACTGAGTTAAAAGGGTGTCCAGGGGCCATACTCTTGGGGTTTCTCCAGTCTCCATCAGACCAGTAAGTCTGATCTTTTCTTGTGAGTTTGAATTTTGTTCTATATTTTTCTCCAGCTTTGTCCAGGATCCGCTATCGTGATCCCTGTCAGAGCAGTTGGTGGTGGTAGCCGGGCTCGATCTAGTTGTTCTAGACTCAGTCTGGTGGAGGCTATGGTAGTTAGTTGTGTTCCATTAGTCCTTTGGACTAATCTTTCCCTAGTGTCTCTTGACACACATTTTGGGGGGACACAATTCAACCCCTAACAGCTTCCAAAACAGAAGATCAAGAATAAAAGTTGACCTACTTTATGTCTGTGCATTTGGCTTTGCTAGGATTTGATATTTCAGTTTTCCTGAAAATAAGCATTTTCCTGAGTCTGTAGGTTAAAGAGGGTCAGATTCAGAAACTCTTCATGCCTCTGAGTCAGCAAATGTTTACTGAGCATTTCCTGTGTCCGACTGTGAGAAACTGGTCCCTAATCTTCACAAGCATGCTGTGAGGTGGACATCCATAACCACCTACTTGCTTATTGTTTCTGATGAGAAATTGCAGGTTAGAGAAGAGAGGTGAGGCAACCATCCAGGAAGTGGTCAGTCAGTTTCACGCTCTCCCTGCTCCTCTCTGCTGCTTCCTGCTTTTCACCTTGTGATGGTTACCTCCCCATTCACACCTCACATTATAGGAAGATTGAGAAAGGCAGGAGATGATACTCTCACTTCCTCCTCCAAATGCCTTAAATACCTATACTTTCTCTCCCTCCACATCTCCATCCTACATGTCTCTGCAGTCCTCACAGCTCCCCAGATACGTCTCATAATACATAGCTTCTCATCTTTCAGAGGTCTGAATCTATGTCCTTCTTCATTTAGTCACTTGACAATCATTTCTGAGGACCCACTAGGTCACAAATACTGTGCCAGGTGCTAGTGAATGACGACCATACTAGCAACCACATAACAACTTTTTTTCTTGTTTTGGCTCCAAAGATATTTAATCATACCTTGAAAACAGACTTTTACAATGCACTATGATGTGTGAAAGAGCCTCAGTGGAACAAATGGTTAAGTGCTTGGCTGCTAACCAAGGCTCGCAGTTCAAACCCACCCAGCGGCTCCATAGGAGAAAGACCTGGCAATTTGCTTTTGTAAAGATTACAACCAAGAAAGTCCTGTGGGGCAGTTCTACCCTATCTCATGGGGTTGCTACAAGTCGAAATCGACTCAACAGCACCAATAACAACAACATGATGTGTAAGCAAGAAGATTCATTGCAGGGATGTTTTCAGTACAGGTAGTCCCTAACTTACAACGTATTCGAGTTATGACGAACTACATTTATTACGGTCCTTTTTTTTTTTTTTGTACATCTTATAGTTAGTACATCTTCCTGGGAGGAAGTTATGGGAAAATGCAAGCAGGGGATATGGAAAAAATTGCTGAGTTATGAACATGCTCTAAGCATTTGATCAGGAAATATGCTAGAAGAGATCAGTGGAAAAATCATCCATGTGGCAAGAATGCTGAATTTAGAACTTGATATCGTGGATGTGAAACAGCTCATAGATTACAAAGAAGGGGAATTAACAGATGAGGACTTAATGGATTTTGAAGACGAAAGAAATGCTGAAGAAGAAAGAAATAATGAGGAAGAGGAAGGAGAGAAGTTGTCAAAAATTTTTACAGTGAAAGGACTAGCTGGAGATTTTTCTAAACTAAATCAGTGGCTTCAGTTACTTGAAAATATGAACCCAAATCATGATCGCTTTGCTAAAGTCAATAGGCAGATTTGGAAAGCAGTGAGATGTTATGAAAAATATATGAACAAAAAAAAAAAGGACCACAGAAACAACTGTCACTAATTTTTTGACTAGAAACACCATCCCCATTCCCAGAGATAATCCATACGATCCAGAACTTTCTACAAGTGGAGCTATTACTGCAACTGACAAAATGCTAATGCTGTCCAACTCTTTTTTATCATGGGGGTAAATTTTATGATTTGCGTATTTTTTATGTATGTATGTGTATATTAAAATATATCTATAAGTTTAAGTGTAATGTTCCCAACTCCCGAAGACAAAGAGACACTGATAATAAGAGGTATTAATAATGAAGACTAAAAAAAAAAAAGAGGTATTCAATTTACATCAGAACTGACTTACGACAGAATGGTCGGAAAGGGACCCAACATCGGGGACTACCTGTAGTAGAAAAAGTGAGCTGTCCATCAACAAAAGATGGTGTATCTACTTGCTGGAAACCTAGAGACTGTCCAAAAGGACTCTCCCCAAAATGTTAATAGCTATTGCATCTGGGCAAGTTTTTTCTGTCTTTGTTAAGAGGGGTGTGTGTGTGTGCATGTGTGTGTGTGTGTGTGTGTGTGTGTGTGTTAACCTTAGGTATATGCTGTCTTTATAATCAGGATACAGAATTTAAAAATGAAGGGGCGGGGGGAAGGAGAAGAAAGAAGAAACTTTTGAAGGAGGGAAGGAGCGAGGGTGAATTTATTTCCAAACTTCATTTACTCCTCTAACCCACTTTGAAGACTCATAACATTTCCTTATTAGAACAACAAAACCCATTAGAGCAGACTAATAAATCAGTCTGCCTCCAGAGAAAATACCATTAGGACATCAGAGTGAGAAACCAGAGCGGGGAATGGCCTCCTGTCTTGATAAGTCATCTGTTTCCTGGGTTTCAAGCCTGCCAGTACTTGAAACCTATGCATACAATCGTTTGAAAACAAAAATACAGACACACCTTTTAAAAGGGAGTAAATCTAAGAAACTCTGGAGAGAAAGGAGACTAAATACCCATATACACGATTCCTGGGACTCTACACCATGGGAAAGAGGCCCCTCGTCTAGAGTCGGTTTGCTCATTTTGAACCGGGACATTACCCTGGGGAACAGCTGGTACTGAAACGGAGCCCACCATCGCTCCAGCGCCCTGCCAGCTGGGGCTGCTGGGGATCTGAGAGCTGGGAAGGGGCTGGGAGAATCAACTGCTCCCTGTTCCTTCATCTCAAAGATGTAGATGATTAGAAGTGGCCGAAACAAAAACCCAAACCCGTTGCCATCAAATCGATTCCCACTCGTGGCGACCCCATGTGTTACAGAGTAGAACTACTCCTATGAGTTTTTTTGGCTATGATCTTCACGGAAGCAGATTGCCAGGCCTGTTTCCGTGGCACTGCTGGGTGGGTTTGAACCGCCAACCCTTGGGTTAATAATCTAGCACAAACCCTGTGCACCACCCAGGAACCTTTAGAAGTGGCAACGTGTATTTATTGAGCTGTATGCCAAGCAATTCACAATGAATCCTCACCACGACCTGTTTCACAGATTAGAAGCTTGAGACTTCCGAAGGATCCAGTGTTTTGCGAGACTTCCACAGTCAGAACCTCAGCTGGACCGGCTGGTACCCGCTTCCAACGGGCTCACCTGTTCGTTCCAACGATGCAGCTGGCTGTAGCGCACCCGGCAGAAGAGGAACCCGTCCAGGTACACAGAGTACAGCTGCAAACACACAAACACCCCAGTCCCGGGTTCCGGGTTAGCCAAGAGAGCCCCCGCTCCTCCACTGTCCCTAGCCCTCTCCCCGCCCAACCAGCCCCGGCCCCGGCGCACCACGTAGCGGCCCCCCAGCTCATCGGGCCGCTGCTGGGACACGGATACAGAAGTGCATCTTCATGGCTCGAGAGGAGGCCCAGGAGCAGCGCGGAGTACACGACCTGCGGTGGCGGCGGCGCGTCAGCGGCTCTGAGCTCCGGGCGGTGGGCGCAGCGGGCCCGGCCTACCGCCCGGGGCGGGGCCCTGCGACCGCTCCCCTCGCCCGGGGCGTTGGCAGGTGGGGCCGGGGGTCAGGCCGCGCCTCCTCCTTGTCCCCCCACCCCACCCCCGGCTCCTGCTGCGCTGCTCCGGGGCCGAGACCATGAGGGACGGAGCGCGTCTGCGGCCGCCCCTGGCGCGGTTCATCGGGCGCAGCCAGCCAGCGGCCAAGGCAGGGCTCCCGGGCAGATCCGAGAGCTCCTTGAACGCACGAAAGCCAAGAATCGTTGCTCCAGTCGCATACATGTTCTGTCCAAGTGCCAAATGAGTACCCCACCAACTATCCCAACACCCCAACACCTCAGGGTCAGGCTACTCAGCGCCCTGGGCTGTCCTGAGTATCCACTCCAGGGCCTGATTCTGACCTCTGTGGCTTTCGGAATGTAGAATGTCCGGCCCACCTTCCAAGGGGTCTACAAAGGGTCTGGGGGGTGGGGAGTGGGGGAGTGTGTGTGTGGGTGTGAGAGAGAGAGCGCGCCCCAGCACATTCCGACCCAACCTCAACTCAAACTGTTGCGGTTTTCTCCAAGTCGGAGCCTGAGGCAGTTGAAAAAGTTTGTGTTCCATTACCTGCCCACAGTGCCTGCAATGCACTATGAATTAAGATTTAAAAAAAAAAATACATGTATCCACTAATTACCGTATGACTAGTATAATTATATTAGGTTCAGTTTTTGTGTGTGTTAACATTTGTTAAATGGAACAATTAAGGTATGCCACAATATTCGTAACCTCACTTAAGTTTTTTGTTATTTTATATTTCACATTTTTCTTTTACTATACCAGAAACCACACATACACACACGCAAAAAAGGAAGTCACTTGGGCCTCTCAATCCCTGGGAAGCCCTGGTTTCAAATATGTACCAGCACTCTGGTATCTGGACTCACAGAAATACTTTTTTCTCTAAACTAACCATCCCAAGTTCTTTCAACAGCCTCTCATTTTTAGTTGCTGTAGGAAATAATCCTCCTGATTCTCTTTTTTAGTTACCTCAGAACAGAATGCCTCACATCTTCCTTCGGTTATTGTAGCAGAGGGAAGCAGTAGTCTCAGGTGTGGGCTTGTTACAAAGCAGGCGCTGGGTTGACTCCATATTCCTTTTCTCCTTTAATCCTCCTATAACTCTTCCAGGTAAACATTAAGAGCCACATCCTACAAATGACAAAACGGGCCCAGAAGAGTGGAATAGCTTTTACAAGGTCACAGAGCAGGTTTTCAGAGGTCCGAGTAGTTTATTCTAGGATTTAATTGAAACATTGAGAGCCCTTGAAAATGCCTGTCTTTAACAACTACCATGGCCTCCACCAGACTGAGTCCAGTACAACTAGATGGTGCCCAGCTACCACCACTGACTGCTCTGACCGGGAT
>NW_004443945.1:17498484-17510469 GCF_000243295.1 Trichechus manatus latirostris | reverse complement strand
GTCCTGGACAGAGCTGGAGAAAAATGTAGAACAAAATTCTAACTCACAAAAAAAGACCAGACTTACTGGCCTGACAGAGACTGGAGAAAACCTGAGGGTTTGGCCCCCGGACACCCTTTTAGCTCAGTAATGAAGTCACTCCCAAGGTTCACCATTCAGCCAAAAATTAGACAGCCCTAAAAAACAAAACAAGACTAATGGGGCACAACAGTCCAGGGACAAGGACTAGAAGGCAGGAGGGGACAGGAAAGCTAGTAATAGGGAACCCAAGGTTGAGAAGTGACAGTGTTAACATGTCGTGAGGTTGTTAACCATTGTCACAAAACGATATGTGTACTAACTGTTTAATGAGAAACTATTGGCTCTGTAAACCTTCCTCTAAAGTACAATAAATATATATATGTATATATATATATATATATATATACATATATATATACAACATTAAAAAAAAAAGAAAAGAAAGAAAGAAAATGCTCATCTTTACTGGGGTCAGAACCTGAACTGGGAATCTGAGGCTAGGGAAGGAGAACCAACACTTGCTGGTCACCCATTATTTCCTGCATGCTTTCTTTTTTTTCCTAAGGTACACTATGCCATTGAATTTTCACAGTAGGCTGTGAGCTAGGAGCCAATTGCAGTTTCAGTTTTACAGAAAAGGGAATTGAGACTCAGGGCTGTTAAGATAGGGAGGTGGTATAATGTAATGGTTAAGAGAATGCCGCAGGAATTCAGATCCCAGCTCTGCTGCTTCTCGTCGAGAGGCCTTGGGCAAGTTAGTGGACTCTTGCAGTTTCCTCCTCTGTGAAATGATATTAATAATTGTTCTCATCGCAGAAGGGTTTTCAGTCCAGGGTAGAGGGGACTTAGGATTTTCCCCTCCCTGCATGCTATCTCTGCTCTGGAGGGGCACTCTATACCAAGGCCAGTGTTGTCCCTGAGTCCCCTCTGGGATAGAGGCTAATCAGGTAGGTGCTGGGAGCTGGTCCAGTCTTCAGCGCAGCAAACCAGAGCATTCTGGTCAGGCCCAGAAGTGGACCCAGCCTGCTGGGAACTTTCTTCCACCTATGGATGGCCTGGGCCCTGGCTCGGCCCCATGGAAATGTCCAAGCAGGGCCATTTCCTTCCTTTCAGTAATGCCATTCCTGAAGCTAAACTCCAGCAGGACCAGCCTCTATGCAAGTCCTTGACCCCTGTTCCTACAAAAAAAAAAAAAAAAAAAAAACAAACTTGCCAATGAGTCAATTCCAACTATGGCGACCCCATGTGAGTAGAACTGTGCTCTATAGGGTTTTCAATAGCTGTGACTTTTTGGAAGTAGATTGCCAGGCCTTTCTTCTAAGATGCCTCTAGGTGAATTTGACTGGCAGTCTTTTGGTTAGTAGCTGAGCGCTTAACTGTTTGTACCACCCAGGGACTCCCTACTCCCACCAAACCAAACCCGTTACCATGGAGTCAATTCCAACTTCTAGCTACCCTATAGAACAGAGTAGAACTGCGCATAGGGTTTACGAGGCTGTAATCTTTACAGAAGCAGATTGCCACATCTTTCTCCTACCGACCCACTGGTGGGTTCAAACCACTGACCTTTCAGCCAGGCACTGCAGTGGCATTGGTGGACAGGACAGCCACAGTCCGTAACGTCACATAGTCCAGTTAATAGATAAGAGGCAATTTCTATAGTATGATCAATAGTACTACAGGACAAGTATACAATTCATTGCTTTTTAAACATTAATTGCCTTTTAAATACCGTGTGTATGTAGCCTCTCATTCACTTTGTGTAATCTTTTTGTACTTTGATATCTGGTAACCATACTTTTGGGGAGGTGAATAGTGAGGTGTGACTGTTTTGCTGTGAAACTTTCCGCCTCTCCTGCATCCTTCATAGGGTCGCTATGAGTCAGAATCGACTCAACGGCAATGGGTCTTTTGCATCCTTCACACCCGTGGGCCCCTGGGATGGGCAGTGGAGTTGGGTCCACTGGGGAGCCAGCTGGGTATTTCCGAATGCGTAGTGCTCTCACGTACATTACGGGGTCCCACCCAATGCGCATTATGGGTGACATATGCTCCCTCTTTTCCTACAGCCCAGGCTCTGGGCACCTTACCCCAATCATCAGAGCCACGGACCATATGAACAAAGGGGCTTGAGCAAACATGGAAGAGTTTCCTGATTGTAGGCAGCTTTTTGAGCAAGCACACCAAGCAGCAGGAGCCATAAGATTACCGGTATGGAATTAAATCTTCCCAACCTATCTATGGAGCCTTGGTGGTATAGTGGTTAAGAGTTTGGCTGCTAACCAAAAGGTCAGCAGTTTGAATCCACCAGTCGTTCCTTGGAAACCCTATGGGGCAGTTCTACTCTGTCCTATAGGGTCGCTATAGGGTCCTATGAGTCAGAATCCACTTGATGGCAATGGGTTTGGTTTTTGGTTTAACCTGTCTATGGACTCTCTGGATGATATAAACGGTGAACGAGCTTGGTTGCTAACTGAAAGGTTGGAAGTTCAAGTCTACTCAGCGGTACCTTGGAAGAAAGACCTCATGATCTACTTCCGAAAAATCAGCCACTAAAAACCCCATGGGACATAGTTCTACTCTGATACACATGGGGTGACTATGAGTTGGAGTCAACTCAACAGCAACTGGTTTTTGGTTTTTATCCTCCATTTACCTCCTTGAGTTTCAGACAGGCAAGTCAGAATGGTAAAGCTGAAGAGCTTGGCTGTGTGCCTTTCTTTGCCTTGACTTCACCTGTATGGGCTGTGTTGAGTACTGTAGGGTTTTATGGAATTTGAGAGAATATACGGGATATATAGGAGAGCTGCAAAATTGCGCTAGTAATTGGTAGTTCTGAAACCTCCATGGTTCCTGGGTGATTTTCTGGTCTGGAACACCTAAACTCAGAGACTGACAGTAGTGGCTTGACTAACGTCCCCCCAAATTCATATCTACCTGAAACCTCAGAATGTGACCTTATTGGGAAATAGGTTCTTTGCAGATGTAATTAAGTGAAGGATTGAGATGAGATCATCCTGGATTATGGAGGGTCCTCAATCCAAGCAGGGTTCAGGACACAAAAAGACACAGGGAAGAAAAGAAGACCATGTGAAGACAGAGGCAGAGATTGGAGTTATGCTTCCACAAGCCAAGGAATGCCTGGGGCCAGCAGCAGCTAGAAGAGGCCAGGAAGGATTCTCCCCTAGAACCTTCAGAAAGAGTATGACCCTGCCCATACCTTGATTTCACACTTCTAGCCTCCAGAACTCTGAGAGAATACATTTTTGTTAGTTTAAGCTACTTTTTAAGCCACGCAGGTTGTGGTACTTTGTTCCAGCAGCCACAGGAAACTAAAACACTGACCCTATGGCCACTATCAGCCTCATGTCAGAGTGCAGAGGGCTGAGCCCCAGGCTGTGTGTGTCTGTGAGGAGAGCAGCTCAAAGGAAAAGAGCACCGTGGTCTGAGGGGTAATACTCTGAAGATAATAACAACAGGAGAAGTCTTACAAAACACTGCTAAGGGCCGGGCACTACGCTATGTGTTACATACACAAGCTCATTTAATCCTCAGAACCACCATAGGAGCTAGGTGCAGTTATTACCCTGTTATACAGGAGAAGAAACTGAGGTAGAGGGAGTTTAGTAACTTGCCCAAAGTCACTCAACTTGTAAGAGGGCAGTCGGGACTCAAACCCAGGAAGTCTGGCTTCAGATTACCTGCTCTTCACCACTTCTCAGGAAAAAAAATAACTTTTCAGTCAGTACCTACTAATGGGAGGAACTGTAGAAAATACAGGGCCAGGAAAAGGTTACCCTATTGACACAGTGGCTACAACAATGCGCTCAAGCATAACAACGATTGTGAGGATGGCGCAGGACCAGGCAGTGTTTCGTTCTGTTGTACAAAGGATCAGTATGAACTGGAACCGACTCGACGGCACCTAAAAACAACAACGACATGAAAGTGAAACTTAGAATGGAGCCACTGAAGACGTGACTCCCTCAGAGAGGACTGTGAAGGAGTTCCTGAGATGCTCAGCTCCGTTCATGTGCCTGCGTGCAGACACGGCATTAGGTACCAGAATTCTAAGATGAATGGGACTAACTTCAACAACCTCACAGTCTAGTCAGGGAAGCAAAGACATAAACAGCTAAATACCAACACCGTAGGGAGTTCAAGGACAGAGTGACGTCCAGCGTGCAATGACAGCACAGAGGAGGGACATCTAACCCAGCCCCATGGACGGAGCCAGGGTAGTCTTCCTGGAGAAGGTGATGTTTGACGGGGATCCTTCAGAATGTGTAGAAGTCAACCGAGGCATCGGTGATTCAGTGATAGAATTCTTGCCTTCTGTGTGGGAGACCCAAGTGCAGTTCCTGACCAAGGCACCCCAAGCACAGCCACCACCTGTGTGTCAGTGGAGGCTTGTGTGTTGCTAGGATACCGAACAGTTTTTAGCAGAGCTTTCAGACTAAGACAGACTAGGAGGAAAGGCCTGGCAATCTACTTCCGAAAGCTACCCAGTGAAAACCCTATGGATTGTAAGGGTCTGATTCCCAACAGATCATGGGGATGGCGTAGGACCAGGCAGTTTTGTTCCATTGTGCATAGGGGTCGTCGGAAGTCAACTTGCTGGCAGCTAACAAGAACAGAAGTGAACTGGTAAAAGCATTCCAGGAAAGCAAAACAGCAAACGCCGAGGATGATGAAAACAACAACAAGGAGTTCGGTGTTACTGGGAAATACAGGTGAGGTTTGGGAAGGTGGAGGATGAGGCTGGAGAGGGGGCAGCCCAAGATTTTGAAGGCATGGCTGCTGGGCCAGGAAGCATGGAGTAATCCCTGAAGAGGAAGAACTACTGAAGGGTTGTAAACAGGGAGGGGACGTGGTCAGGGTGAGTTGTGGATGGATCACTCAGGTGAGTGTGTGGAGAATGAATGGGGACTGGAGTGCAACCAGAGGCAGTCAGGGCAGCAAGGAAGTGCTTCCTGATGCAGAGACTGTGGGACACAAGCACTGTAAGGTGCTTCTCAAGAGCTGGGTGCCCTGGTCTAAGAGGTCTAGGCGATACTGCTTATGATAACTTCCTCTTGTAGAGTCACAAAGTACTTTAGTGGATTGAGGGCTGAGAACTCTGCAGCAAGGAAATCTGGAAGCCCATTTTAGGTCGTTCTTGTTCACACTCTGGAGAGCTAGTGTCCTGGGAAATGCTGTAATGATGCAAGAGAAGACAGAAGGCTGGACTAGGGCAATGTCAATAATCCAAAAAACAAAAAAAAACACCAAACCAGTTGCCGTTGAGTACTCCTACTCATGGTGACACCATGTGTGCAGAGTAGAACTGCTCCAGAGAGTTTTCAACAACTGTGACCTTTTGGAAGAAGACTGCCAGACCTTTCTTTCGAGACACCTCTAGGTGGGTTTGAACCACCAATCTTTCAGTGAGTAGCCTAGTGCTTAACCGTGTGTGGCACCCAGGGATTCCTGGCAATGTAATAAGGATGGAATAAAAAATATTTAGGAAGAAAATGTACACAGAACCAGATTAATCGGGGTGAAATGTGAAGAAAAGAGACATAAGGGAGACCCAAGTTTGCCTTAGGGTTTTGGCTTGAGAGATTGGATGGACAATGGGGCTGGCATCCAGGGAAGGAGTAGTTGTGCAGTAGGGGAGTCCAAAGTGAGTTTGGACATACTGAGTTTGATGTGCTGGAGGGCAATCCAGCTGGAGGGCTTGGATATCCAAGGCTGGAGTGAAGGGACGAGACAGTGACTGGGCGTCATCAGAATGCAGGTGGAGGTCGATGTCTCAGGAGAGCATGGATCCCCTGGGGAAGGCAAAGATGGTAGGAGAGAAGCGGGCTCACTTTACAGAACCTTGGTAAAAACTTGCCAGGTGTGGCCAAGGTGACCAGAAGCCTTCTGGAATTAAATGAAGTTACAATTGACCTAGCCAATTGTTCTGTCCTGTGAGTGTCTTAGAAAAGATGTGTAACAACCAGGACTGCTGGTTGGCAGAGAGCCTAGGAAAGCCTTGCCAACAAGCCAAGTCTCCTCCTCCTGCCCCTCCTCCAACTTCTGTGCAGGGAGAAGGAGAGTTATACGTAGACATGGGGATTCTAATCACTAGAGTTGTGGGACGGGGAAAGTTCATCAGGCTTTTGTACAGCTGAGCTGAAATATCACTCAAGACCATCCAATTCTCTCTGCTTTGACTTGATGCTCACCAAACAGCCCTAAGATTAGTAATTCAGGTTTCTGGGGAAGCCAAGTCTCCTCCTCCTGCCCCTCCAAGTTCTGTGCAAGGGGAAAGAGATTTATACATAGACATGAGGATTCTAATCGCCAGAGTTGTGAACATAGAGTTCTAATTGCAAGGGGTGGTGCCCTGGAGAGCCCAGACATGAATATCCTTTCACGGAGAAGTGCCCCTGCCCCTGGAAATTTAATAAAGCAGGGCCTGGCATATACACCAGCTTCCTGGAAGCCTGGGTCATAAGTCCTTTCTAAGCCTGATTAATTCTAGGTACCCTGGCAGGCTCAAGGTGACCACAGGAGACACACGTCATGACGCTGTGGGCATCTGATTTGCAGAGGGGGCAGGCAGCAAAGCGCCCACTTTGGCAACTCTCCCTAAAGGCGGCACAGCTTTCTTAGAGAAAAGGATGGTTTTAATGAGGAGGAGAAAGAACAAATGAGTTTTCTTCAAAAAATGGAATATAAAGAGGAGGCATGCTATTAAACGATTATACGCCATATAAGATGTCAATCATGATTATAACACCAACACAGACCTTGAACAGGAGGGTTCTAATGACCCCACCCCCACCCCCACACCAAGGCTTTACCCAAAAGCTACAATGGAAAGGAGTTTGCTGCCTCTCTAAGGTGATGGGATTGTTATTGAGGAAAATTTCACCCAGGTTGTAGAAGACTGAATAACCATTGCTGCTCATAATCATATTGATGATAAAAATAATAAGAACCGCTAACCCTTTAAGGGCCTTTTCAGTGCCAGGCACTATCTATTGTACATAGATTGTGTTGTTGTTGTTGGGTGTTGTCAAGTTGATTCCAACTCATGGTGACCCCATGTGACAGAGTAGAACTGCCCCATAGAATTTTCTACGTAGGCTGTGATCTTTATGGGGGTGCCCTCGTGGCGCAGTGGTTAAGAGCTCCACTGCTAACCAAAAAGTTCAAATCCACCAGCCGCTCCTTGGAAACCCTATGGGGCAGTTCTACTCTGTCCTATAGGGTCACTATGAGTCGGAATTTACTTGAGGGCAATGGGTTTGTTTTTTTTACATAGATTGTACTAACTCATTTAATCCTCACAAGGACCCTAACGTAGGTACTAATATCTCCATTTTACATTTGAGGAAACAGAAGCACAGAGAGGTTAAGGAACTTTCCCAAGATCACATACTGGTGCCCTCCCCAGTGGCCTCCTCTGGGCTGCTCCTCACCACTTCATGGCATGGCTTCCCACTGCCCCTACAGCATGTTATTTATCTTTTACATGTCAATTCTCCTCAATGAGACGCTGAGTGACTCAAGGGCAGGGCCATTTCTCACTACAGTCAAGAGCCTGGGGCAGTGCCTGGCACCTAGCTGGAGCTGGGAAAATGTCAAAGGAATCAGAGAATATGGGATAGCTAATGGAGGGGCCCTGTCTAGGTTCAAGACAAAAGGGGAATAGGGATTGTGTAACTAATAGCCAACATAAGGCCAATTTCCAACGTGTGAAGATAACTCATATCCCCACTTTCCTACTTCATCATTCCAACACCAGCCACCCATGTGGCACTTTCTCTCTGACCCTAACCACCCGGAGTTGGGTCTCCACAACTTAGGACTCTGTCCTTGCAGCCTCTGCCAAATAGGCAAATGTCAGCCTCTCTGTTGGCTCTCACTGCCCCTAGTGGGTTAAATAATTCACTAGAATGACTCCCAGAACTGGAGGAAATGATTACCCATACTTACAGGTACTCGTTTATTATAACCAGAAAGGATACAAATGTAGAGATGTGTCAGGCAAGGTCTGGGAGAGTTCCTGGCACCAGGAAGCTTCCATTGTCCCCAGCGATGTAGCCTCCCTCTCCCGTGCATGGATGGTCTCACTAATCCAGAAGGCCTCCAAAGAGCACTCCAAGGCCCCACATCCCCTAGTCGTTGGGACCTCAATGAATATGCATGACTTGGGCCTTAATGCATAGCTATGATTGATCCAATCAGTGGGTGTGCATGATTACATTAGGCCCCCCTCCCTTCCTGAAGTTAGTTCTCCAGGTGTGGGGCCTGGGTAGTCCCTACTTGCCTGGCTATTGCGGCAAACAAAGGCATCTTGATTGCTCAGGTTATTTTCAGAAGCCAGAGTCTAAGGGCCAAGCCAAGTTCTTTGTCCCGTAGGGATGACACTGACAAAAGCATGAAGGATATTAGAGAAATGCACACATTTGCTCACCAAATCCTGGAATTCTTTTCAAATCCCAAAGAGTTACAATTTTAAATTAACTGAAGATTACAGGAGTGCTGGTTCTATGGCCAGGCAGATGCTTCTAGGGATTGCCATACTTTCTTAGAGGTTCTTTGCAGTGGGTCAAGATCCTGCTGGAGCAGGGAGGGGCATGAACCAGTCACAGCTGTTAGATCCCTCTTGGAGGGTCCTGCTCTGTGCCCACTGGCTGAGAGGCTTGGGGGAACACAGGTTACAATACCATTAGTTTCAAGCTGAGATAGTACAGGCAGGAAATATGTCAGTTTAAGATTCATGCATGGATTACAGAGCAGGAGCAATAATTAAGGAATATAAGGGAGTTTGGGGGACATTACTGTCATTTTCATTTGGGTGTCAAGGAGTACAGCAGGACCTTACTGAAACTATCCCACGGTACAGCTCTCAGAGACAGCTACCTGAGCTGGACAAATCATGGGCTTGAGGCATTTAAATTATTTTCTGCTTGTTTACATCTGATGGCTATCTTTATTGGTCATAGGTAACAAGAAGGTTTCATGCTTTTCTGAACAGAGGTAGCAATTCTACAGATACCAGAAATGCTTTGGTTTTGTTTTTATTTACAAAAATTTTTGCAATGCAAAAGTAATATCCATTCATTGCAGAAAATTGATAAAACAAGAGAAGAAAGTAAAAGCTCCCCCAACCCCAAGACTAAGAGTAACTACTGTTAGTGTTTTGGTTTGGACCTTTTGGCCCACATGGGGTACAATTTTAGTTTGTATCTTTCCAGTCTTCTCTTACTTTGAGTTTGTAAACTCCTTCCCATCCCCCAAATCAGGCCTGTCAATACATATGGTTTTAGAGCTTGTTTTTTCCTGCTTCATAATCTTCTTCCTTTCTCATTCTCCCTTTCTTCTGCTTTAACAGGTAAAGAAAGGCAAGCTCTTCGGTTTACTGACGACTCAGTGCGATCATTTTGCAGTATAATGAGTGACTAGCAACAGAAAAACGAGTTAGCGACAATGGAAAGAAAAAAGAAAACATAATTCACTCTTTGACTGAAGTGAATTATACCAGTGGGAATGATGTTGCTTCAATTATATATCAATAATAATAATTATATTATTAGTTATTTTTTTTAGCATTTACTATCTGGCACCATCTTTATATACATTACCTCAATCAATTCTCAGTCAATACACATTACCTCAATCAATCCTCTTACCTACTCCGTGAATGAGCTATGATGATGATGATGATGATGTTGATTTTACAGATTAAAAAATGGAGGCACAAAGAGGTTAGCTTGCCCTAGGTCCCAGTGTTTAGAAGTGGCAGGGCCAGGAACTGAGTTCAGGCCTTTCCAAACCTATGCTCCTAATGACCACTATTATTTCTTTTTAATTTACCTCATTTGAGCCATTAACTATTAATTTATGCTATTCCTTGCAAACATGATAGTCTACTTCTCTCTGCAGACTCTTAAGAGTGATGCTAAAGAATCGTTGTTAACCAAGAGATCAAGTCAGGCCCAACAACACCACCCAGCACCAGGCTCTAACTCAGCAAAGGGCAGGTGTCTCTGGCCTAGAGGAAGAAGGTTCTCTGAGCTCATCACCTGCCTGGGAAGGTTCCTATATACAGCAATCGCTGGTCTGGGTATCCCCAAGAAGCCTGACATGGGTCTGTCGGATTCCAACACCCTTGCTTTGATTTCCTTCCTATAGACCCCAATGATTAGGGACAAAAATGATCTAACAAAAGCATTCACACAAAATCATAAATCTGAATAAATAAATTAAAAAAAAAAAAAAACCAACAATCAGTTGCCATGGAGTTGATTCTGGCTCAGGATAACCTCATGTATGTCAGATCTCCAGGCCTTTCTTCTGAGGTGCCTTTGGGTAGACTCGAACCTCCAGCTTTTGGTTAGCAGTCAAGTGCATTAACTCTTTGCACCACTCAGTAACTCCAATTCTATTTGTAAAAGGACTGCTTTAAGAGGTACTTAGTATCAGACTCTGCTGGCAGACAAGTCCTGGCAAACACATCAAATATTTGAGCTAACGCAATATCTACCCTCCCCTTGTGTTTGTTTAATGCTGTGCAGTGTTTTGGAGCCTTGTGTTGAATAATTACACATTCAGCCTTCACAACAATCTAGAAAGGCAAGTAGGTGTTATAATTTCCATTTTACTGATGAGAAACACTGAGGCTCAGAAAGGTTAAGTGACTTGTCTAAGGTCAAATGTCAAGTAAGTTTTAATCGAGTTATACATGCTCACAGCTGGAAGAGAATAAAAAAAATCATCTAAGCCAGGGATAACTAATAAGACTCAAATTGAGTGCCAACTCTGATCCAGGTAGTGACTGCCTGGCACACTGTGTTGAGAAAGATGGGGTTAGTGGGGTATAGTAATAGCTAATATTTATTTTTCCTAAATAGCTTTATTGAGGTATAATGTTATATAATAAACTGCAAATATTTAAAGTATATAGTTTGAACAGACACTTGTACACCAATGTTCATTGCAGCATTACTCACAATAGCCAAATGTGGAAACAACCTACATGTCCATTGACAGATAAATGGATAAACAAAAAGTGGTATATATCTACAATGGAATATTCTTCAGCCATAAAGACAAATGAAGTTCTGATTCATGCTATAACACGGATGAACCTTGAAAACATTATGCTTTGTGAACTAAGTCAAACACAAAAGGACAATTGTTGTATGATCCCACTTATGGGAAATGTCTAGAACAGGCAAATGCATAGAGACAAAAGTTTATTAGTGGTTACCAAGGGAGGGGAGAATGGGAGTTATTACTTAATGGATACTGAGTTATTGTTCTCGGTGATGAAAAATATTTGGAAATGGATGGTGGTGATGGTTGCACAACATGGTGAATGTTAATGTCACTGGATTGTACACTTAAAAAAGGTTAAAATGGTAAATGTTTTGTTACATATATGTTATATAAATATTTTACCACAATAAATTTTTTAACAATAAAATACAGTTTAACAGATACATGAAGAAATGCTCACAATCATTAGCCATTAGAGAAATGCAAATCAAAACTACGATGAGATACCATCTCACCCCAACAAGGCTAGCATTAATCCAAAGAACACCAAATAATAAATATTGTAGAGGTGTGGAGAGACTGGAACATTTATACACTGTTGGTGGGAGCGTAAATGGTAAAACCACTTTGGAAATCGATTTGGTGCTTCCTTAAAAAGCTAGAAATAGAAGTACCATATGATCCAGCAATCCCGCTCCTTGAAATATATCCTAGAGAAATAAGAGCCATCACACGAATAGATATATGCACACCAATGTTCACTGAAGCACTGTTCACAATAGCAAAAAGACGGAAACAACCTAGGTGCCCATCAACGGACGAATGGATAAATATAGTATGATATACTCACACAGTGCAATACTACCCAACAATAAAGAACAACGATGAATCCGTGAAACATCTTATAACATGGAGAAATCTGGA
>NW_004443945.1:17444693-17498384 GCF_000243295.1 Trichechus manatus latirostris | reverse complement strand
AAGTCAGCACAACTGGACTAAACCAAAGCTAAGAAGTTTCCTGAATACAACCAAACACTCTGAGGGACAGAGTAGCAGGGGCGGGGGTCTGAGGACCACGCTTTCAGTGGACATCTAGGTCAATTGGCATAACAAAGTTTATTAAGAAAATGTTCTGCATCCTACTTTGGTGAGTGGTGTCTGGGGTCTTAAAAGCTAAGATGCATCAATTGGTCCCAACTCACCTGCAGTAAAGGAGAATGAAGAACACCAAAGTCACAAGGAAAGTATTAGCCCAAGAAACAGAAAGGGCCACATAAACTAGAGACTTCATGAACCTGAGACCAGAAGAACTAGATAGTGCCCAGCTACCATGAATGACTGCCCTGATAGGGAACACAACAGAGAGTCCCTGATGGAGCATGAGAAAAGTGGGGTGCAGAACTCAAATTCTAGTAAAAAGACCGGACTTAACGGTCTGACAGAGACTGGAGGATCCCCAGAAAGCATGGTCCCCAGACTCTCTGTCAACCTAGAACTAAAACCATTCCCGAGGCCAACTCTTCAGACAAAGATTAAACTGGACCACGGGACATAAATGATACTCGTGAAGAGTGTTCTTCTTAGCTCAAGTAGATACATGAGACTAAATGGGCAGCTCCTGTTCGGAGGTGAGATGGGAAGGCAGAGAGGGTCAGGAGGTGGTTGAATGGACACGGGAAATCAGGGGTGGAAAGGAGGAGTGTGCTGTCATAGTATAAGGAGAGCAATTAGGCTCACATAACAATGCATGTATAAATTTGTGTATGAGAGACTAACTTGAATTGTAAACTTTCACTTAACGTACAACAACAAAAAAAAAGATAGTTTAACTTTTGATATACATCCATAAAACCACTACCACAATCAAGATAGTGAACATATCTATCACCCCCAAAAGTTTCCTCATGCCTCTTCATAATCCCTCCCTACTTCCTCTCCATGCCTCCCCATCTGCAAGCAATGACTTATCTGATTTCTGTCACTATAGTTTGCAATTTTTAGAGTTCTATATAAATGGAATCATACAGTATATACCAGTTTTGGTCTACTTTCTTTTGCTCAGCATAGTTTTTTGAGACTCATCCTTGTTGTTGTGTGTATTGGCTTTTTTTTTTTTTCCTTTTTATTGTTGAGTAGTATTCCATTTTATGTATATACCACAATTTGTTTATTCACCTGCTGATGGACATTGGGTTGTGTCTAGTCTTGGGCTTAAGAGCTAATATTTCCTGAGTATTTATTTGCTACCAAATACTCTTCCAAGTACTTTATACATATCAAATCATTTAATCACTCAACCAACCCCATGACATGAGATAGGTACTCTTCTGCTTCTCCTTTATTGATGAGCTAACTGAAGGACTGAGTGGTGGAGTGACCTTCCCAAGATGAGCAGCTGTTAAATAGCAGAGACAGAATTCAAACCTGGAGAGTATAATTCTAGAGCCAACATTCTCAACATTGTGCTAAACTGCTGTGACCACTTAGCGACTTCTGCCACCGGCAGGGGTGGGGAGAGAGAGCACTTGTACCATGTATTTGCAGTACCCACGCTCTTAACAACCACTAGCTATCATTTCTCATCTAAACATCCCACCTGATGTTTCAGTCCCCTCTACAGCACCCCTTTCAGCTGTTCATTGAATGCAGAATATTTCTAGGAATGAATTTGTTCAGCACTAGAAACGTCTGTTCCAACAATAGAGTATTGTAATGCAGTTGACCTTGTTTAAAATTTTTCTTTTTTTTTTTTACTTTTGAAAATAAATTAATGAAAGTCAGGAACATATGATTGTCACTGAGTACTCTCCTTGCATTTGAGAGTTAAAAGAGAGAAAGAGCTCTTTTCTCAGCAGTACAACTGGAAATGACCCAATCGGCCCTTTCCCGAGTGTGCAGAGCTTTCGCGGAATGCCTTTTCAGAAAAGTTGTTTTGTTTCTGGTTTTTAGTCTTTTTGGCTCCTCTTCCTCTTCCTCAGTTGCGAGGAGACGATGTGAATTACAGCGTTGCCCCACAGCTTTGAAGTAGTCAGAGCCGGGCTCTTCTTGCCACTTGAAATCCTATTGTTGAAGGGTTTCCATAAAGAAGATTTTGTTTCTTTAGCAGAAAAGAGAGCCGCGGCTTGATGGCTGGGGGATAAAGGAAGGGCACTTCCAGCCATGCCAGGAAGCACTGTAAATAAGAATGTGCCTGGTACATCCGCCTGTTGAGCCTGTCTTACTACTCAGCTATCGGACTTTGATTTCTGTTAAATAAACACGAACTTGCGGACAACCAGCTTTTCTGCATCTCGAGTCAGGGAGTTGTGGGCCCAAGGTTGAACTGGTGGTTCGGGCAGTGAGCTGGCCGGGCAAGGAAGATGGCATTCAGCCAAGTGGGGAAAGAATTAATATTTAATGACTACCAACTGTGTCTGGCACGGTGCCCGGGCAGTGGGGGTACCACAGTGGATGGGCCAGATGTTGTCCTTGGACTCACACAGTCTCATGAGAAGCAAGACATTCCACAAGAAAGAACACAACTAAGACAGATCACAAGAGTGATCCGTTCTACAAATGACCAGCATGGGGTGTAGGGCACAGAGCATGGCAGGGGGAGCAGCCCTGAGTCAGAGTCAGGGAAGGCTTGTCTGGGCCAGAGACGTTTAAATGGAATTAGCCAGATGAAGAGGTTGTGTACAGGGTGAGAAAGAGGGGCACGCAGGCAGAAAAACAGCAGGTGAGAAAGCCTCAAGTGGGGAAAATCTTAGGCCCCTGGAGAAACAGAAATAAGGCCAGCAATGTAACTAGAGCAGAGGGGTCCCTGGGTGGTGCAAATAGTTAACACGCTCAGCTGCTAACCAAAAGATTGGGGGTTCAAGTCCACCCAGGGGCACCTTGGAAGAAACGCTTGGCAATCTACTTCCAAAAAATCAGCCACTGAAAATGCTATGGAAATATCTTCAGAGACCATATATCCAGTAAGAATCTAATAACCAAAATATATATAAAACTTCGACAACTTAACAACAAAAAGACAAATAACCCAATCATAAAATAGGCAAAGGACTTGAATAGACATTTCACCAAAGGGTACATTCAAATGGCCATCAAACACATGAAAAGATGTTCAATATCATTAGCTATCAGAGAGATGCAAATCAAAACCACAATGAGATACCATTTCACTCCCACTAGGATGGCTAAGATTTAAAAAAAGAAAAACAGAAAATAACAAATGTTGGCAAGGATGTGGGGAAATTGGAACCCTTATCCATTGCTGGTGGGAATGCAAAATGGTACAGCCACTGTGGAAAAAAAGTGTGGTGGTTCCTCAAAAAACTGAAAATAGAACTACCACATGACCCACAATTCCACTCCTAGATATATACCCAAAAGACTTGAAAGCAGAGACTCAAACAGAGACTTGTACACCAATGTTCTTTTTGCAGCACTATTCACAACAGCCAAAAGGTGGAAACAACCTAAATGCCCATCAACAGAAGGATGGATAAACAAAATGTGGTACATACATACAATGGAATACTACTCAGGCAGTAGGAGAAATGAAGTCTTGATACATGCTTCAGTATGGATGGAGCTTGAAGACATTTATGCTGAGTGAAGTAAATCAATCTTGAAAGGACAAATATTACATGACCTCACTTATATAAAAAGACAAGAATAGGCAAATGTTTAGAGACCAAAGTTTATTACTGGTTACCAGGGGCAGCGGGGAGGGAGAAAAAGGGCTCACTGCTTACGGAGTACTGACTTTCGGTTTTTGATGGAAAAATCACATTGATTAAGGGTAGGGTTGCACAGCCGATTAATGTAACTGCTGTTAATAAGTTGTACACCTGTAAAAAGTTAAACTGGCAGAAGTTGTGTGATAGCTATATTTGCAACAACAACACAAAAACAAATACAAAACAGTAGCTCGAGGCTGCTTATATACAGCCAAACACCTCATGGGATTTGGTTCCTTGGTTTGGAGGTTTAGGGTCATGGTTTCGTGGGACAACCCAGTTAACCGGCCTAGTAATGAAGTTAGTGCTTCTGTCTCCTAGTTCCTTGTGTAGTGCCTGGGGTCTTAAAAGTTTGCAAGTGGCTATCCAAGTTACAACAATTGGTTTCTATTCACCTGGAGCAACAGAGGAAGAATGGGAGTCAGGAATATGAGGAGGAAATGGAATGTGTGGCTAACTGCCTCCATGAACAACTGCCCCCTTCGCCTGCCTGGAGCATTAATTATGCTCTTTTAAGATGTATCTCTATGGGATCAAATTGACAACAGCAACTTGAAAGATTAGACAGGAATGTTATGTTAATGAGGAACAACTCAGAAAAGAAGGATGAAAAACCTCCTTTGCACAACTCCAAACATGTCAGCATTGTCACTGAAACATACATGAAGAAACTTGAACTGCTGTGTGTATTCTCAACAACAACAATATAAACACACACACACCCCCACAAACAAGGCTGAAAACCTAAGTAATGGGGGTGGCGGAAAAACAACAACAACCCATTGTCATTGAGTTGATTTCAACTCATAGCGACCCTATGTGTTATAGAGTAGAACTGTCCCATAGGGTTTTCTTGGCTGTAATCTTTAAGGAGGCAGATGATCAAGCCTTTCTTTGGTGGCGCTACTGGGTGGGGTTGAGTCGCTAACCTTTAAGTTAGCAGTCCACTACAAACTGAGTCACCCAGGGACCTCAGTACTGTGATAGAAAAGAGTTGATGAAACATAACCTACCACAGCCAGCAGGGCTTACAAAACAATACCACAACAAACCAGGCTGCTAAAGATAAAGAGAAACAGAAAGTTATTATTAAAATGAAAGAAAACTGCAAGAAAAAGCCATGGCCTACTCTAAACAACATTGATGATGTGATAGTAAAAAGCTTCCTGCCTAAAATCGGCAGGAATTCCAATCGCGCTGTGAGCATGCACTGCTGGGCAAGGCAAATTCAGCAAGCAGGGGTTGGCCACTAGGCTCCTCAGCTGAATTCAAATCAGCCCTTAGGAAACATGAGTAAAGCACTCATTTTGGTAACCCTTCACTGCATATAAACCAAAAAAAAAAAAAACTGCATATAAGCAGTTGTTTATAATAATGGCACTCTAGGGAATTGTAGCCGCTCACTTGTAAGCACAAAGGAAAGGACTTGCATTGCTTTGATCAATTGGTGGCCCACCTGGACATTTCTTCTCACGAGCCGCAGACTATATTTATTATAAAAAAAACACTGCCTCAGGGGAGCTCTATAAATATCACTTTTCTCAGTTGGGTTTTGCATGGAACAGGGAGTGAACAATTGAGCCTAGAATGTTGATATTCGAATTTGCTGATGGAGGATACACATAGTTAATAATTAATTTTCATTTATTCAGTAAACATGTACAGAGCATATTCCACGGCCTGGCACAGGACCTAGTGATACAAAGACTTAGACTCATAGTCTAGTGGGAGATCTGTATGCGTAAATAAAAGATCATAATCTGAGAACAGATGTGCTGAGTTGACACAGTGAGTTACTGTTCCCCTTACCCTCCCTATTGTTCACTCCACCTCATGCTTTCTTGCCTTCTTCTTCTTCCTGGACCCATCTAGTGGACTCCTACCTCAAGACCTTGTTTTTTGCTGTTCTCTCATTCAGGAGTAGTATTTCCCCAAATATTCGAGGGATCTGTCCTTCTCTTCATTCAGGTCTCTGCACAAGTGTCACTTCTTAGAGAGGCCTTTTTTGACCACTCCAGCTACAACAACAACCCCTCTTATTCTCACTCTCACTTCCTGTACCCCTTTATCCAGTTTGATTTTTCTTTATAATATTATCAGTATCTGATATTAAAATCATAGTTAATTCTCACTGAATATTTTCTATTTATCTGAAATTGCTCCAAGTATTTTACATGTATTAATGCTTTAAATTCTCCCAACACCCTATGAGTTCGTACTGAACTTGCTACTTTCATTCCCTTTTTTACAGATGAGGAAATTGAGGCAAGAGGGGTTATTTCCCCAAGGTCACACAGAGCTGGGACTTAGACTCTCTTCACTGGCTCAAGTTCATGCCCTTAACCACCACGCTTAACAGCTGCTCTCCACATTGTTGTTAATCTATTTACATCTTTATTTGACTGTTGGCATCTCCCCTCTAGAATGTAAGCTCCGGCTGGGTAGAAATTTGTCTGATAAGCGCTGCACCTCAGTGCCTAGAAGAGTGACTGGCACAGAGTTAAGCACTCAACAAACACAGGTGGAATGAATGATAATGGTAAATATCCCTGCCCTGGTCCTGGGGTTCTCCAAGACTAAAGAGTTTCCTGAATCACCATACAATTAGAAGGACTTGAGAAGCTATGGCCAGTACTCACACTTGACAAGAATCACACCTGACAGCCATGCATCCAGCCCTGGTTGCACACTGGAATCACCCGCGGAGCTTTTAAAGCTCCCCATGTTGGGGCTCAGCCCAGACCAATTGAGTCAGGGTTGCTGGGTGGGACCCAGGCCTCAGTGTTTACAAAGTTCCTCAGTGCAGTCAAGTTGGGGAAACACACTCATAGTTGAATCCAAACCTAGGTGGAAGTTATTAAATTACATCTCTTTAAATCTGGGGGCGAAGTCAAAGGAAATTACAAAATTAGGCAATAAGTAATTTGAGTCTAGAGGACATGAGCTCTTAGACTCTCACTCGACCACAGCCTATTGGGAGAGAGCAAGGAGTCCTGTGCGTAGCCATGTTGTTGTTGTTAGGTGCTGTCCAATCGATTCCAACTCATAGTGACCCCATGTGACAGAGTAGAATGTCTCATAAGGTTTTCTTGGCTGTAATCGTTACAGGAGCAGATTGCCAGGTCTTTCTCCCATGGAGCCACTGGGTGGGTTCGAGCCACCAACTTTTCGGTTAGCAGCCGAGTGCAAACCTTTTAACCATAAAAAGGCTCAACTTGTTCCTCCTTGTCATTAAAAAACAAAACAAAACAAACCTCTTCCTGGATCTCTGCATCTTCAGAACCTGTGTGTTGGCTGAAACTATCTGACTGATAAGTGACATCAGCCTAATCAATGAGATGGTAACTGCTGCCCCCCACCCAGTTCACCTGGGGTAATAGCATTGTTTCCTTTCTGGGTACATGACTTTACCCCTGGAAGTGCTAGGCTTAATTTTAGAGATGATGAAGTTAAATCCCTTAGATTAGTATTTCTGTGTTAAATTTAGAAATATTCTAGGTAATATTTATAAATTAGTATCTACAACGTTTGTAATATTTAACAGATTTTGGCATTGTAGAGTTATTCATTATATTCGCCTGTGATTAGTTTAAAATATAAAATTGAGTAATCAATGATGAACTTCAGATTTTAAGCTGAAAATGTATCCAAGTTTATAAACAATTCTGGAATGTTTAAGAGAACTGGCAAATCACTGTAGTTACTCATTAAACCGATTAGATTTTCTATGGTTGTTTAAGTATTGAGGAAGGTTTTATTAGTCTAGCATTTAAAGTGGTTATAACTGAATATTTGAATTTTGGTGTTGGTGAAGAATATTGAATACACCATGGACTGCCAGAAGAACGAACAAATCTGTCTTGGAAGAAGTGGAAGCGAGAATGGCAAGACTTTGGACATGTTATCAGGAGGTACCAGTCCCTGGAGAAAGACATCATGCTTGGTAGACAGTCAGCAAAAAAGAGGAAGACCCTGAATGAGATGGATTGACACAGTACAGGTAGTCCTTGACTTATGACCGGGTCCCGTTCTGATGACTACTCCATCCTTAAGCTGGTTCTGATGTGAGTCAAATACCTCATTTTTTTTTTTTTTAGTTTTTATTATTATTGTCTTTTATTATCAGTATCTTTATAAATCTGATCTTTATTTGTCTTTAGGGGTTGGAAATATTACATCTGAGAATGATAACATCAGCAAATTACACGCTGCAACATTGTATGTAGTACATATTACTACTGAAAAGATGTACCAAAAAAAAAACAAAAACAAAAACGGATGGTTGTTAAGTGCAGTTCATCATAACTCAAATACATCTTAAGTTGGGGACTACCTGTAGCTGCAACAATGGGCTCAAACATAGCACCAATTGTGTGGATGGTGCAGGACTGGGCAGCTTTCGTTCTGTTGTACATAGGGTTGCTATGAGTCGGAACCGACTCAATGGCACCTAACAACAACAAATAATCGAATATATTAAATGTATAAACACAGCTTAGGTATTTCAGGACTTGAACTAAGCTGTTGGAAGAAGAAAAAAAAAGAAACCCACTGCCATCGAGTCGATTCGGACTCATAGCAACCCTATAGGACGGAGTAGAACTGCCCCATAGGGTTTCCAAGGAGTGCCTGGTGGATTCGAACCGCCGACCTTTCGGTTAGCAGCCAAACTCTTACTTTGGAGACAGCCTTGACTCTTCTCTTTGTCTCACACTCCCTATCTGATCCATCCACAAAGCCTGTTGGCTCTCCTTTAAGGTTTATCCAGAATCCTATCCCTTCTCATTTTTTCTACTACTTCCACCCTGGTCTAACCAACATTATTGGATTAATAAAATAGGCTCCAAACTAGTGCCCCTGCTGACCCTCATCTTCTCCTGTAAGTCAGACCATGTCACACCTGCTCCAATCTTCTAGCAGCTTCGTTTCTCACTCAGGGTAATAGCTCCTGTCTACTCCCCCTACTTTTCTAACCTCATCTCCTACTGCTCTCCCCCTTGCTCACTCTGGATTCCGGGCTGATCTGCAAATCAGCCAAGCACAGCCCTGTTCTGGGGCCTTTGCACACAGCGTTTCTGATGCCTGGGATGCTTTCCCCAGATGGCCACATGGCTCATCCCCTCACTTCCTTCAGGTCTCTGCTACAATGTCGCCATCTCAGAGATCTTTCCTGATCACCCTGTGCAAAGCCTCCATGCTCTCCTCCCACGCCTTCACTCTCTATCCCCTTACCCTGCTTCATCACTTTTTGTCATCTGACATAATTTAAAAAAGTTACCATCCAATTGACTCTGACTCATGGTGACCCCATGTGTATAAGAGTAGAACTGTGTTCCATAGGGTTTTCAATGGCTGGTTTTCCAGAAGTAGATCACCAGAACTTTCTTCCAATGTGCCTCTGGATAGACTCAAACCTCCAACTTTTCAGTTAGCAGCTGAACACGTGAGAGCGTTAACCGTTTGCACCACCCAGAGACTCAATATATTACACACTGACTATTAAACTGAATATTTTTTAAAAAATTAAGCTACAGCAATTAGTCACTCAGGGCACAAAAACTGCCTTCAAAGACACCCCAAAAACTCACACTGACACGTCAAAGGGAGATTATATTACCCTCAGAATGGTTTCAACATTGATTATTTTACATTCTTTTTTTAAAAAAACATTGATTATTCATGTTAAAAAATATAGACCAGCACTATGTAAATAACAAAAATTAACACTTACCAAGTGCTTACTACCTGCTAGGCATCATTCTAAGCACTTTAACCATTAAATTCTCATGATCATATTAGTTATTGATTGCAATCACTATTAGTTGATTACTATTCTCATTTTTCAACGTTGTAGAATGTTTAGCAGCATCCCTGGCCTCTACTCACTCAATGCCACTAGCGCCCCTCCTCCAGTTATGACAACCAGAAGCGTCTCCCCAATTTGCCAAATGTCTCCCAGGGTGGGGGGTGGCAGCAAACGACCCTAGTGAGACCCACTGACCTAGTGGAGCACTTTAAAAATAAGTCTTGTTCACACCAAAACTTGTACATGAATGTTCACAGCAGCATTATTCATAATAGCCAAAAGCTGGAAACAACCCAAATTTCCATCAACTAATGAACTGGCAAATAGTGAAATAGTATTTGGCCATACGAAGGAATGAAGTATTGATACATGCTACAATATGGATGAACATTATGCTTAATGAAAGAACCCAGACACAAAAGACCACAAATAATTTAATTCAATTTATATAAAATGTCCAGAACAGGCAAATCTATACAGAAAGTAAGTACCTGGGGGTGGGGAGGGGGGACTAGGAGGCAATAGCTAGAGGGTATGGGGTGAAAATGTTCTAAAATTGATTATGGTGATAGTTGCCCAGCTCTGTGAATATACTAAAAGCCCTTGAATTGTACACTTTAAATGGGTATATATGGTATGTGAATTATATCTCAGTAATGCTGTTATAGTTTTTAAAATGTTAAAGGAAAGAAGAAAGAGTCTCTCTTACCTCCTACCCTAGACCCATTGAATCTGGTTCTCCGAGGGGCAGGTCCCGAGAATTGGGCATGGGTCAAAAGCTCCCTGGTGATACCGATGCACCTGTCCAGTGTTTGGGAACTTCTGCCCATTGTTCTCTTCAATGTCAGGCTGAGTGACTGATTTTTAAAAAAAAATTAACCCTTGCCTTGCAATCTGAAGAGTATTAATTAATCAAGACCAGAAAGGACCCCATTGAGATAAGTAACAGAGTTGCCATTTGTCTGTGGGCAGGAGTTATTTGTGATCTTCAGGTGGCTACAGATGGAATGGAAAATCCCACAAATCATGAACTGGCATACAATGCCCCCCTGTGGGCTACTGCAACAAGAAGTCTCGGTGCTTACATTGCTTTTACCTCTTTTAACCAAATACTTGGTTCTTCCCTGTCTGCATTCCTTCACTGCCAGTTCATCAGTCGCAGAATATTAGATACAGAGCGCCCATCTCAGGACTGGGAAAGTACAGAGGAGAGAATACACCTTAAAAGGTGACATTTGCAGAACCGATGGTGGTTACACAGGTGCGATCTGGCCTCGTTTTTTCCTTTCATGTTGCCTCACATAAAAGGAACCCGCTGTACCACTTGTTCCCTTCATTGGCCACTTTCAGTGGTGAAGCAGTACAATGTGGAAGTGTCACCGCGGCATCCTTCACTGTTCCTGGTGGTAGGTGACCCTTAGTACCTTCCCTCCTCTGCCTTGCAGTCTCCTTCCCTCATTAAATGGACCGTGGCTTCATGTGCATCCTAACTGCTCAGATAGACCTGGTCTCCAATTCCAGGTTCCCTCTAACCAGCTATGTGACCTTAGACAATTGACCTAATCTCCTGGTGACTTAGTTTTCTCATCTGAAATAGTAATAACAACAGCATCTCTCTCATAGGATTGTTTTGATAATTAAGTTGAAATAATGCATGAAAAGTACATACCACAGTGACACCTGGCAAGTAGACAGCCACTGCTGTCGAGTCGATCCTGACTTATAGTGACCCCATAGGGTTTCCGAGGCTGTAAATTTCTACAGAAGCAGACTGCCACATCTTTCTCCCAAGGAGCTGCTGGTGGGTTCGAACCGCTGACCTTTCCGTTAGCAGTTCAGTGCTTTAACCACTGGCAAGTAGACAGGTATTATTACTTGCCTTGTTCCCTGCAGCCTATTCTGTTCTTTCCTGATCAATTTAACTCATCCTTGAAGTGTTCACGGCTTCTAATGACTCACTGTGTTAGCGCTTCAAGTAACATATTTGCATTTTAACAAGGGCCTTCTAGCCATTAAACCATAAATCCCAAAACTGAATTCCTAATCCTAGGATTTCAAACGCTATGGCTGATGAGTGGGGATAATTTTGGGCAGGGGCTCTTTCCAGGTAGCCCTAGAAGTACCACCTGGGCAAAACCCAAACCCACTGCCATCGAGTCGATTCCAACTCATAGCAACCCTATAGGACAGAGTAGAACTGGCCCATAGAGTTTCCAAGGTTGTAATCTTTACGGAAGCAGGCTGCCACATCTTTCTCCCGCAGAGTGGCTGGTGAGTTCAAACCACTAACCTTTTGGTTAGCAGCCGAGTGCTTTAACCACTGCACCACCAGGGCTCCTTACCACCTGGGCACATAATAACATTAACTCCTATTTGCTGAATGCCTTTGTGCTTGGCACTTTATATCTCTGTTAATCCTCCTGACAATCTGTAAGGCTATTATTATACCCGTGTGGGAAATTAAGAAGCCCTGGTGGCACAGTGGTTAAAGTGCTCAGCTGCTAACCGAAAGGCAGGCAGTTCAAACCTACCAGCTGCTCCACAGGAAAAGGATGTGGCAGTCTGCTTCCGTAAAGATTTACAGCCTTGGAAATCCTATGGGGCAGTTCCACTCTGCCCTACAGGGTCGCTATGATTTGTAATTGACTCGATGGCAGTGGGTTTGGTTTTTTGGGGTTCTGGTGGGAAATTAAATCCTACTTCTCTGACACCAAATATAAGGATCAGTTGCAATTCAACTGAACAAACAGTCCTTCTTCCTCTGACCCTAACTACCCCAAGTAGATCAGACCTCACAAGTTAAAGGCACAGTCCTCCAGACTGCCAAGTCTGCCCAAGACTTGAGACACAAGCCGTAAGCTTAGAGGTCCCCATGACACTGTCACTTCTGACCTACCGGCTACAAATTGGGGGTTTCCCACTATTCCCTCAGGATGTCAATCTGTAAGCTCAGGGGTCTCAGGGCACCCCTCACTTCTAACCTGCTGGCCCCCACTACTTCCTCAGGTTTGATAATTCATTGGAAAAATTCACAGAACTCACGGACAGCGCTATATTTACTATTACAGTTTTATTACAGTAAAAAGGATACAAATAAAGAGACGCATAGGGTGAGATCTGGGAGAGTTCCCAACATAGAGCTTCCGTGTCCCACAAAGTATGTACTACCCTCCCACATGCATTTAAGTCTTTCACCAACCAGGAAGCCCATGAAGGTTCCGTGCCCAGAGCCTTTATTGGGGCCTCATTATGTAGGCATGATTGATTGACTGAATCAGCCCACCTCCCTGAGGTTGGCTGTAATCACTCGGGGTCTTTTCTGGCCTGGCTAGCCTCCACCCAAGAGGTACCTCATTTCAAAACCTGTAAGGCTGGTGTGGTTTGGAACCCTCACAGATAAGAAAGTTACTTCAATCACTGGAGAAACTCCAAGGTTTTAGAAGTTAATCTCTCAGGAACCAAGGACAATCATCAAATTCTTTGGGGAAATTTAATTGTAAACCCCACAACATCCATTTTACAGGAGAAGAAACTAGGGCTGAGTGGCAGTGAGCAGCAGAGTCGAGATTCACACCCAGGACTTTCTGGTTTCAAAGCCTGTGCTCTCAATAGCATGCTGGCCTGCCCCTCATGTAACCTTTCAGAAGTTAGCTACCTGAAAGTAGTTCTACTCACTTCTCTCTTGTTCTTTATGTCTATGCTATACCCTCTAAACCTTTCAAGAGGACTGAATCTTTTTCACTGTTTCCCATAGCATTATAAGTTTGCTGCATGAATGGATGGCTTGTTAGATATGTTGCTGTTTGTTTGCTGCAGAGATGTGCTCAGCACACAGATGACATACTTTAACCATGCCCAAATGCTTGCCAGCAGTTAGGGGCACCTTTCCTATGGTGGACAGCAATGGGTGTGCAGTCCAACTGTAGTAGGCTAAATTAGCCATATCAAATACAATTTTAAACTTGCCTTTAGCTTGATTTCTTTTAAAGTCCCAACTCAGTGACTCTCCAGTCCTGGATCTCTAGACCCCAGACCACCAAATTAAACTGCAGACTCCGCTAAATTGCTATGATGATGCCTTCGCCAAGGTGCTTTTTTATTGCGAATGACAAAACCCCAACTCAAACGAGCTTGAGGAAACTGGGAATGTATTGGCTCTCACAGCTGGAAATGGCTCTAGGGAAGCTTGGAGAACTGAAGGAAGAGCTCCTGTGCTCAGAGGCCTGGGGATGGAATGGGGGACTCCACTCCTGTAGGACCTTCTCTCCTGTCCACTGTCACCTCTGCCAGGTTTCATTTTACAGATAGGTGGATGTCATAAGTCAGGGAAGACAGCCATCTACAACCGACAGCCTACTTCCTTGCAATTCATGATCCCAAAGGAAAAACAGTAACTCTCTTCCATCTCTGATTTGGGAAATTCTGGGGAAAGACTTCAGTTGGTCCAGTTAGTGTCACGTGCCCACTGCTTGGACCAATTCATTCACTGTCAGTCACTCAACAAATATTATGAGCAAAAATGACAGTGTAGTTAGCCACATGGAGCTCATAATTAGTAGGGGAGACCTGCATATATTGACCAACAAGTATAAAACTGCACCGTGGCAAGTGCTTTAAGGAGGAGACAGGTGATGCTATGAGAGTGTACACTGGGGTGTTTGACCTTGAAGGCCAGGAAAAGCTTCCCTAGTAAAATGATGTTTGGGCTAAGATCAAAAGGGTGCATCATCTGTGTGAAGTGTTGGGAGAAGGGTATTTCAGATGGAAGGAGAAGCAAAAGGATGTGTTATCTATGTGAAGAATTTCGAGAAAGGTATTTCAGATAGAAGGAGAAACATGTACAGAGAAGCCTGCTAATACCAAGGACTAGGACTGAAAGAAGGTCCAACTGGCCAGAATGGAAAGATCCAGCAGAGAATAGGGCAAGATGAGACAGGAGCAACAGGGAGGGGCAGTCCATGCTGTCACTGTGAACCACACTAACGAATTCTGTCTTTATCATGAGCCATGGGAAGCCAGGTTAGAAATAGGAGCCGGTTGTGGGGGCACAATCAGATTTGTCCTGTGAAACAATGACCCCAGCTGCAGTAGACCGGATGGAGAGGTGGCCAGAATGCATGTAGGAATACCAGTTAGAAGGCTACACAGTAGTTCAAGAGAGAGATGATAATAGCTGCAATTAGGGTAATAGGTGAGATGGGAAAAATTGGATGGAGGAGAAAGAAATCTAAGAGCGAAAATTGGCAGGCGTTGTCAGCTTGGATATGGCAGATAAAGGAAAGGATGGTGCCAAGGATGACCCCCAGGTTTACAGCTTGCTCAACAATGTTCAAGGGGATGTGGGACCAAGACTGGCCTGTCTGCTTCACACTTTCACCCCTATGAACACGACTGAGCACTGTGGTTTGTCAAACCTACTAGGTTCACATGCCGTCGACAGAAATTCCCTGAAAGGGGGTACTTCTGCCAGGAAAAGAAGAATGGGAGGACTGCCTTAACAGACCACAGGTGTAGTTACCACAGCCCACTGCAGACAGAACATGGAATGTCCAGACTCTGGTATCCATGGTAACAAGTACCATATTTATACTTGCCATTAATCACCAGTTTGCATATGCCACCAGGCCAGATAATGGGGGACACCATACTGCTACTTCAGGAGGCCTCTGGATGAGGCATGCAGGTGTTCATCATCATAAGCACACACCTGTAGTGGGAACCGTTACTCTTCTCCCCCGATCCCTTGCCCCCGAGGTGGCTAACCAGGTGGTATCTTGGCCCCAGTGTGAGAGTTAAAAGGGCAGAGGGATTAGTTACAACAGTTTTAGCCAACCTGGGAAGTGGCAGAAGGAGCTAAATAGTACCACACAGGAACATTTAGTCCTAGGTTTGCATAAACACACACAAAGACACACACACTCACACGCTCTTTTGGTGTTCTTTAAATCTTTTCCCAACCTGTTGTAGAGACACGGATCTTAAGAAGAAAAATGCTCTTTGTTTAGCCTAAACATTTCAGTGGTACCTTGAAGCCACTGGCAAACATTTTAAAACTATGAACAGAAATGATAAGCCAGTGAGGAGGTTAAAATAACAACAACTGGTCTCTCAAGATCCCCTAAGGTACTCAGCAAAACCAGCTGTATTAATGACAAAGTAAAAGAAGCCAAATTGCGCAGGATATTTGCCTAAGAAAAGGATAGTGTCACTTTTCGTGTATCCAGTGGCAGATGTGGACTTGCCAGGGTTTGCTAAGTCCTTGCAAAAGGACACTGGTGGCTGGAGGCTTTATCATGGAGAGGATTTGTGCAAAGTCAGATGCTATATCTAACATTTTTTTAAAAGTGTTATTTTAAAAAACGTGTTGCAAGTAGTTCAAGTAGCCAAGATGGGAAACCAAACTCAGAAAAAGATACTGTTACATAAAATCACAACAAAACAGGAAAGTTCTGAGTTTCTGTCGTAAGGGCTGGCTTCAGTCATTGTCATGGAAAAAGTCTCTTCTCTAAGCTGATGGAAATATGGGGCTTAAAGTATTAAGTCAATCTATGGCACTTACAAGCTGGTGGTTTCTGTACTTCCTGTGACACAGGTCTCTGGGTCCAAGCCCCACTTTCAGAGCTGGCAGCCACCTTCAGGGAGGTTATGTCTTTGCTCATGGCATTTCTGCTTAGTAATAATGACTTATGGAGAGCTTACTAGGGGCCTGGTGCTCCAAGAGCTTTGCATGGTATATTTCCCCTAAATCCTCACAACAACCTGTGAGGTATCTCCATATACTCATCCCCATTTTAACACATGGACACTGAGCTCTAGTAGAAAACATAACTTGCTGAAAGCCCTACAGCTAGTGGGCGATGGTGCTGGGATTTGAACCTGGGCAGTCTATCACCAGGGTCTGCATGTGCTAAACTGTACCTACCATACTGCTTCTTGAGTTCCGGACCTAGCTCCAGTCTGGGGCCAGGTAGAAGGCGGGGTTGGGGGGTATGATGGCAACAGAGTCTATATGAAAACAGGGTGCTTGGGTAGGGGTTTTACTTAGTGCCTCAACTCTGGGTTGACCTTGGTGACCCCTGCTGTAGACATATGGGTGACTGGTGACTAGGCCCAGTGGTGGCTGCTCGAACCAACTTTTCAGCATGCTGAGAAGACACAGAGGTTGCAACCAAGAAAGACCAGAGGGGTAGGGACTCTCATTACTTGCCCATATCTACCACGCCCTTTGTCCTTAGAAACAGAGCCCTAATTTTATTCCAGGTGGCAATGGGCCCAACTAAAAGACTAGATTTCCCTGCCTCCCTTGTCTCCCACGTACCCATGTGACTAAGTTCTAAGCAATGAGATGTTAGCAGCACTGTTGTGAAAGTCTTCTGGGATTAAAGCGAGCTGACTCAACAGGAAGGTGAGTCCGTTTGCCCCTTTCCTCCCTCCTGCTGCCTAAAATACAGCTGTCATGGCTGATGTTCCAACAGCCAGCTCATACATTGAGGTCATCTACTCTATGTAAGCAGTGCTTCTCAAACTTTAATGTTTGATATGAATCACCCGGGGGGTTTGTTAAAAATGCAGATTCTGATTCAGTAGGTCTGGGGTATATTTTCCATATTCCCTACTTCTGTTCACTAAGGAAGCCTAGGGGCAGTGACTCCCTAGTGATTTATACAAGCACAACCAACACCCAGATCTTGGCTTCTAAATACCATTCACCACTAAAAGAAACCAAGGCTCCTCGGAGAAATGGCTGATTCCAAGACTGGAGCAGGAAACATATAAGATAAACCTGGACTATTTTAGGCCATAAAGCAAGGAAGTGCTCAAACAGTGACATGCTAGGAAGTGGTGCAAGAAAGTGATAGGGCCTTGTCAAAAAGACACAGAAGCCAGCTTGAAGGGGCTGCCACTAGTCACATCAGGGACAATTTGAGCATTAAAATGAATAGTGACAACAACAGATTATAATCCATTGACTAAAACAGGAAATCACAAATTCATACAGATATAAATAAATCAGTGAATACATTGAATGCTTGATGAAGAACAAGATATTTACATAGTTTCAAAATACCTCCCTACAAAATATTAATTACAAAGGGGAAAAGAGCAACTTTGCAGTGGCAGACAGACAACAAGAAGTGATCAAAATGAACACCATTAGTAACGAGATACACTCAAATCCTGGGGCCCCTGACAGGATGTAATGAGGAAAGTATGCAACATCAATTCTGTAATAGTCCCACCAAAACTGTATAATCTGAATCTAATAATAAGGAAGCATCAGACAAACCCAAATTGAGGGAAATTCTACAGAATAACTGGCCTATAATGTTCAAAACTGTCAAAGTCATGAAAATCAAGGATAGACTGAAAGTTGCTCCAAACTGAAGGAGATAAAACAGCATGACAACCAAATGCAGCTCATGATTTGACTGGATCCTTTAGGTATAAAGGACATTACTGAAACAATTAGAGAAACTTAAGTGGATTCTGAGGACTAGATGGTAGTAACATGTCAATTATTTAGATGGTAGTATTACGGTTATAGAGCCCTGGTGGCACGGTGGTTAAGAGCTCGGCTGCTAACCAAAGGTCAGCAGTTCAAATCCACCAGCCGCTCCTTGGAAACCCAATGGGGCAGTTCTACTCTGCCCTATACGGTCGCTATGAGTTGGAATTGACTCCATAGCAACGTGTTTAGTTTGGTCTGTTATGATTATATATCATTGCTGATGTCAGACGGATCTTGGCTAAGAGCAGAGAATACCAGAAAGATGTTTACCCGTGTTTTATTAACTATGTAAAGGCATTCGACTGTGTGGACTATAATATATTATGGATAACACTGAGATGAATGGAAATTTCAGAACACTTTACCGTGCTCATGCAGAACCTGTCAACAGACCAAGAGGCAGTCATTTGAACAGACCAGGGGGATACTGTGTGGTTTAAAATCAGAAAAGGTCTGTGTCACCATAATTAATCTGCATGCTGAGCAAATAATCTGAGAAGCTGGACTATATGAAGATAAAAGTAGCATCAGGATTGGAGGAAGGCTAATTAACAATCTGTGACATGCAGATGACACAACCACCTTGCTTGCTAAAAGTGAAGAGGACCTGATGCACTTACTGATGAAAATTAGACTACAGCCTTCAGTAGGGATTACACCTCAACATAAAAAAAACAAAAACCCTCACAACAGAACCAATTACATCATGATAAATGGAGAAAAGATTGAAGTTGTCAACTATTTCCTTTTACTTGGATCCACAATCAATGCCCATGGAAGCAGCAGTCAAGAAATCAAATGAAATTTTGCACTGGGCAAATCTGCTGCAAAAGACTTCTTTATTCAAAACCAAAGATGTCACTTTAAGGACTAAGGTGTGCCTTACCCAAGCCATGATATTTTCAATCGCCTCGTATGCATGTGAAAGCTGGACAATGAATAAGGAAGACCAAACAACTGATGCCTTTGAATTGTGGTGTTGGTGAAGCATATTGAATATAACATGGACTGCCAGAATAACAAACAAATCTGTCTTGGAAGAAGTACAGCCAGAATGCTCCTTAGAAGCCAGGATGGCAAGACTTGGTCTCACTTACTTTGGACATGTTATCAGAAGGGACCAGTCCCTGAGAAGGACATCATGCTTGGTAAAGTAGAGGGTCAGCAAAAAAGTGGAAGACCCTTAAATGTGATGGACTGACAGAGGCTGCAACAATGGGCTGAAACACTGCAACGATTGTGAGGATTGCGCAGGACCGGGCAGCATTTTGTTCTGTTGTACATGAAGTCGCTGAGTCGGAACCAACTGAATGGCACCTAATAACATTATGGTTATGTGGGAGAATGCCCTCTTTATAAAAAATAAACACTAAAGTATTTGGGTTGTAAGAAATAAACATTTTCGGGTTGTGGGGCATCAGGTTGGCAACTTCTCCAAAGGTTTAGGAAAAAAATTTGTACTATACTTCCAACATTTCTATAACTGATTGTTTCAAATAAAAAATTAAATCCAATTTAAAAAAAAATTAACATGCTCTGCACTAAAGCAGGACGTTTTGATCCAACTACTTTGTTGCAGGGGATATTCTGATTTGGAGGCTTGGACAGGGACATGGTTGTTTTGATTTGGCCATGGCTCCAGTTCAAAAATTTTTATGAATTAAACTATAAAATACTCACGAAAGACAGAAAAAGTAGACTTGAACAAATAGTAAGATATCTTTTGTTCTTGGTTAGGACCTTATTTCACAATTTTCATTGTAGTCGATAACTGTGATGCCACCAAGTATCAGTACATCACAACTGGTATTATAAATAATAGTCACCTATGTCTGCAAATGATTTATGAAAAAGTTGGATCTCTTAAAAATTAAGTTAAAATGTAACGGACAAGTGTTTTAGCATACAATTTAGCATCAAATGCATTTTACATTATAACTTTTTATGCTGTTAAGAAAATGGTCAAAATAGGTTGATTTTGATTAGGAAATCTTAACACTCAAGGTCTCATAAAGTACTTTTGAATATTAGGCTGGCATGTCTACTTGGCAATTTGAAAACAAGCATCATAAAAAATATTCCAAGTACCACATTTTTTTTTACTGGGGGGAAGCATAGAAACAAAAAACCCACTACCAACCACAAACCCCTCTCTTCATATGCCTTATCAATATTTTGTGAGAACTTTCTGAAAAATATATTCTTGACTTACTATGTGATGAGCTTTTCCTCTATAGAAATGTCAAAATCTACATGAACAATAGAGAATGTCTTTTAATTATCCCATGTTGTTTCCAAGTTTTCTGGGGATATTGTTAGCAACAAAGTAAGCAAATTCCGTGTTACCTTTGAAGCTAAGACAATCTTTTCCATATTTGCCATTGTGATTGTGACTGACAAAAGGATGAATACACCACCTAAAATTTGAAATAAGGTTACCCTCTAATTCAGCCATGTAGCACTCGCAAATAGGTGGTTGAGAAGACATAGCAACACCCTAGATGTATCAAAGTGATTTGAATGTCTTAGAAAACCAATGATTAGAACCCTTAAATCTAATCAATTTGATTGTCTAACTGAAAATGTCGTAAGAGGGAGTCATCACGAAGCCTAGAAAAAGATACAGAACTCATCACTGTGGCTTTAATGTTGTACACAGGCATCTCTTAGCAGAAAGGCATCAGACTATGGCTTGACTGTATTAGGTAGTATACTTGTAACTACTCATTTTGCTTCTAACTTGAACCAATCTTCTGATTTTACTTTGCTTTCATGAGAATTAGTCTGAAGGGAAAGAATGCACTCATTTAAAAAAACACAAGTATTCAGATCCCCTCCAAAGTTATGTTGTGTGCCACGGAGTTGATTCCAACTCCAGAACCACCCCACAGGGTTTCCTAGGCTGTAATGTTTAAGAGAGTTTGCCAGGTGGAGTAGGTAGTGGCTTTGAACCACTAATCTTTCGGTTAGCAGCCTGGCGCTTAATCACTGCACCACTAAAGTTATATACTCACTGTAAATAACCACACTGGGACCGTACTTTACAGCAAAAGAGTTTAAGAAATCCATGTCACTCACTTGTGAACCATTATTTTGAATGGAGAGAAGAGTGGACTCAAAGCTGTGAACAAGATACACTACCTATGCAACTTAGTGTATGCGTTGAAACGGAGAAAAGTAAAGATCCTAGGTTGGAAAAGCAGTTTCCAACTAGCCATTATACATCTGGTGGATATGATTTACCTTCATGTCACGCAAGTACTGAATTACAACTACTAACATATAAAGCTAATGTCTGCAAATACTATCTGCAACATTATTTTGGAATACTGTACTGTTTTACAGTGTGGAAACTTTGCAGACACAGCTTCTGAAGTGTTTCAAAACCAAAGACTGCTCCTTTAAAACCTCCAATTTGAACCATTTTGTATTACAATTTCGAGATGTTATATACTTCTGTCTTCCTAAAGCATTCAAGAAATATAACCATTTTTCATCATAACTCAGAAACTGTCTCACTGAACCATGAGCTCCTAAAAGGGTAGGTATATGGTCATATAAAATACAAAATACAGGTAGTCCCCAACTTATGACAGGGTTCCATTCTGACAACTTTGTCATTAAGTGGGTTCTGATGGTTTTAACATAAGTCAAATATTTCCTTTTTTTCTGCTCGTTTTATTGCCTTTTGTTATCAGTATCTTTATAAATCTGATCTGTTCTGGGCGGCTGGAAATACATATAAACTTACAGATACGACATCAGCAAATTACTCACTGCAACATTGTATGCAGTACGTATTACTAACAAAATGTTCAAAAAAAAAAAAAAAAAACTGTCGTTTAATACGGTTCGTCACAACTTATTCACCCGTAGGTCAGGGACTACTGACAAGCCACAAGGCAGAGAGCAGGGTTTCACAGCATTTCAAATCTTGAGTTACAAAAGAGAGAGCCAAAGTGAAAGGCAGCCCAGGCACAGAAGCATCCTAAGGCTTCAAGCAGGGAGGGCTGTCAATGTCACAAAGCCAAGGTTCAGCCACTGAAGAGCCTAATACACCAGGCTCAAGAGTGGGGATTTATTTGATCATAAAGGCAACAGAGCTGTTTCTAGCATGGTAATAAGATGACAAAGTGTACAATTTAGAAAGCTAACTCGGGCAGTAGTATAGAGAACGGAATAGAGGCTAAAACTAGAACATTTTCTCAAAAGTGCATTTGAATTGATGAATACTTGCAGATGTTCTGGGTCCTTGCCCAGTTCCAAGTCCAAACTCTGGAAGGTAGAAGCCCTAAATTTTCATTTTTAAGTACTTTGGGTGATAAGGTATTAGACTGGGAGATGAAATCACAATCATCAACTACCATAATTATCAACATTAACAGATCTTTCTCAAATAAGGTTTAAAACTAATCCTCTTTTTGACACTTCATAGAAAAATTATACCAAAGACCAAATATTAGCCACTTTTCTCTCCAACAAATAGACTGACTAGCTGTTAACTGGGGTTGAATTGAAGATAATCATCTTCTAACCTAGAAACTTCAATGGTCACTGTTGTTAGCTGCCATCGAGCTGATTCCAACTCATGGTCGACTGGCGTGATTTCAAAGGTTGATAGGCATCTGTTTTGTACAGGAAATGTTAAGATCATTCAATAAATATACCTTGGGGTTCCAGAATTCTATGTGGAAATCCAAATTTATGAAACTCAAGACGAACTGACTTGTGCCTCTTTTGCATAAAACCAAGATACCCTTTAAACGTTAATAGTACATTTTTCCTGAAAGAGATGCTATACCAGCTAATTTCAGCTAAGCACCATAAGATATTACCTGTTTTCAAATGCCCATATAAAGAGAATTAATGAAAAAGTATAACATCATGTGCACGGTTTAAGGAATTTTTATTAAAGCAAGAATCTTATAATCCAAATTACGTTTCCTTGCTCAGTTATCAATTCCGTCATCTAAAACAGAAGTGACATTCTGAGCTATTCCACAGTAAAGAATTACAAAATTAAAGAAAGGAATGCTTTAAATTTTTGTACTTTGCTGAAAATTCTTTTTCCCAGGGTCTATAAAACATTAATTTGTTTTTATATTTTACTATTTTTTTTTTCATTTTTTTTTGTTTTTAAATGAATAAGTAATCTAGGACTAGCATTGTTTGCTAGACCTGGCATTTGCTCGGTACATAAGGTTCAAAGTTTCCTTTCCTTTTTTTTTTTATTTTATATTTTGCAATGTTTTTTTTCCACAATATTTAAGTTTTTCGATGTTTAGGTATTTTTCTTCGGTGAAGCACGAGTTTCTTTTCGTGGTCCCTGATCATCTGTAAATCTAAAAAAAATAAAAAAATAAAAAAAATTTAAGTTTTTCTACTAATCTCCCATGCTAGAGGTACCATTTCCCAAACTGTCAAACAACTCCGGGAAACACTGCATATTATAGTTCCCCTCTTAGAGATTCAAGATATATAAAAACTCTAGACTAGTTAGTTATCTCTTTTGCCACCAAACACAACAGCTAGAGGAACAGTTTGGGAAATGCTGCCACAAGTTAAGTTCAAAGCCAAAGGTTTGAAAACTTTATGCTAACGGCGGTCAACTATCCTGTACGTATTTTTCTGAATGTTAGATCTGGGAAAAATCTGAACATCAAAAATCAAGCCTGACTGCTTGAAGATAATACTGGCACGTGTGAGTAGTAATTTAAAGCTCTCGGTCAATTCAGTCTGCTGCCTGTTTTTGTAAATAAAGTTTTATTGGAATACAGCCACACCCTTCCGTTTACACACTGTCTATGGCTACTTTTACACTATAATGGAAGAGTAGAGTAGTTGCAACAGGTGCAATTTCTTTTAATTTCCTCTTTATTTCTACTTCTCTCTAAAAAATTGTCCCTGGGTGGTACAAATGGTTAACATGCTTGGCTGCTAACCAGAGGGCTGGAGGTTCAAGTCCACCCAGAGGCACCTTGAAAGAAAGGCATGGAGATCTACTTCCGAAAAATCAGTCATTGAAAATCCTGTCAACACAGTTCTACTCTGATGCACATGGGGTCGCCATGAATCAGAATCAACTTGATGGCAACTGATTACTAGTTGTATTTCTATTTCTCTTTTAAAAATTAGCAGTATTTTTAAATTAGTGATAAAATGAATTTCTGCTAGGTATGTTATAAAATATTATAAAAGATTAGAAAATAAGTTTAAAATATACCACAAGGGGGAAAACTCACTTTAAACAGTTGGAACACCCGTGGCACTGTTAACTGCTTTCTGGGCAGCCTCTTTAGCTTGGTGGGCTTGTAGTACAGCTACTGCTTCATCAACCTAAAAAATTACGGGGGGGAAGACCCAAACCAGCTCAGAAAAAGAATAACTAGAAATAAATACTTTCTGACAGGCAACAAATTCCTTTCCTCAAATTAAAGTGGGAACAATTATCAAAAACACATTCCAACCACTGGTATAGCCATGCCCCTTTGGGTTTTATTTCACCACTGTTCTAGAATTCAGAACCCTCTTGCAAATTAACATTCTGGCGACTTCTCATTTAAAAATAAAAAAAAGCACACATCTCTATCTTTCTGTAATAGAGAAAGCAGCAGCATAGTAAAAGAGCATGGACGCTGGAGCTAGATTACCTGGGTCTGAATCCAGGCTCTGACAATCACTAGCTGTGTGAGCACTGGGCAAATTACTCAAGCTCTCTATGCTCCACTTTCTTCTTTATATAAATGGAGTAAGACCACCATACAGCTGTTATGAGGATGTACAATTAAGTTAATATTTATAAAGCTCTTAAAACTTTGCAATGCTTGTAGAAAGCACTATGTAAATGTTCTATAATATTAAGTTCCTAAAAAAAAAAAGCCCTGAAATCAGAGGCAGTTAGATAAATGATAAATTTAAATTACCTTAGAACGAAGAGACTCTGGAGACTCAAGCATATGAAGAAGTTCTGAATTATCAATCTCCAACAACATGCCAGTGATTTTACCAGCAAGAGTAGGGTGCATGGCTTGAATAAGAGGAAACAGCCGTTCACCTAGGAACAAAAACAGTCAAAAACTCCGATCAAAAAAGAATTAATGGCACTTAACACATTAAACTGGGGTTTAAGATCCTATCCTATATATAACATATATATGCTGAAACAATCCACCAAGTCAACATGTTTTTCTCAGAAAACTGGTTATAAAACAGAGTTAAGATCCCCTACAAGGTAATTATTTTTTGGCATAATCAATTTGCCAAAATGAAATTAAGCAATGTTACTATTAGCTTGTTAAATCTGTGCTCAGTCTAAGCCACAGCTGTCTTCTCATTTGTTTCAAATTTCCTCTTCCAAAAATGGGGTGGGGTTCATGCTCTATCCATCCTCCTCAACAATTTATTAACTTTTCAACCTTTTAATCACAGTTGTTGTTAGGTAGCACTGAGTTAATTTTGACTCATAGTGACCCTAAGTGACAGAGCAGAACCGCCTCATAGGGTTTTCTAGGCTGTAATCTTTATGGGAGTAAATCGCCAGGTTTTTCTCCCATGGAAGGGCTAGGTGGGCTTGAACTGCCAACCTCTCAGTTAGCAGCTGAGCACTTAACCACTGCACCACCAGGGCAGACCAATTATACCACTCATGCCAACTGAGACCAATCCCACTGCCCTAGCTATCATTATTAGGCTGCAAAGGGTGTATACGTAATTTTTCTGGTCTGTTTGTAACTAACTAGGTGGGACTTAGCTACTCACCCAACATTTGCTTTTGCTCTTGAGGAGGGGCAGATGCCAACATGGAAGCAGTCAAAGGTTCCTGACCTTGTACATGAACAGCAGGCTAGATATAAAATAGGAAAATAGGAAAATTCATAAGCTTAAACTACAGGAGTAATAGCAAGGACAGATACCAAGGGAAAATCACTGAAGTGATAGACTGTGATAAACATGAACAGAAGTTGACTAATTCCTCCAGTAGTTATTAACACCTATATGCTCAAGTAGCAATACCCACATTGGCAATCATTTCCATTTTCTTTTTTACCTGGAGTATTTTTTGGAACCATACTTCTATAAGATCAATATCAGTTTTGGTCCCAGGGTCAAAGAAAACAGGTAAGGCATATCTCCTAGCCAAACTGAACTTTATTTCATCCTTATAACTGTCAAACAAAACTCTCAAACCACACAAATAATTCAGGTTGGAGGCTGCTGGCTGCTTGTCTAACTTCTATAGAATAAAACATGTTTAAGACACTTTTACATACTATAAATTAATGGGACATCAAGTAGCTAAGATATTTTCACAGTAACTTAAGCTCTCACATCATACCTTCAATTTATTTGATTTCAACCAAAGACCGTCATTTTTATAAAGAAATCATTAAATCCATACCTGCTGCATGGTGACTTGTGGCTGTGCATTAAGATGTTGTTGAGGATTGCGAACTCCTGCAGCATATTTATACTGGGGAACGGTGCGGACAGCAGGAGTAGCTGCAGCAGCAGCAGCTGCAGGACGGGGACCCATGGTCTGTGTTGATGTGTTAGCTGCAAAATAAAAACACATTTTTGCATTTTCACGCTGCTATTTCAAACTGGAGATCAATTTTTACAGGAAGGGTTAAGACTCACCAACACGTTGTGTTGACATGACTCGTGGAACCTGTGAAGAAGCTGGTCTCATAGTACTAAATGGTGGTCTAGGAGCAGCTGGGCGGATAGCACCGGGCATATTTTGGAATGCTGTATTTGAAGAATACAAACATACATTAACTGGGTTATGGTAACTGACTCAGTATTTATGCTGCCCTTTTAGAGCCATGATTTGCAGAAAAGTCTAAAAGTGGCCAAGCATACAGTCGATTCTCCTTATTTGCAGATTCCTTATCTTCAGATTTGCCTACTCACTAAAATTTATCAATATTTGCAGCACTTCTGTAGTCACTCATGCATGTGCGCAGAACAGAAAATCTGAGTTGCCTGATACGCACATTCCCAGCTGAGGTCAAACAAGGCAACACTGCCTTCTTGTTTCAGTTCCATACTAAAAACAAGTGTCTTTTTGCAGTCTACTTAGCGTCATGCTTTCTCCATTTCTGTGTTGTTATTGATTTTGCTGTTTAAAATGACCCCCAACCATAGTACTAAACAGTACTGTCTCCCAAGTGCGAGAAGGCTATGATGTACCTTACAGAGAAAATACATGCTGTTAGATAAACTCCACTGAGGCATGAGTTATAGTTAATAAGCCAACAATATACATTAAGCAAGGTATATGTTAAACAAGGTGTCTTTAAACAGAAACACACATAAAACAAGGTTAAGTATTGACTGACTGACAAAAATGTGACCAGATGCTCACAGGAACCTAACTCTCTATTTTCCCTAGGAGCAATTATCCTGTATTCACTAATTCAGGGCTCACCGTGACTTTACAGAACTTTACTATAGATAATGAAATCAATTTTTTAAAAAGCTAAGTCTCATTTTAGCATCAGTAAATAAAAACATGAATTCCTGTAAGAACAATACTTATTAATATCTGAAATCAGACTACATGAACACATTCCCAAAGTGCTCCTCCAATAATACAGCATTGGTCTGCAGGGCAAAGCATAAGATGCCAAGACTGATCTTCACTCATGATTAGATGGAACAACATCTTCTGAAACATTTACCTAAACAAATGTGAAATTAAGAGTTGGATCCATTCCCAAAAATTTCATAAAGGAAAATCAAATTAGCAGACATTTCTATCTCAGTAAGACAGGAATGGCAAAGTGTTTTATAAGTGATTTAAAGAAAATGCTGGAACACAATAACGAACACCCAAAGCTATAAATCAAGGAAAGCAATAGTTAATATACTACGAAAATAGAACATTATCAACTAATTTGCTTCATGTCTATTTTTAACTCCAATAATCCACAACCTCAATAAAAGAAAAATAAAGGCTTACGATGAGGTCTGGCACCCTGAGCAGTCCAGCGAGGACTTGGTCTTAATTGAGCAATTTGGCTAGGAGGATAGTATGCAGCACGGTTCTGAGTCTGCAGAAAGAAATCAAACATATCAGCTAAAGAAAAAAAGCAAATAATGTAACTAATTATATACTCTCAAAACATCTACCAGGTATTCACATCAATCATTAATTCATATGTCTCTTAGTGTTACGATTATTTGCGGGCACAAAGAACTAAAAATAACCAAATATGAAAACTTAAAAAGAACATAAAGTTCTTGTTCTCTAAAACCTACCTGTGGGATAGCTGCCATGAAGTAACCTGAAGGAGGTGCTGGCTGGTAGGGGTTGATTACAGGGTTGGGCACAGCTCTTACACTTGCCATTCTCTGCATATACTGGTTAGTGAGGTGAGCCTGGCGCTCTTCTTTGCGCTGAGCTAAAGCTACATACAATGGCTTGGTGGCCACAATTCTACCATTCATTTCTGTAACTGCTTTAGTGGCTTCTTCTGGGGAGGAGAAACATACAAAACCAAACCCTTTGCTGCGACCACCCTCCATCATAACCTATTGAAAGAAAAAAAATAATAAACACGGTTAATGCAATGGTAGAATGGGGCACAAAAAGGAGAGCATTACCAGTTAGCCAATTCTAGTCACTGAATTATATGAATAAACCCTGTTAAAAAGCTTTCATTATCTTGTATTCCCCCCCCTCTTTAATTCACAATTTTTCCTAAGTACACAAACATCAGGGGGAAGCCACACCAATGCACTGTCCTAGCCAAGTAGGAGAGAGTTGAAGGAAGTAAAGGGATGGAGGCACATCGGCAACTTAGGTTTTCAATATTAAAATGTAAGTATCTAAACACATTAACGGCCTACTAAGTTGACTTTCTGACATCACTAACTAGAAACATCCACAATTAAAATGTGATTATCCTACCAAGTAAAATTGATATTTTACTATTCTTTTGAGACAAAAGTAATTAAATCTTATAATTCAAGATCCGCTTTTTAAAATAAAACTTTCACCTTCAAGACCAGAGGTATCATAAATATTGAGGTATAAGCACCTCAGGAAGAAGCTTCTAAAATGACTCCAAGAACTTTTAAAAACGTAATGAAGGGATACAAAGATGCCAGACTGGCCCTATAATACACATGTAATATTCGTATCACAACTAAAAATCAAACTGCCAGGCAGATTTTGAAGCTGAACATAAAGATATAAAAATACAGAGAAAGTCTTTCCCAACGTTGTGACAGACCAGGAGAAAATATCTGCAATATAACACAAAGGGTTGACTTGAAAACGTTCCCTAAATTTATAGGAAAACAAATAACCCAATATAAAAATATGTAAAGATTAAGCACAGGCAAGCTAGTTAAATACATGAAATGCACAGCACTACATTGAAAAAAAATTATTTTTTTAAAAAGATGAGACACCACTTCCTACTGGGAAATTTGTTCAGTGTTTTTGGACATTTTGGCCATTATCAATTTTAAATACACATACTCCATAACCGGCAATTACAATTCTAGAAATCTAGAAATCTTGGCAATCATGTGCAAAGATCTACGTGTATAAGGATGTTTATTAGAGCGATGTCTCTAACAGCAGAAACTTGCAAAACAACCCAAATGTTTTCTTTCATCAATACTAGTATGGTAAATTATGGTACATCTAATATCATGAACATTTGGTCCTTAAGAAATGAGAAAATACATGAAATAAACATATATCCAGATCTACTATCAACTGAAAAGGCAAACAACAGAATATGCATATATGATCCCATTTTCTAGAAACTGTTTATCTGGGAAGGATACTCAAATTGCAACTGCTCCTGGTGGAGACTGGAAATGAAGGTCACCTTTCACACCGCCATCTTCTTTAATAAATTTGTTTTTCTAGCCAAGTGTCACTGCTATAACCGCTTCCTCCAGAATAAATTCTTGACAACGTTTTAACCTCCCTACCAACAGATTTATGATCTACAAAGGACTTTTAAAAACAGGATGTGATATTCTGCTTTGAAAAGCATACATGCTTCCCACATTTGAAATAAACCGATTCATAATTTTCAAGGCACATACTAAGGATAAAGACATTTAGGAATAAATTCTATCATACTCCAGGCACACAAAGCAGCCCTGGTAATGCAGTGGTTAAGCACTCAGCAGTTAACAGAAAGAGTTGGTGGTTCGAACCCACCAGCCATGGGTTTATTGGGCCAGGCACACATTACAGATGCTTCCTTTGCTCAATGGGGATGCCAGAAAAAGCTGAGCAGAAAGACTGCCCATGAAGTCACTCCAAAGCATCAAGCTTTAACCTCTCCTGTGTTCTTCTGAGAGGTCCCTCCCCACAAAATACATACACAAAACTTTGCATACAGGATTCTTCGACAACGAGCACCAAATCAAGTACATCTACAGTAGGATTTCTTAGATCAAAACTGCAGAATTTAGACTAGAAGTCTAGTGTTGCATTACTCAATTTTTGATCTCAAGAAAAAGAAAAATATCTGTTTCTTTACTGCTAGGGGTGTCTTAAAGTTTGACTACACAGAATGAGTTGTGTAAACGAAGGTATAGATCAAATTATAATCACAATTATAGTTCCCTAAAAAGCTGCCTTCTTTAACCAGTAAAATAAACTAGGTTAATTAAGAATGTGATACACTGCATTATGATCATCAGATAAAACCTTCCTTGGGACAGAATTCAGAACCTGCCATCTGTAAAATTAAACCACTGAGCTACCACAGGCACTTGAAAGTTGAATTTAAGTTTTAAAAGTAATGAAGCAAAAACTTGATTTCCAGAAAAATGCTTGAAAGATGCAATGTTTTTCTGGAAGAAGAAAAAAAAAATGCACCATACGTTTCAAAACCATGTGCTTTACCTTTGCACTAGTGATTGTACCAAATGGAGAAAACTCTTTGCGGAGACGTTCATCGTCAATGCCATCATCAAGATTTTTCACATATAAGTTAACACCCTAAAAGGAAGAAAAGAAAGCTGTAGAAAAAGGAGAAAAAAAACTCACAGTGGCACTTAAGCACACTTCCTATTATTTATCCCATGTTTCTTCTCCTTTCCCATTTCAAACTCTCCAGTTACCTGGCAATAACTGCAATGAATGTAAAATAGGTTTCCTCATCCCTGTCTTATTTTGCTTGGTCAATTAAAAACGAACCTGGTATCTGGTGATCCTATCTTGCTTCATCTGTTCAAATTTGCGCTTAAGTTCTGTCTGCCGTTCCACTTTTTTCTGAGCTCGACCAACATAAATTTGTTTCCCATTGAGCTCCTTTCCATTCATCTCATCCACAGCCTTAAAGAAGTCCAAAAATTAAATCATTTATTTGCAATATTTGTTCACTTTTTTAACAATAAAGAAGACTCATTGAGTTACAAAAGGTTAAGGACAGACCCATCCCAAACACTAAACGTCAAGGTTTTGAGAAAATACAGGTTACCAATTTATACTTCCCAAAATAAAATACACAAAATGCAAATAATTTAAAACGATACAAGAACATATAAAAAACCATTAGTATGCTTCTTTATTTCAATACAAGAGCAACTAATTTTAACCCCCACCTTTTTACTACAGAATACAGAAAAGCACAAAAACCGCCTTTAATTAGTGTATTTAAGTCTTACTTTCTGTGCATCTTCATGCCTCTCAAAGCTCACAAATCCAAAACCTTTGGATTTTCCACCTTCATCAGTCATTACTTTCACACTTAAGGCAGGTCCTATAAAAACATTTTCAAGTGATTAAGATATTCCATACAACATTCATATTTACACTTCAAACTTAAACAAAAGCAAAACTAAGAAATATTAAAAATGAGAACTTCGAAGAAACTTTCCAAGACTCCAGAAATTGATTTCTCCTCTAACCTACCACTCCACAAACATATACTACTCTCTTCCAACACCCTTTACCTCTACTAAGCTAAGTAAATACCCTCTATTCCCTGAACGATTCTTCCTTCTATTTAAGGAGATATGTTTTAGACAGACAAGGATGAAGTTTTATTCTCAGCATTAGTACAGAAATAAATTTGTATTTTTTCAGCCAATAATTTGATTTTCTTGACATCAGAAATAAATAGGGATTTCTTAGGCCTTGGCCCACCTGATTTTCAGAGAGCAGAGAGAATACATGGATTACATCCTTTGGGAAGACATGTAGCAGAATCACCTGAAGGAAGCATGTTACTAAAGACATTATGTTCTCTCTCACCTCAAGCAGAAGGAACGATGTTAACTAAAGGTATCTCAAGTGGGCTGGGCATAAAAGTTATTATTCAGTTACAGAGAGTTTGGAAAACGTATGGGCACTTACAATTCAAAGATTAAGAAATAAGATGGATAAAATAAGCCAAAGGCGGTCACTAAAGGGAATTTAGGTAAGATGTTAGACATGATGTCACTTATTTTTCACATCTTAAATGGTTTATCCATGAGCAAAACAGTTTTTCATTCAAGGACTAGAGGGTCCAATGTGGCATGCCAGCTTGGCAATAAAAAGTATTAGATTTCCCGATACCTTATCCCTTCTAACCCATCCTAATTTATAAACTGATTTAGCGTACTTAAAAAAAAAGAGAAAGAGCAAGCTACTTCTAAGTTCAGTAAAAGGAAAGCACGCAAAGGACACAGTTAAGCAAACCATCTGCAAATGAACAATTAAAAGTTCATCTACTGATCCGTTACACCACTACCTAAAGTGAGGCTCGTTACACTTCGTTAAGTTCAAGTTTAATAAAGTGAATCTGAAATGGAAGGAAAGGTATTTAAGAATGGATTCAGGAAGCCATCCCAAAGAGTTACCATGGGAAAATCTGGATCTCTGGTTTTGTCTCTGAAAATCATCAAACTGCTTCAACATGATGCTTGAGACTGGCCAAATATCCTAAAGCTGGCCAGCCTTTTCTACCCCATAACTAAAGACCGCACTCTGACCTGAGTCAGCCGTGTCAACCGCATGCCCCAAGAAGGCGTTATAGGCACACACACCCAGCACTATATATCTTAAAAGTACAAAAACTGAGTCACACCTTACTGTGCTAATCCAATTCTGTATCAACTTTTAATCTAACCTGGATAAAATTCTATTTACATACCACTCTGTAGTATAAATGGACTGCTTAATCCAGATAACTACAAATATTTTTAAGTACCATGTAAGTCTCATCTCATTTATTTTCAGTATTAAGTATTAGCCAAAACTAACGTTGAGCAATCACTCAGAACATTCAGTGTAAAAATTTAATTCAGACACATTACCAAACTTGCCAAAGAGGTCCTTAAGGCGCTCATCATCCATGTCTTCTCCAAAATTCTTGATGTAAACATTGGTGAACTCTTTTGCCCTAGCTCCGAGTTCTGCTTCTCGTTCTTTACGAGACTTAAATCGTCCAACAAATCTAATAAAATATGTAAGGACTATAACATTAGTTCTATTTTATGAAGTTCAGATTAATTAAGCCTGATGGTTTACTTTGATTGTTACTGAGAATTTCAGAATCTCTAATAAAAAGCACACTAAAACAGAAATAGGGCCTTAATAGAAAAAATAAAAGCATGAAATACAAAGAATAAATCTCTTAACTATAACCGCAAAAAAGGAACATTTTTTTTTAACAAACTCTTTTCTCCCTTCCCTCTAGCTAACCTACTAGGCTTAAAAAGCTCACTCCTATCAATACAAATGAGTGGGAGGGCATGTGCACCATGCCAATAAAAAGACTTAAAAGCTTTCACGGTTGGGTTTTCAAAGTAGCTCCTGCACATTGTGTCTGCACTCTCCTAACACAGATACTAAAACTTCTGAATTCTGTACTAACACACAACAGAAACAAGATGCGTTTCTTTGCAGCATTATCGACAAGATGACTTTTAAAAAACTGGATCGTTTTACCCTACTATAAAATTATGTGTCATTAGGGAATACTGTAATATACCGAAAAAAGGAAAAAACTATTTCCCATAATCCCACCCAAACCACAACTGACTTTTAGTGTATGCCCTTAAGTATTTTTTTCTCTATGTGTTCAAGAACATTAATGGAGATACCTGTGGTTTTATTTCCTTATTCTCTTCTCACCCCTATCCCCCACGTATGACAGTACCTCTCCATGTTATTTGTTTTGTAAATGTTCTCAAACGGGGTATGAGAGTCCACAGTGGACGTTGTAACTTTCTGCTTTTGTAAATAATGCTCCAACTCTGTGCATGAGACTTTCTGTATTCATTCTTAGGACAGAGTTGCAAAAATCTTAGCTCAGAGAGAGTAATTTTAGGATTGTTTATACAAAGGTCAAACTGGATTCCGAAAGAGTTATGTCATTTTATACTCAAAATAGCAATAAATTAGTTCTTATTTAATCTGGACTCTGCCAGTGGGGGGCATTCTTCCCTCCATTAAAGTTTTGTTGACAGGCAAACTATGAGATATTTTCATTTATAAGTACTAACGATGCTGACGCTGACAACTTCCCTCATATAAACACATACTATTCCTAAGAATTAGCCTTTGTTAACATTAGTCATTACTGAGAAGTTGCGGCTTTTCTTATAGACCTGTACAGGTTCTTTACATATTACAAAGCGTTTTTTCAATCATGCAATTGACAAGAGAACTCAACCAGGAACACCATGTGCATAATGACTCCATGTACAGACCCTATAACACCAATGGATACAATGATTTATGAGAACCACACCTTAAGAGTGATGCAGTGGACTTTTAAGAACCACCAAACCCAATCTGCATGCTGTCACTGTAGTTAGCACAACATGAACTCACAGATCTTTGCAATATGACCTCAGAGCTGAATCTGCCCCGTTGGCATCGAGAATAAAAAGTTTAAGATTTGTCAATTCTTTGGGCATAAAAATCTGTATTTCAACAACCTGTGGCAGAAATAATTTTGTATATGGTTTTATCAGTGTCCTCATTTTAAAGTTTGCAGTTTTTAAAAGTAAGTCTATTTCAGTAAAGGTTAATCAAGAAGGCTTCTGATTTAATTAAGCTTCATCTTTATACTCCACCAATAAATGCAAGTTTCAGCAGTATGGCCAAGTAAAGAGGGTGGGCTCTGAAATCAGACCATTGATTTTGTATCCCAGCTCATCTCTCATTAAAAAAACAAAACAAAACAAACCAAACCCACTGCCATCGAGTTGATTCCAACTCACAGAAACCCTACAAGACAGAGTGGAACTGCAGGGTTTCCAAGGCTGTAAACTGTATGGAATCGAACTGCCACATCTTTCTCCCTTGGAGTGGCTGGTGGGTTCAAATCACCTATCTTTTGGTTATCAGCCGAGTGCTTTAACCATGTGCTACCAAGGCTCCCTCATCTCTCATACCAGCATGTAAACGCAAGCTAATTATTTTAACCTTTCTATGCCTCAGTTTCTTCAGCTGTAAAACGGGCTAATAATTAATCTTCTTCATAATTCCTGAGATACTAAGTTCATGTCTGGATGCCCAGTTTCTCAACTACGCATTTACTCTGAAAAAGTTTTACATCCATGTATACCAATTTTCTCCTGTCTTTTCTTTTTGGTTTCAATGTTGACCAAATCATTTTAATTCACTGTTATTTGTATTGACATGGAATGTGGAGAAAACACAACTATAGAACTATTAAAAACAGATCTGAAGTATAAATAAATATTGATACTCACACTTTACGATCATTTAGAAGCATCCCATTCATTTTTTCAATAGCTCTTTCAGCTGCTTCTTGTGTCTCAAAATGTACAAATCCATAGCCCTTGGAACCATTTTCATCACAAACCACCTAGGGGGAAAAAAAATGTATACCTGTTTTTCATTACTTGCTACTGACTTACCATTTTCCCAGTGTTCAGAGATAACCCATCAGTCACCTACCCTAGGCATTTAGGAAATAAAGATATTCCCTAACCAACAGCAATGGCTACTATTTTAAGGAATAAACTAAAGGTACCTAAAACTCTGTCAGTGTGTTTACCTGTCACATTTTTGCTTACCTTACATGAGAGGATGTTACCAAAAGCAGAAAATGTATCATACAGTGCTTTATTATCAATGGATTTGTCCAAATTTTTAATAAATATGTTGCCCACTCCACTTTTGCGAAGCGATGGATCACGCTGAGACCACATGATGCGTACTGGCTTGCCCTTTATAACATCAAAATTCATGGTGTCCAAAGCACGCTCCGCTGCAGGAAGGACATTTTCAGAGTGAATATTACTTCAAAACTTTTATTTAAGAGCATATAAGCTACAGGAGGGCTGGGCACACAGTCACACTAATTCTTCCTCTTTATCGCCAACTCCAGGATGGTTAGACCTATCAAGCACCACTCATTAGTCTGTATTTAAATTGTATAATGCAGAAAGAGTAAACAGCACAAGAAACAAAATTTCTCAAACATTAAAAGATGACAGTGCTAATAATTCATGTATTTCTGAAACAATCTCCTCCTTTAATTGCCATTAAACTTAAAAGTACCTTTTTTGTTCCTGGTCTACATAAAATAAAGATTCTCTCTTACATACAATCTGCTAACAATCAATATAAAGGACGTTAGGCAAGTCTAGATTATCCAGAATGAGAGTAGCCTATGGATTTTTAAGTATTTTAACTTCTTCCCTACTACTTGCCAAAATCTGTCATTTCATTGCTTATCACTGCCATTAGCCCATTTTGTTAATAAAAAGTCCCTGAGTTATTGGGAGGAATTTCACTGATTCATGGCACAACTTCCTATAACCATGTTAAAAAAAAAAAGGTTAACCAGCTCAGAGCAAGGTTTGAATCAAGCCTAATGTAAAGTTGGACATACTTAGCTGCAAAATGATCAGACTTTTAAAAATACCAGGTTTGCACACTCATAATTCGTTTAACCATCTCACTGTCTGACACACAAAATTTACAATTACAAAATTTTATCTAACTGATTTACTTAACTGACAACATAATAAAATTATTTTTGAATAGTGTCAGAAAAATTCAAAATCTACCCCACAATGAATTTCAGGGTCTATGAGGTAGTGAATTAAACCTGTACTTGTATCATTAAAGAAATGCTTCTTTAATGCTAAAAGTTTAATATTTAAATTCCACAGAAACTGTTATATTCCACCTTTAATATTGAACTTGAAACTAAGTAGAAAAATACAACCTTATATATATTAACTGTTAATCCCCCAAAGAGGGGAAATACATAGCCCGTTCAGTCTTGCAACACCCATTTTTTCAATTCTATGCCAGTATAACTGAAAAGTTATTGACAGGACAAATTTTCCAGCTACTTCTTTTTATAAATGAAAGTTCCAGTTTCTAGAAGACAGACTAATCAGCCATCAACTCATTATCAACTGACCACACCTACTCAGCTCCCCTGGTTTAGCTGACTTGGCTTGAGCTTCTTTTGAATGAGTCACCTCTTCCTATTAAACTGGAAACTGGTCACTTTCAGAAGCTATTGCATAAGTCCATCGATATAACAATAAATAAGCAAAAAAAAAAAAAGGAAAGACCACTGTACATACAGAAAGCAAATAAATTTATGATGGGAAAATATTATCTTCTTTTAAGCAGTGACTATACTGGGTCTACTGATACATACCAACAACATATACAGTACACTGTAACCATGACAACCCAAAGTTCCACTTTTCAAATCCTAAGAAACTTTAACAATTAGTTTTTCACATTTAAAAATGTTAAGCTTAGAAAGAACGCTTTCAAGTTATCATTTTACAATTTCTAGTATTTGTTCAAGTTTTCTCTACCAACTCTTCAGATTGGGATTACCTGCCCCCAAAGTCATCTTCCCTAGCCTTATATTTCATCTTACACTCAGTGACAAATCTTGCCCAGGAGTTAATAAGAACTGTAATATAGAGTAGTATTTAGACTTACTGCTTACAGAGCATAAAGACAGTAAAACCTGCAAGGTAGTTTTATAACTTCTGGCTTACTAAAAATCTTCAGTTTTATCAACTTCACCTTGTGAAAAGCTATTCATTAAATGTAACCTAAATTCTACTGAATGACCTTAAGTTTATATTCCATCTCTAAGGCCATTTCTACCAAAATGTAAAAAAAAAACAAACAAAAAAACATAAAATTGGGCCAGCAAATCAAGTGAATCTCACTTTTGGAAGTCATCTGATGGAGATATAAAGAAAAATTATGGCAACTCATCAGATCACAGATCTGTTTACCAAATTTTGTTTTGTGAACTGGTGTTTAATCGCAAAATAAAAATTTAACCTTGGTTGTTTTGTATGCAACCTTTCCCAGGATTTACAGACATTTTGGAGCACTTTAAAAAATAAAACAAAAAACTTGAACTGCTTGAATTCTACAGATAAATATACGGCCCAGTTCAGATTAAGGAAACAAGTAACCACTAACATTCTAGAGACAAAATTGGTGAAAATATTTTAAAGAAAAGCCCTTCGAAACCATAGGAGCAATTTCAGATGGGAAAAAAATAATGTACTGAACAAATGACGAGTACTAAAAAGCTAAGTGATTTGAATAAAAGAACTTATGGCCTTCAAAAAGGGGTCTTCCTCCACATCCTCTCCTCCCACCTGGCAGTTTACAGCATGTGAGAAATGCCTGCCAGCTCTAGGGGAAAGCCCCAAGTGCACGCCTCACTCTTCATTAACATTTTCTAGGTCCATCACCAACTGATGAGTTACTAAGAATTAAATCAGAGGCCTGAGGACGACCACCCAGCGCCAGATAACTTTATTTCAAAGGCCTGTGGCTCCCCCAGGCGACTGGGCCAATAGCAGGAACAGGCCTCGGGCCTGCGAGGTTACAGGGTTCAACACGTGGTATTTTTCGAGCACCGAAATGCACTTCCTCCCTTTCCTGGGTCGCTGGCAAGAGCCCCGGGTAGTGGGAGCGCATCCACCTACTACCAGAGAAGGGGGCTCGGAGATCGACGCCCCAGAATCCCGTGGCTACTGGCAGGAAGGCCGACGAAGGACCGAATCTCACTCACCATCCCGGCGCGTCATCACCCTAAAGTTTGAGAGCGGCTGAGGCCCAGAAAATGGTCGCAAAGGAGGAAGTGGCAGGGCGTGCTGCCGGCTCCGCAGGTTCCCGCGGGCACGCGGAACATGCCTCTGAGCGGCGCATCCGGGCCAGGGGTCCTGGAGCCCAAGGGTCTCCCCGCGAGCCCTCGGGGGTGACAAGCCCTCCAGCCCTCTCCTCCCGGGCCTGCCGGCCTAGCCCGCCCACCCGTCGGGCCCGACTCTCACCGTCCGCAGGCTGCTGGAAGTTCACATACGCGTAGCCCAAAGAGCGGCGGGTGATCATGTCCCTGCAGACCCGGATGGAGAGGATGGGCCCGGCCGGGCTGAACTTCTCGTAGAGCATCGCCTCGGTCACGTCGGGGTGTAAGTCCCCCACATAGAGCGAGGCCATGGGGTAGCTGGGGGCGCTGGGGTTCATCTCGGCACGGCTGCCCGCAGGGCCACAGGCCGCGACCTTTCCGTAAGAAGAGAGCGAGTGCTGGGGCCGGGGGCCGGAGCCGGGGGGATGGGAGCGGGGGCAAGCGCAGAAGGACAAAAATCAACCGGAATCGAAAACTACTCAACGGCCGCAGAACGGGGTCGATCCGCTGCCGCTGACTGCTGGCTGGGGAGCGAGGGTGGCGGTGTCGGGTCCGGGCAGCGGGAAGGCCTCGGTCTCTTGGTTCCTATAAGGAGCTGCTGCGGGGCCGCGGGCGGGCGGGCGGGCGGGTCGGTCTCGGCTGCTTCACCGGTTATTTTATAAAAGAGGAACAAAAAAAAATAAAAGTCTCCGGCGGGGGAGACGCGGATTTTTTGTAAATTTTTTTTGGGTTTTTTAAAAGGTTTTTTTATATTTTTTTTGGATTTTTTTAATAATAAATGTGTGTTCCGATCACGGAGCACACACTCCGCACTCTCAGCACTAACCGCCGGGGAGAAGGGGAAGCACCGCCTCCTGCACCCTGTACTTATACCCCCGCCGCACTCGCCCCGCCCCCGCGCGTCTGACGCCAGAGCCCTACGCGAGCGTCAGCGCCGGAGGAGGAGGAGAAAAGAAGCCAAAGGGGAGGAGGGAAGAGAAAACAGGAGGAGGAAAGAGCACAGAGGAAGGGAGAGGTGGCGGCTGCGCCTGCTGCGGGTGTCGGGGTGGGGCTGAGGAGGAGCGGGGCGGGGTTTCTGCGCAAGCGCCGCGGCCGGGGGGCGGGGCCCGCGCTGCGTAGGGCCTGTGCGGGAGGGGAGGGTCAGCTCGCGGGCGGTTCTCGGAGGAATCGGGTGAGATGGCCCCGCCTTCCACGCACCCCGCCCCCAACCTCCAGCCTGGAGAAGCGTTAACCCGTCACCGCGGCAGTGGGCGGTGCGCGGAGCTTCCGGGTTCGTTAGAGCTAACTACCCTCCACGTGCGCGGCCGCCGCCGGGGCCTCTTCCCGCCGCGGCCCACCCAGCTCCGTTTCCCTCCGCCCCCGAAGGACGCCCGACACGAATGACCCGGCATAATCCCTTCTAGACCCAGTGTCCGAAACGTGCATAAAAAGAACTAGGGGTGCGCCTCATTTCTCCTACCCGGACCGCACTACGAGTCCCAGCGGGCAGCGCCGCCACCCGCGCCGGCCGCAGAAGCGGTGCCTGCTGGGAGGTGGAGTCCCTAACGGCAGCAGCGCTCGCTGACCCTAACTAGCCGCTGGTCCTGGTCACCCGCTCGGGCACCCAACCGTGTTGGGCTCCGGCCTCCCGTCCCCGCCCCGCGGTGTTTCCTATGGCGCGGGGTGGGGGGGAGAGGGTCCTTGGGTGCCTGGTCCTCTGGTTTCCCAGCCTACTAAGACTCTTTCTCTCCACTGGACAGTCATTGATGACAGTGGCTTTAATTTGGGAAAACTGTTTGGGGTTTTTGTCCGCTTTCCTTTTTTGAAAGTTGGGGCTACTTATTACCCTAAGGTGCTAGGTTGGAATCGTTGATTCGTGCTGTTTCTGCCAGACAGCATTTCTTTGAGGTATAAAACAGGACTCGAGAAACATGTTTCTCCTTAAGTATGAGTTTTTCACAGTCATTCTTACATGACACCACAGACCTGCTAGCAGGCAAAATTAAGAGGGGTCTAAAGCAACGCAGTATTACAAAGATTTAAAGCAATTTTGTGTATTACAATTGTGGCTTTGGTAGGAATGCTATATTGAAATTGATGGCCATAAAAATAGCAATTATACGAATGACATTAAGTCGACGTACAAATTCCCACTTTAAAGTAGTAATGTACTTTACAGTTTTTAGAGCACTTGCATAAACATCCTATCATTTGTTCCTGACAGCAATCCTGTGTGGGAGGTGGAGCAAGTAATAATTTCATTTTATTGTTAAGGGAACAGCCTCAAAGAAGTTAAATGGTTGCCCTTCTTTAATTCAGTAAACCTTAATACATGCCAGCTATATTGCCAGGTGTGTGCTAGGTACTTTACATGTGTTGTCAAAATTTAAATCAGCAGAATACCACGTAAGTGCTATTTTGCCCCTAAGTAGGAGGAGGATAGTTTAAAAAAAAAAAAAAATGGCCTCATGTACTTTACAAGGCAAAAGAGCAAAACTTAGAACTGCATTAGAAAGACACATTTATTACCAAATAGTAAATCAGTCTTCAATCTATTAGAACTATCTGGTTAAAATCAATCCATCAATATGTTTGTTGAATGCACACTAAATGGAGAGTATTGTATGTGAATGTATAGGAAGATAGATGACAAATTCCTGTCCTCAAGAGGTTTATGATGAGCTCTCTAGTAACCATATAAATATAAGCATTAAAATCAGTGCAGTAAACGTCCAATTCTAGCATTTTATTAGACCATGACGATTTTCTATTACATTCTAAAACTTTTATTAAAAATACAAACCAAAGCCATTGCCATCAAGTCGATTCCCACTCATAGTCAAAATCCTACCCTATAGGACAGCGTAGAACTGCCCCATAGAGTTTCTAAAGAGCTGCTGGTGGATTGGAACTGCTGACCTTTTGGTTTGTTAGCAGTAACAAAGGATGAAGGGAGATCACTTCCAATAACTGGGAAGTGAGATTACAAGAGTTAAAACTACAAGAACCACACATATTTACTTAGATTATCTATGCAGGGAATTTTTCATACACTTCTGGTAGAGGAAGATGAAGGTACAGTTTCTGGTGGGTCTCACTAGAACATAGTTGTAAAAAACAAAGATGAAGAAAATAGTCTGGAGTCTATAAAACTTTGTAAGAAAGCAAGAGTTTGGCAAGCATTGTCTAGGGTGAATTTGAATACTCCAGTCACTATAGATGTTTTACCCTCAGGTTTCACTAGAGCTTGGATTAAATAATTCTCAAAAGACTTCCCTTTGTTTTGAATTCATTTGGAACAAGCAACCCTCCCTTTGATAAGCCCATTTAGCCCTTTTGTGATCCGAGTATTTTTTCCTGGTATGTTTTTGTTGCTACTGTGTGTTTTCAGTAATGGAGGGCATGCTGAATCATTGAGTGTGTCTGAATTTTTGGTAGGCAATACAGTTTTTGTTTTATGCCTCATTCCAGAAATTGTACCCTTGGAGTCCAGAGGTACATATATGTACCCTTTGTGAATACAAATTCTGCTCCCAGAGACCAGAGGTGCATATGTGTACCAAAGAAAAATTTTCAAAATTCATGTTTTTCTTAACAAAAATTCAATGATTCAGCACCACCTCAAACAATACCCTGTAAAAACTGTAATTTGTGGCGCGCGCCTGTTTTTTCTGTTTCAAACCAATGATTCCTCTCCTGTTTGACAAATGCAGTGGACTTTTTTCAGATCCATCTTCCTTGACTTCTGCACAATTTAACCCGGTTTTCCTCTCTCTCTTTCTTAACACACTCGCTTGGCTTCTAGACTTCTGGGCTTCAACTGTCTTGGTTCCCTTCTAACCGTCAGACTATTCCTCCTCTCCCTCAGTAACCCTTCCCTGACCACCAGACTGGGTGGGGTACAATTCCTTTGGGCTTTTCCCAGACCACCCCTCCACCACTGTATTTACTATATTAAATTAAAATAGTCTATCTATGAGCTGTTTCCCAAAATAAGTTGTAAGATCCAAAAGAGAGCCTGTCATCATATATATCTGTAGCCCTATTACCTAACATAAAGCCCGGCATGTTAGAAAGGAATTTTTTTTTTACCTAACAGATTAGAGGCAAGGTTTCAGGGAGAAGGCCAGGCTTGTGGACTGACCACACAGGAAGGGGGCTAGTAGGGAGGTCTCAACCTAATTTTTGCAGGGGCAGCTAGGATTGTTCACCTCCAGACCATGTGGACTGCCGCAGCAGGCTATTTTCAAACTCCACTGGCTATTGCTGGAGTGTTTCCTAACCTACTGGCGGGGCTCTCATTTCCGGTGCTGAGTGTGGAGGTAGTAAACTTTTAGTACCCAAAGTCAGGCAAGCAAGGGCAAGCAAGGATTGCTGGACAAAAGGAGTTTCTGGACCTCCAAAGCTGAGGACACTGTATGATGGCGATTCCACTAAAATTTTGACACTCTTCAGGGGCTCTTAGACAACTTCCCTCTTTGACTTTTATTAACAGTATGATTGCTTCCAGCTAGTTTTTTAAAAGTCTGATAGAACTAATTAGGTTACAAATAAAAGGCAGAAAAGGGAATGTTTGTCAATTCCCTTTGCCTTTTTGATTCTCTACTCTGATTTTTCTTTCCCATCAATTTCTTTTTGGTCTTTAAAAAATGTGCTCTCTATGTCTGTCTGGCTTGCCTGCGTTTATCTAATTTTAGATTGCAAGCTGTGGGACAGAATAATGTCATTATATGTGTGGTATCTCACTGTGGTGCCTAAGAATGTCTAATGACATCAACATCATTGAATTAACCTGTTCTTATCTTAGTGAATAGATTGTAAAGTTTTCTAAAGAATTTGTTCACTTGAACGTCTCTAGAGATTTATAAATAATTTCCAGGCTATATCCAGGATATATTTAGAATATATCCAGAATAATTTATAGTATCTTGTGTAATGTAAGACAAATTAAAGTTGACAAGCTTTATGAGGTGGGAGAAAGATGTGGCAATCTACTTCTGTAAAGATTATAGCCCTGGAAACCCTATGGAGTAGTTCTGCTCTGTCCTATAGGGTTGCTCTGAATTGGAATTGACTCAGTGGCAATGGGTATAGCTTTATGAGGATTTTAGGTAATTGTAATGGATTGAATTGGTGTCCTCCCAAAATATATGTTGTAAATCCTAATCCCTGTACTTGTGGTTAAGAGCCCGGCTGCTAACTAAAAGGTCAGCAGCTCGAATCCACCAGCCGCTCCTTGGAAACCCTATGGGGGCAGTTCCACCTTGTCCAATAGGGTGGCTATGAGTCAGAATCAACTGACTAAAGGAGGCTAAGTGGGGACGAAGAAGGGTGGGGGGTGGGAAAGCCTATATCGTGGGTTACCGGTTGCTCTGTCTCCTGCTGGAAGCTCTGTGAAGCTGCTTTCTCATACCTCCTGTTTGCTGATCTCAGATAGGAGTCCAAGATGGCGGATCTGTGCTGCGGTAGCTAATAGGGGACCTCTGCACGTATCTCTCCTGGTGCTCTGTTCTCAGTCAGTTTCTTATTCCATTAGGTGCTTGGCTGAGTTCTTTATCTCTTTATTTGCTGCTTAGGGTTTTGGGATTGACGTGTGACTCTAACTTAGTTTTTCTGATCTTTGCTGCGGAGGGAGAGAGTGGTGCTTCTGACTATAGTGCCATGTTGCCTGGAAGTCAAGAATCCAACATTTTTTAGAATGATAATTGAATGTTTCAATGACTTATAAAAAAAGGAAATAAATTAAAATTTGGCTGAAGGATAAAAAAATTGAAGTAGGAGTGATGTAATGTAAGAACTAAATTAAAAGTATTAATATAAACTAATAACATTTAATATGTCTTTTCTAGCTCTCTGTAATGAAATGGCCAAGGAACAATATCACTCCAACATCGTGAGTCTGATAATATGTACTCCAAATACCTAAATTTTGGAATTTAAAACCAGTTTTCACGGAACCAACATGCTTTAGAAAAATGATTGAATCCTTGTCTGAGTCTGCGACATTTTGTTGTACCAGAAAGCAACTGACTTTTAAAAAATAATGGTGTGGCATTGTGGAGTGAAGAATGAACTTTACACAAAGAATTTGCCCTCCCCCTATACCTAGGAGTGTCTTTGTTATTCATGGAGCTTCCCCCCACCCCCCACACACACCTGAGAGATTATGCTAACAAAGTGACTCATGGTAGGGGCTGGCCACACCAGAAAGACTCTTAGTGACATCAGCATGACCTCTGGGAAAGGGGAGGGGGATCCTGGAGAGGGAGTTTAGTCACGTGGCCAATGATTCAATCAATCATGCCTGTGTAATGAAATCCAATAAAAACTCTGGACACGGAGCTTGAGTGAGCTTTCCTGATTGACAGTATGTCAGTGTTCTGGGACAGTGACACGTTCTGACTCCATAGGAAGAGGACACGGAAGCTTCAGGTTTGGAGCCCTCCCAGACCTCAAACTATGTGTGTCTTCTTTTGTATTCTCTTTGCTGTAATAAAACTCTAATAGTAAATATAGCACTTTCTTGAGTTCTGTGAGTCCTGCTAGCAAATTATCAAGCCTGAGGGGGTAATGGGAACCTCTGAATTTGTAGCCAGTTTGTCAGAAGTAAAGATAGCCCTGGGAGCCCCCAGAGTAATTTACAGCTAGCATCTGAAGTGATGGCATCCTTGTGGAGGGCTGCATCCTTATTCTGAAAAATCTAACCTAACTCCAGATAGCTGGGGTCAAATGAGCTGATTTTTGCGTGCATGGGATAATATAAGAGCCAGTTTAAAGGGACACTCATTGGCTAAGTTGGCAGCTTCTATTCAGTGGACCCCACCCATATGGAGAAGGCCCAAATTTCAAACTCCCGGTCATTTTTCTTTTAAACTTATATTTTGAATAAAATTATGCTTAGCTTTGTGATGTGATCCAAGATATTATAAAAATACTATGATGTTTAAAATAGCAGTTTTAATTTCAGTAGTATGTAAGACTCTTTAGTAGCTTTCCATTGCGTATAGAATAAAATCAGATTCTTTACCAAGGTCTGCCAAGCTTTGCAGGATAGCCCCAGATTTCTCCTAAATCACTAGACTCCAACCAGATAGGCCTCTTAACACAGCCAACTCTTTCCTGCCTCAGGGCCTTTGCTCTTACTCTTCTCTGAGTCTGGCATGCTCTTTCCTGGTCTCTTTCTGTGGCTCTCCACCTCATTCTCTATCCTTAGCTTAAATGTCACCTCCTCACTGATATCTTTCCTGAATGTGTTATCTGTAGTGCTTCCCCACCCTGCCCCTCCACTACTTTCTTCTTAGCACTTCTTATAATCTGTAATTATTTTATTTACATGTTATTTCTCTCCCGCTGGAATATTAGGTCCCTGAGAACAGGAACTTTAACTGCCTTCACTGCTGTATCTCCAGGGCCCAATACAGTGCTTGGGACATAGTTAGTGTGCAGTTAATATTTGCTAAAACCTGCTAACCAAAAGGCCAGCAGTTTGAATTCACCAGCTGCTCCTTGGAAACTCTATGGGGTAGTACTACTCTGTCCTGTAGCGTAGCTATGAGTCAGAATTGACTGACAGCAATGGGTTTGGTTTCAGAAAGAGTTGAATGAGCAAATTCTGAATGCATTTCAAATATAGGGCTGAGAACTTGAGAGAATTTGGACAAATGCCATGCCTTTCAAATAATCTCTCATAATTGAATAAGCATAGTGAATTACTCTCAAAGAGATACTGCTTTCATATGATTTTGATTTCATTAAAATCTATCCTGAGTCCTGTTTACTTCTTTTGTAAGTCAGAGACAGACATTCAGTATGTTTGAATCACTAGAGCTACTTGCATCTGTGATGATATGCAGTCTATGGAATGACGCTGCTTATGCAATAATAGTATGTGCTCTTCATCTTATAATCTTTTTGAGTCACGGAGTCAACATGTATCAGTTGCTAGGCCAACATTTATTGGTCAAGTGCTTACCTCGTCATTAATGAGAAATAGACATTTGTATGGTGCTTTATAGTTTGCAAAACGCTTTTATTGATGTCAATTTATTTGTTCTTTACAACCCGCTCTACTCTGTAAGGCATCTTATGGCCATTTTACTGGTGAGGTTACTGGAGTTCAGGCGTGATTAAATTTTGCTTGAAATAACACAACTGGTAGAAGAGAGATCTAGTGAGTGAACTCTACCCTTACAAGTCCAGTTTCCAAGTCCAAATCCTCTGCTTTTTCAGCCACAGCATAGCTACTTTGAACACTATATTTAAACAACACTTTGTAGTTTGCAAAGTACCTCCACATAAACTATCTCATTTGGTTCTTTTTACAACCCTGTGGCTGTCATGGCTGGTAAAATCCTTTCCCTAAGAATTTATATAGTCTCTTTAAGGAAATAATGCACGTGCAAAACTGAAGATATTGTTACAGAGTAATATAAACACTTGGAAATTAATTATGGGAATGTATACAGATGCCATGGAGATTGTGAATTGTATATAACCAACTGAGATCTATTCTAAAAGACTTCCTAGCAAGAGGTGAATGTTTAGCAGGATCTGGAAGAGAAAGAAAGCAGATGCGTGCACAAAAGAGGTTGGAGCCTTGAGCCAAAGGAAACCTGTCGTGCAAAGCTATGTAGATAAGCATAGTGTCATATGGAGAACATGGCCAGCAAAGTAACTTGACAAAATAAAGACCCCATCAAGGAACAATAAAAGATGAGGATGCGGAGACTACAAGTACTTCTCACTGGCAAAAGAACTCAGATGTCAAAGGGAGTGTCAATTTTACTGGACAGACATTAGGGAGTTGGTGAAGTCTCATGCAAATAAAATATGAGAGATGAAAACAAAATTTGATGACTCTTCTGGCAGCTCCATGTGGAAGGAATTGTAGCAGGAGAGACTGACTGGAGGCTATTGCAGTAATCCTGGCGTGAGGCAACATGGTCATAGACCATGGTGATTAAGGAAATAGGAAGGAAAGTGGACCTTACAGAGAAGACTCATCTGGACCAGATGATGGATTTAGAGTAGGGGAAAAGGAGAAGAGGAGTGAAAAAAGACTTCAAGGTTTCCAGCCCTTTGAACTGGGGTGATTGTGGTGCAATAAATACATTATTTCTGCAGGGAGGCCTTTTGGCTGAGACCAGGCATAGGGAGGTGGGGATAAGGAAGTGATGAGCTAAGCTTCTGAAATGCAAAGTTGAAGGTGGTGCAAGGATGTTCATCTGGAAAGCCTGTAGGCAACTGGAGAAACAAGTCTGGAAAGAAAGTAAGAAGTCAGAGTTTACATTGTGTTCTTTTTATTAACCTCTGGCTTTCTTTCCCAATCTCTGTTCGCTTGCTGCCTACTGATAGCCTCAAATACTCTTTTCTTGGCAATTTACTATTTAGAAGAATTCACATTTATAGATCTGGATATTTCTCTCTGAATATTCTTCATGGTAGCACACAAAAAAAGAAGTGATAAAAAAAAAAGCATTGATTCTTTTCACCCTGAAAAGATTGTTTAGAAGTTACTTTGGTTTTTAAAAATTAATGTCCAGTACTTTCAGATTCAAAACTCTGTTCTTGAGCTTTTACATTCAACATACTCATTTTATTATTCTACTTACAAATCTAGCAAATTTATGTCCAATCCACCTGGTTAATTGGACTCCTTTAAACATTTTAAATTACAGTTATTAATTTAACAATTTGATTAGTTTTTCAAACAGATTAATTTTCTGGTTAATAAACTCTCCCAAATTCTTAAGCAATTGTCATAAAACTAATAAATTAAACACATACAGTGAGTTGTAAGTTCTCTTAAAAGTTCCCAAGTGTACAAACTTTTTAAAAATTTTCACTTAAAAGTCTGAATCAATTAGTCAGCTACACATTTTAAATCATCATTACGAGGCTAATTTTTAGATAACTTTATAAAACATTGAAAGTATTTCTGCTAAATACTATGAAACGTTGTTGTCAGGTGCTGTTGAGTCTATCTGACTCATAGCAACCCTACGTACAACAGAACGAAATACTGCTGGGTCCTGTACCATCCTCACGATGGTTGTTATGCTTGAGCCCATTGTTGCAGCAACTATGTCAATCCATCTCGTTGAGGGTCTTCCTCTTTTTCAGTGACCCTCTACCAAGCATAATGTCCTTCTCCAGGGACTAGTCCCTACTGATAACATGTTCCAAAGTATGTGAGACAAAGTATTGCCGTTCTTGCTTCTAAGGAGCATTCTGGCTGTACTTCCAAGACAGATAACGTTCGTTCTTCTGGCAATCCGTGGTATATTCAATATGCTTCGCCAACACCGTAATTCAAAGCATCTTCCTTATTCATTGTTCAGCTTTCTCATGCATATGAGGTGATTGAAAATACCATGGCTTGAGTCAGGCACACCTTAGTTCTCAAAGTGACATCTTTGTCTTTTAACACTTGAAAGAGGTCTTTTGCAGCAGATTTGCCCAATGCAATGCCTCATTTGATTACTTGATTGCTGCTTCCATGAGCATTGGTTATGGATCCAAGTAAATTGAAATCCTTGACAACTTCAATATTTCTCCATTTATCATGATATTGCTTTATTGTTCCAGTTGTGAGGATTTTTGTTGTCTTTATGTTGAGTCGTAATCCCTAGTGAAGGCTGTAGTCTTTGATCTTCATCAGTAAGTGCTTCAAGTCCTCTTCACTTTCAGCAAGCAAGGTTGTGTCATCTGCATATCACAGGTTGTTAATGAGTTTTCCTCCAATCCTGATGCCTAGTTATTCTTCATATAGTCCAGCTTCTTGGATTATTTGCTCAGTCAGCATACAGATTGAATAAGCATGGTAAAAGGATACAACCCTGACACACGCGCTTCCTGATTTTAAACCATGCAGTATCCCCTTGTTCTGTTTGAACAACGGCCTCTTAGTCTGTGTACAGGTTCCTCATGAGCACAATTAAGTGTTCTGGAATTCCCATTCTTCACAATGTTATCCATAATTTGTTATGATCCACACAGTCAAATGCCTTGGCATGGTCAATAAAACAAATAAACATCTTTCTGGTATTCTCTGCTTTCAGCCAAGATCCACCTGACATCAGCAATGATATCCCTCGTTCCATGGTCCTCTTCTGAATCTGGCTCGAATGTCTAGCAGTTCCGTGTCAATATACCGCTGCAACCATTTTTGAATAATCTTTAGTAGAAATTTACTTGTGTGTGACCTATTAATGATATTGTTTGATAATTTCTGCATTGTGTTGGATCACCTTTCTTTGGAATGGGCACAGATATGGATCTCTTCCAGTCGATTGGCCAATGTCTTCAGTGCAGCTTGAACTTCTTCCTTCAGTACCATTGGTTCCTACTCATATGGTACCTCCTGAAATGGTTGAACATTGACCAATTCTCTTCGGTACAATGACTCTGTGTATTCCTTCCATCTTCTTTTGATGCTCCTGTGTAGTTCAATATTTTGACCATAAACCAAAACACCAAACCCATTGCCACTCATAGCAACCCTATAGGACAGAGTAGAGCTGCCCCATAGGGTTTCCAAGGAGCAGTTGATGGATTTGAACTGCTGACCTTTTGGTTAGCAGCCAAACTCTCAACCACTGCAGAATCCTTCGATATTGCAACTCAAGCCTTGAATTTTTTTCTTCGGTTCTGTAGGTTTAGAAATGCTGAACATGCTCTTCCCTTTTGGTTTTGTAACTCCGGGTCTTTGCATGTTTTGTTATAATACTTTACTTTGTCTTCTCGAGCAGCCCTTTGAAATCTTCTCCTCACCTCTTTTACTTCATCATTTTTTCCATTTGCTCTAACTACTCTACATTCAAGAGCAAGTTTCAGAATCTCTTCTGACATCTATTTTAGTCTTTTCTTACTTTCCTGTCTTTTTAATGACCTTTTGCTTTCTTCACGTACGATGTCCTTGAAGTCATCCCACAACTCTCTAGTCTTCAGTCATTAGTTTTCAATGCGTCAAGTCTATTCTTGATATGGCCTCTAAATTCAAGTAGGATATACTCAAGATCGTATTTTGGTTCTTATGGACTTGTTTTAATTTTCTTCACCTTCAACTTGAACTTACATATGAACAATTGACGGTCTGTTCTGCATTTGGCCCCTGGCTTTGTTCTAACTGAACGAAACATTACTCCGCTGCCATCAAGTTGATTCCGACTCATAGTGACCCTGTAGGACAGGGTAGAGGTGCCCCATAGTGTTCCCAATGAGTGGCTGGTGGATTCAAACTGCTGATCTTTTGGTTAGCAGCCTGAGCTCTTCACCACTGTGCCACCATGGCTTCAAAACCCACTGCCATCGAGTCCATTCTGACTCATGGCAACCCCACAGGGTTTCCTAGGCTGTAAATCTCTATGGAAGCAGACTGCCACGTCTTTCTCCCATGAAGCTGCTCGTGGTTTTGAACCACCAAGATTTCAGTTGGCAGTCCACAACTTTAACTACTGCACCACCAGGGCTAAGCGAACCAAACCTTAGAAGCATTTAAAATACTAAATATATAGATTCCTTAATTAAAAAAAAATTACTCCATGAGATTTGATTCCCTTCATTATATTTCTACTTAATTCTAAATCTTCCCAGGATTAAGAGATGCATATCTACTAAGAAAACAATTTTGTCATTCCACACAATTCTGGGGAACACTTTCCCAAGAAATACTTGAGTTTACCTTCTTGACTAGGAGGTTTCTCTATGGTCAGAGAGTCCTTCGGCCTCTGTGTCCTTAATTCTTACCTACTTTCTACTGGTTTCCCAAAGGAAGTGAGTTCAGCTCTCTCTTTTGAAGTGAACTTGGCCAGATTCAGTTTGCATTCTTTCCCACCACCTCACTAGAGATTGGTTTGTTCCCTCTCCCAGGATTCCCAGGCACTCAGGATGCCTCTGAAGGCCCAAATTCCTGCGTAAGGGTCAGGTCTAGGCCAGGTCCAGTTGATGCCCTATAGTCTAAACCTCTCTGATTCTTCATCACCCTGTAGTGGGGAGAAAAATAATATATTATTAAGATTAAAAGCAGCCAACAGAATTCCTCTTAGAAGGAAGAAGTGTCTTAAGCTAAAGAACTGGACTCAGCAAAGCACTTTCATGGGCCATTTTGATTGTCAAAAAGTAGTACTGAGGGGATGGCAGAAATATGTTAGGAGTTAGATAATGAAAAATTAAATGACTTGACATAAGGAAGAATAAATTTTGAGTTCAAGAGGTCAGTCTGGTTGAGGGAAGGAGAGAAAAATTAAAATAAGTGGTGATCAGAAAGGAGCCAAGCTCTGAGGATAAGGTAGTTGGATGCACTCTATGGGGAAGGACGTATGAAAATTCCTTGGTGGTAGGAATAGCTTGTAAGAATAGGGATATGTCATGTTCGAGATGGTTCTGTTGTATTCCCCTCCCTGTCATGACCATAGTGAAAATTAATTGGTAGTGATGTGCTGTGTTGGTTCAGAGCTAGGAGAGACTTGAGGCTGAAAGAACATTGGCAGCCAATCGCAATTGTCCAGGAATGAAGAAGGGCTTGAACTGTTGTGGCATTGATTGGAATGGAATGGAAGAGACAAGTAGAGGAGAGACTCAGACACATCAGTAGGAGCAGGGTTGGAACCAAAGTGACAGAAAATGGTATGACCATTCACAGAAGAAATGAGGTCAGGCACTTGGTGTGTGTGGGGGCGGGGGGGTGGGGGTGGACAGAAAGAAACAAAGTGGGTAGAGAGCATGGGGTGGTCATGTTGAATATAATATGTCAGGGCCTTCATGCATAATTCTATAGCTGGAAGTTATACCAAAGCAGTTGTGATGGTTAGGATTGTGTGTCAGCTTGCCTGGGCCATGATTCTCAGTGTTTATATGTGATCACCCCCATGATGAGATCTACTGTGAGTATCCAATCAGTTGAAAGGGAGTTTCCTTGGGCGTGTGGCCTGCATCTGAATATAAATGGATGTTCTGGCTTTTGCCTGCTCTGGATCCTGCAGCTGGCTCCTGTTTGTCTGACCTCCAGTTCTTGGGACTTGAGCTAGCAGCTTATCTGCCAATCTTGGGATTTGTAGATTTTCACAGCCTGTGAGCAAGATCCCTGCTCTCCAACCTGCCGATCTTGGGTTTGCCAGTCCCTGCGGCTACGTGAATCAAGAGAAGCCTCTATCTTGACCCACGGACTTAGGATGTTCCAGCCTTTACAATCACGTGAGCTGTTTCCTTGATATAAATCTCTCTTTATATATATATTTATATGCTTTAATAGTTTTGCTTTTCTAGAGAACCCAGCCTAAAATAGCAGTGATATTTGAAACACTGTGATTGGAGTAAATTTCTGAGGGTATGAGTTTAGACAGGAAAGAACAGACTGAGCACAACAGGACTTTTGAGAGCTCTGTACACTAGAATTAGGAAGATGGGCAAGGACAAAAATCGGTCTCTGAGGAAAACTGAAAGAAACGGTGTGAATGATAGGATAACCTGGATATTGCCGAATCACAGGAACCTAAGGAACAGAGTATATATATA
>NW_004443945.1:17439905-17444511 GCF_000243295.1 Trichechus manatus latirostris | reverse complement strand
ATAAGTTTTATATGTATATATATATATATATATATACACACACACACATACATACACATATATATAATGGAGCCCTGGTGGCACAGTGGTTAAGAGATTGGTTAAGAGATTTTAGTTCATTAGCCACTTATTAAACACTTTCTGTGTACTAGATCTGGAGAATATAAATATAGATAAAACAAGGTCCCTAAGGCTGACAAGGGTAAAATCAATTTCTTTTCTTTTTTTATTATTGTACTTCAGATGAAGGTTTACAGAACAAACTAGCTTCTCATTAAATAGTTAGTATACATATTGTTTTGTGACATTGGTTACCAACTCTGTGACATGTCAACACACTCCCCTTCTTGACCTTGGGTTCCCTGTTACCAGCTTTCCTGTCCCCTCCTGCCTTCTAATCCTTGCCCCTGGGTGTGCCCTTTTAGTGTCATTTTTTTTTATGGGCCTGTCTAATCTTTGGCTGAAGGGTGAACCTCAGGAGTGACTTCATTACTGAGCTAAAAGGGTGTCCAGGGGCCATACTCTGGGGGTTTCTCCAGTCTCTGTTAGACCAGTAAGTCTGGTCTTTTTTTTTTTGTGCATTAGAATTTTGTTGTGTATTTTTCTTCAGCTCTGTTCGGGACCCTGTATTGTGATCCCTTCAGAGCAGTTGGTGGTGGTAACTGGGCACCATCTAGTTGTGCTGAACTTGGTCTGGTGGAGGCTGTAGTACTTGTGGTCCGTCAGTCATTTGGACTAATTTTTCCCTTGTGTCTTTGGTTTTCTTCATTCTCCCTTGCTCCAGACAGGGTGAGACCAGTGGAGTATCTTAGATGGCCACTCACAAGCTTTTAAGACCCCAGGAGCTGCTCATCAAAGTAGAATGTAGAACATTTTCTTTATAAACTACGTTATGCCAGTTGAGCTAGATGTTCCCCGAGACCATGGTCCCCACAGCCCTCAGCCCAGTAATTCAGTCCCTCAGAGGGTGTCATGGATTGAATTTTGTCCCCCCAAAAATGTGTGTATCAATTTGGCTGGGCCATGATTCCCAGTATTGTGTGGTTGTCCTCCATTTTGTGATAGTAATTTTATGTTAAAGAAGATTAGGGTGGGATTGTAACACCCTTACTAAGGTCACATCCCTGAGCCAATGTAAAGGGAGTTTCCCTGGGGTGTGGCCTGCACCACCTTTTATCTTACAAGAAATAAAAGGGAAGCAAGCAGAGTTGGGGACTTCATACCACCAAGAAAGCAGTGTTGGGAGCAGAGTGTGTCCGTTGGACACGGGGTCCCTGCACAAAGAAGCTTCTAGTCCAGGGGAAGATTGATGAGAAGGCCGACAGAGAGAGAGAAAGCCTTCTGCTGGAGCTGACATCCTGAATTTGGACTTCAAGCCTACTTAACGTGAAGAAATAAGTTTCTCTTTGTTAAAGCCATCCAGTTGTGGTATTTCTGTTATAGCAGCACTGGATAACTAAGACGGGGGTTAAGTCAATTTCTTACATCTGGGGGAATCCATTCAGGAAATAGGCCTGCCTGTTGGGTGTGTAGGTGGGAGTGTGTGGGTGGGAGGACCACATACAAACATGTATTTCTATATGTCCACAAATATACCTATATATGCATGCACATGTACTCCCATATGCCTTCCCACACCCATATAGCATACATATCTACCTACGTAACCACTCATATACTTTGGCTTGTTACTACTGTTGTTGCAAGATTGTATATGTTACAGCATTTACCTGTCCTGCTCTATAGGGTTTTCAATGGCTGATTTTTTCAGTAGATCACCAAGTTTTTCTTGGGAGGTGCCTCTGGGTGGACTCCAACCTGCAGCCTTTCAGTTAGCAGCTGAGTGTGTTAACCCTTTGCACCACCCAGAGACTCCTTGACTAATGGATGTGAATGTTACATAACTTCAGAAAGAGCCAGCCATGAAAGCCACTCTTGGGGGAGATAACCTGAATATAAAATGGATCCTAAGTCCTTTAAAAAAAATTATAGAATACCTACTTTGTAAGAGCCATTTGCACATACCATTATTTGTTATCCTTGCAACATCTATGTGGTAGATATTTTACACTAGCGGAAACAGCTTCAGAGCAGTTAAGCAACATATCCCAGGTAACACAGTTTAAAAGAGAAGAACTGAGGTTGGAATCCAGGTCTGTTTAGTACATGTTCTTTGTATGACCCATGCAGTACCATGCTGCCTTAGAGCAAAGGAGAGGGAGTTGTGCCTGTCATGGAAAGCGTATGGGGGCAGTGTTAAGGAAGCCTATGTGGGCGGTGTTAGAGGCAGTGAATCTTTTCATCTCTGGAATCATCACAGGAATTTGTTATGTGCCTCAGTGTAGGACTTGTCCTGGATTCCAGATTTTCTGGTTAGTCTAGAAATTCATCCAATAGCATCAAACACCACAGGCCTACCTAGGACATCAACGAGTCCTTCAATAGGCTGGTAGGAATTTGAGTTAAATATTGGTAAACAGTCTTTAGCACTAGAAGGTTATGTCCCTGATTTTGTATCATATTCATTACACAGTGTCTTTGTGATACTTGAAAATGTAGAAAGGGCTGATGAAAATATTTGTAGTCTTGAAGATTCTTAACCAGTAATCATCACTAAATTCCATAAATTAAATGATCATCTATGCAAACTATGCAACCCACCAGCGGCTCTGTGTGAGAGAAGACCTGGTGATCTGCTACCAGAAATATTACAGCCTAGGAAAACCTATAGGGGCAGTTCTGCTCTGTTACATGGGGTCACTATGAGTCAGAATCACTCGACAACACAACAACAGTCTCCTTAAGCACAGTGGCTAATAGAGTAGTCAGAAGCCATGTGGGTTTCTGTGCTCTAGAACCTAAAGTGGGCAAAGTCTTTCAGCTGGCATTCAAAGACCTCCACAGCACCCTCTGCCAAAACATCTCTCTCCCATTGTGTCAGCATTCGCTATGTGGAGCAGGAGGGAAAAGTGGCTCAAGGAAGAAATCAAAGCATTTTTTAAAATTATTATTCTGGAAGGTTCGGGGCCTGCAGCAGTTGTTATTTAGGCTCTCTCCTGAAGTTGGACTAGAGATCAAGTGATTAAAGGGTGAGTGACAGGTGGAAGAGTAAGGAGGTCCAGGATACTATGGGGAAAGGCTTTTATAAGAATGAGTCTGGAAATATGGGGAAAGCTGGCTTAAAAAGCAGATTCCCAGCTTGTGGGAATCATGAATCTCCTAAAATCTCTCACCTTTTCCATGAAGCCTCTCAGAATTGGCCAGAGGAAGAACTTTTGCTTCCCTTTGTCTTGATGCATCATCTAGACTTGGAATTCCATTAGTTACCCTTTCCCTGACCTCTAATTCATTCATTCAGTAAATATTGAGCACCTCCAGTATTGGGCTCTGTTCTAGGTTCTAGAAATACAAGGATGAATGAGAAGGACAAAGTCACTTTTCTTTACTTTCTGATGCAAAAAGTTACAAAATAGCAAATATCAGGTGATAGAAAAAATGAAATCTAAATCAGGGTGATGAGCTAGAGAGGAACAGCAGGTACTTTAGATTGAGATGTTCAGCGAAAGCCTCTCCGAGGAGGTGATATTTAGGCTGAAACCTGCATGAGAAGATGGATCCGGCATTTGAAGATCTGTGGGATAAGCATTCTAAGGCAGAAGGAACAGCCAACATGAGCTGTCCTGAAGATGTGAAAGAATTTGGTAAGTCTGAGAGACAGAAAGAAGGACAACGAAGATGGAGTGAAGTGAGCAGCAAGGTGAAGAGGCATAGGAGAAGAGATTGGAGAGATAGGCTCAGCTGGAGTGAGGGATCTGGATTTTATTGTAAGGGCAATGGGGAGCAACTGAAGGTTCTAGGCAGGAGACCGACATGATCCGATTTATGTTTCAAAAGCTCTCTTTGGCTCCAATGTGGAGAAGTGATTGTACAAGACAGAGAATGGAATCAGAGAGATCAGTTATGAGGTTATTGCAGTAATCCAGGCAATAGGCTTGAACCAAGGTAGCTGGTGGTGGAGGTGGAGAAGGAGAGAAAATCTGAGATTCTGTATATGTTTTGGAGACATTCAACAGAGCTTGCTGATAAATTGAGTGCAGGAGGTAAAAGAGAAAGGGAGGAATCAGGGGTCATTTCCAGGTTTGGAACTGCACAACTATGCACCTTTCCTTATTTTCTACTGCTATTATATACCTTAGGAAAGTTTAATTTTTTTAAATTATAAAGCAATGTATGTCAGTTTAGAACATCTAGAACATACAAAAAGTATACTAAAGAAATATAAAATATTCATGAGCCCATAATTCACAGATATCTACTACTAATCTTTTGGTTTTTTTTTAACTTAAAGCCTTTTCTCTTTTTTTAAGGAAAAAAACTTTTTCCCAGATAATGAGATATATATATATATACATACATGTATACATTTCTCTGTATATATAGGAGCCCTGGTGGTGCAGTGGTTAAGAGCTCAGGGTGCTAACCAAAAGGTCGGCAATTGGAATCTACCAGCTGCTCCTTGGAAACCCTATGGAGCAGTTTTACTCTGTCCTATAGAGTTGCTATGAGTCAGAATTGACTCAACGGCAATGGATTTGGCTTTTTTTTT
>NW_004443945.1:17416088-17439641 GCF_000243295.1 Trichechus manatus latirostris | reverse complement strand
ACCCAGTTATAACCAGAATTAATATTTCTGTGAATGATATATACATATATATTCAACTTATTGTGAATATTCTTTTATTTTTATTTTTTTATTGTGGTAAAAATACATACAACAAGATATTTGCCAGTTCAATAATTTTTGCACGTACAATGTCAGTGACATTGATTACGTTCATCATGTTGGGCAACCATCACCACTATCTTTTCCAAGTTATTCCACTCCCACTAACAGAAACTCAGTGCCTCCTAAGCAATGACTTTCTGTTTTCTCCTCGCTCCTGGTTACTCTTGGTAACCACTAATAAACTTTGGTCTCTATATATTTGCTTATTTCATATACCAAAACCTATTGCCATTGAGTTAATTCCAACTCACAGCGACCCTATAGGACAGAGTAGAACTGCCCCATAGGGTTTCTAAGGAACAGCTGGTGGATTCGAACTGTTGACCTTTTGGTTAACAGCCAAGTTCTTAACCGCTGCGCCACCAGGGCTCCTTATTTCATATAAGTAGATCATAAAATATTTGTCCTTTTGTGATTGACATTTCACTCAGCATAATGTTTTCAAGGATCATCCACATTGTAGCATGCATCAGGACTTCATTTCTATTTAAACATTCTTTTTTTAAACATTTTATTGTGGTTTGGGTGAAAGTTTATAAAGCAAATTAGTTTCCTATTCAACAATTTATGCAAATTTTGTTTCGTGACATTAGTTGCAACCCCCTCAATGTGACAGCGCTCTACCCACTTCCTCCCTGGGTTTCTCGGCTGCATTCGCTTATCCTTCCTCCTCCTTCCTGCCTTATGAACTTTGTTTTTGGGCAAATGCCGTCCTTTTGGTCTTACATGGTTGGTTGTTCTGAGGAGCATGTTCCTCACAGTGTTATTGTTCACTTTATAGGCCTGTCTATTGTTTGGCTGAAAAGTGATCTCCGGGAATGGGTTCAGTTCCGGGTTTGAAAGGTATCTAAGGGCCATAGTCTCAGGGGTTCTACCAGTCTCTATCAGATCAGTAAGTCTAGTCTTTTTTTATGAATTTGAATTTTGTTCTACATTTTTCTCCCACTCTGTAAAGGACCTCCTATTGTGATCCCAATTAGAACAGCTGGTAGTGGAAGACGGGCACCATCTAGTTATTCTGGTCTCAGGCTAGTGGAGGATGTGACTCATGTGGTCCATTAGTCCTTTGAACTAATTGTTTCCTTGAGTCCTTGATTTTCTTCACTTTTCTTTGCTCTGGATGGGAAGAGACCAATAGTTGTATCTTAGATGGCTGCTCAAAAGCTTTTAAGACCCCAGTTGCTACTCACCAAAGTAGCATGTAGATCGTTGTCTTTATGGACTATGTTATGCCAATTGACCTAGACGTCCCCTGAGACTATGGTCCTAAGCCCTTAAGCCCAGTGACTCAGTCCCTCAAGGTGTTTGTTTGTGGCTAAGGAGTTTTCATAACTTAGCCCCGTCTGCTCTACTATATATATGGATATCTTATAGCACATAAAATATAGATGTAGAAATATCCTCTGCTAAGCCTATATATGGTCATGGGTGTACTCCCATAGGCCATCCCATACCTGTTCAGCTTACATATCTACCTATGTATCCACTCGTAAATTACTGTTATTACTGTTATTCCAGGATTGTGTATGTAGCAGTATTTATTGTTGTTGCCTTTTACTCTTGCATACCTCTCTTTAAACATTCTTAATATATAACTTTGTATCTGCTTTATTTATTTATTTTTCAATTTGCCATGAACTTTACCCCATTATCATCAAAATTGTTTTAAAACATTATTTTTATTGTTTCGTAGACACTTATTCTTCACCTATATCAAACTATCACATCAGCCACATCTTGATTAAGGTCTCCAGGTTGCTACATTTCAGAAACTTTCCCTTCCCGTTAACCTTCTTCCTCCCACAATCTTTACTTAGTCAGGAATAGCTGACTCAGTATTTTACCCTTGCCGAAAGAGTAATGCAGGGTCTTCTCAATGACTTGCCTTCACAAGCCAGGGGTTCCCCCAGTCCAACAGGAATTTCAACCCTTTACCTCTCACCTCTCTTATGCCGCCAACTAACCGTGACCACAACTCACCCACCACCACCACAAGATGGTATAATCCCTGCAAATTCCTTTGGTGTCTGCCTGCCTGGCATCATCTTTTGCAAAGCAAAAAGAAAGTACCTGAAGATCTTGAATGAACCCTCAAGTGTAACCTTTTTATCGCCTGAAACTTCCAAGTATTCCAAGCCAGTTGCTTGGGTGCACATCCTAACTCTACCAACCTACCAGCTAGGTGAACAGGGCAAATTTAAACTTTCTCTGCATCTTCTATAAAATGGGAAAAATAATAGTACTTACTTATCCCATAGGATTATTATGAGTGCACTGTGTTAATTCTTGCTATTATTCTTTTTGTATATAGGATGTGAATTCTTTATTTTTATTTTTTTTTTACTGGCTCTACATTACACGTCTGCCATCTGTCCACATAAACACTTGCAAGGGTACATCTGGCTTATACTGTAAACCACAGAGGGCAGGTCCAGGATTATGTCGCCCATTTGCATGGCACTTTGTATAGTTCCACTTTGATGAATATGTTGCTAAGAAAAAAAACTTCGATTCTGACTTTCAGCTCCTTTGTCTCCTGTTCCTTTTTTAGGCCAAGCACCAGTTTGCAGGCCTGCTAGCTGAGCAGAGTTTCCCCCTCTGCGGAGGAAAGCCTGTCTTCCAGCCAGAATGGAATCAGTAGCCTGTATGAATTTATGGACCTCCAACATGAATTTACAAGCGTGGAGGAATTATTTGAAAAACATCCTATTCCTAATTGAGTTGCTGCTTTTATTTGGCATGGTTTGCACAATGCTTTTGTACAATTAATTGTAAAGTAGTTTTTGTTAATGTATTCATTCCTAGGGCTGCTGTACCAAATTACAGCAGACTGGGTGGCTTCAAACAACAAATATTTATTCTCTCACAGTTCTTGAGGCTAGAAGGCTGAAATCAAGGTGTCAGCTGGGTCATGCTCCCTCTGAAGGCTCTAGGGAAGGATCTGTTCCATGCCTCTCTCCTAGCTCCTGGTGGTTGCTGGCAGTTCTTGCCATTCCTTGGCTTGTAGATATATCTGTGTCCATATTCACATGGTGTTCTTTTTGTGTGCATGTGTCCAAAATTCCCTCTTCATATAAGGACATTGGTTATTGGATTAGGGCCTGTGCTAATCCAGTATGACCTCATCTTAACTTGATTACATCTGCAAAGACCCTATTTCCAAACAGGGTCACATTTTGAGGTTCCAGCTGAATGTGAATTTTTGGGGGAACACTATTCGACCCATATAGTTAAGTAAATTTATCTCTTAGCCCTGGGCTGCTATACGTTATCCTTTGGTGCTCTATACAAGACATTATATCTAGTAATTAACACAGAACTGGTGGTTGATTCTGTCTTAATCTTTCAGGTTCTATTTGGAACTGAGTGGTCTGGGATCATACTGGTTTATGTTACCTAACTGGATTTGCTCCAGTTTTGAGAAGACTGGAAAAGCCAGAAGAACAGGCACCACGAAAATGTGAGGGAAAGGATATTTAGGGACCAATGTCATCAGGGTAAAGGCAATTGAAGAAAGAGCTTGAAGTGCACAAATAACACCTTAGTATTAAATAATATTAATAATACTTTATATTTGTACAGCACATTCCATGTTTTCATGCTCTTTCTCCTAAATGATCTTATTTGCTCAAAGTGCTCTGGTTTATTTCCGAGCTGACTGAGTGCTCCAAATTTTATCCCCAACCCTGATTTATTGTCTACCCTTCTCTGCCCAGCTCTGTACCTGGAAGGTTGATCTCTATGGGTGCACTTCGTGGGCTCCTTTGCTGGCTGCCTTCTATCTGGTTGCATTAAGCCAATGGGAAGCCCTGGTGGGCAATTAGAGGCGGGACATAGAGAGATGCTGGGGTATTTATTCCTTCCACTCTCTCCCTGTGGCTCTCCCTTATGGATCATAGTGACTGTCACCTTACGGTCACAGCTTCTGAGGAGCAGCCCCTTTTCCATAGCTCCAGCTTTTAACCAAACTTTGGTAACAGCATTTCTTCCCCCGATTCTTGGTCTCGGGGTAGTGATGGCTTCCCAGTGTTGACAGTGTCTCACTATCCCTCTTTTGGTTACCTTAACCCTGCCCACACTCAGTAAATAGTTCCTTCATGAAGAGTCTCTTCATATCCCAGCTGAGTGGGACATTGTTTCCTACCAAGTGTCAGACTCTTACAGTACCTACATGAATCCAGAGTATAGCTGGTATCAAGCAGGAGGAGCGGGACACTCTGACTTACTGCAGTCTACTTTTTGTGATACTACTTTTTCCTTCTCCCCATCTCTGAGATATCTTTCTGAAGGTCACACCCTTCAGACAGGCAGGAGACAGCGAGGCTGATATCACTTGATCATTTAGGGGAGGTAGATAAGCAAATGTCACTTGGAGAAAGGTACTCAATGCCTGCTTTGTGATTGATTGACTATTGATTGAAAGGTACACTCTTTTCATCTACATCATTCTAAAATTGCTTTCTTACCATAGATAATGAGCACCACAGTTGTTATCCAGGAAAGGATTTGGTTTATTTTTAAACTATAGAGAAATTCTAGTTTTTATAATTGTCAGAGACTGAGCAACTGCCGCAAGTAGACATGCTTCAGCTGCAGAAATGTGAACTGCTGCAGAGTGGAAAGCTGACGGATAATAATACCTTATATTTGTACAGCATGTTGCATGTTTCCACGCTCTCTCTCCCAAATTACCTCATTTGCTCATTACAACAACTTGTTGAGGCAGGCAGAGTTGATATTTTTATTTCCATTTTATAGGCTTAGTTCATCAAACATTTATGGATCCCTTTTTATATGCCTGGCCCTGTGCTAGGCACTTGGGATATTAACAGGAAGATAATACAGTTTCTGTCTTCAACTTGCTCACAGTCTAGTGGGAGACACAGACATAACAACTCACTAAAGTATGATGTTGTAAACATTACGCCAAGTGCTGTGAGCAAACTGTTATGGGTTCCAAGAGGAAGGAGTAATGAAGAGAGTGGGGGGAAGTAAATGTCATTCACTGAGTACCTACCTAGGGCCACATACTGGACTAGGGCTTTGCTACTCAAAGTGTGGTCCAGGGACCACCAGTATCTGCATCCCCTTGGAGCTTGTTAGAAATGCAGAATCTCAGATCTCACCCCACATCCATGATTTGGAATCTACATTTTAACAAGATCTTCAAGACATCTCTATGGACATAAACCTTTGAGAAGCATAGATGATTTACAGATTTTACTTAATTCACAACCCAGTGAGGTAGTTATTATTATCTCTACATGATAGGAGACAGAGGTTTAGAGAAGTGGAATTTGAACCCAGACCTAACAAACTTCCAGGCTCCATTCACTATCCTATGCTGTCCCTTACTTTCTGGGGGCTTCTGGGAGGCTTCAGAGAGGAGAGGAGATGACTCCTGAGTTAGACTTGAGGGGGACCTCATTGGGTGGAGAGAGGGCATTCCAGTCAGCAGAAACTACTTGAGCAAATGCTATGGGATAGGGCCTGTTATGGGGAGTGATGGGTAACGAGGTAAGCAAAGGAGATTGGAATCAAATTATAAAGAGCCTTGAATGGCATACTAATGAACTTGGACTTTATCCTGAGAATAAGATTTTGCAACCCTTTGTGGAATTATAATTACAGGATAGACTGCTTGCGTTTGAAGCCTGCCTCCCCACTTACTAGCTGCATGACATGGGGCAGGGTCACAATTTGGGCTCTTTGGAAGCAGACTCGGACAACGGACTTTGGAGTGCAAGATGTTTATTAGAAATCAACACCTGTGAGAGGGAGAGAGAGGAAGCAGGGCTGGGCAGAGGAAGAAGTCAAACAACACTGTTGGCATGACAAAGTCTTTGCCCACGTGATGGAAAGGTCTTGAATGGGTATGGCTTGTCTGAGTTGTCCTGAAACAGACCAGACTGCCCAGGTCTCTATACCCCTACCTCGTTCAGTCTCCAGATGTGGGCTGCCCCAGGAAGGATGTAACCTTGTGTGAAGAGGCCCTCTGCAGCTGGGGCAGACCCTGAAGGAGGAAGTTGTCTGCTGACCACACTCTTCACAGTTGGGCAGCAAGTCCTTCCTAGGAAGGGACATGAGCAGCACATCTCCATGTCTATTACAGCTTGTTTACTTATGGGTCTCTGTCTCTTCATTAATGAAATGGAAATAATGGTAGCAGTTCCCTCATAGAACAATTAGGGGGTTCTGAAAAGGAGCCCTGGTGGTGCAGTGGTGAAATCTCTGGACTGCTAACCGAAAGGTCGGCAGTTGGAAACCACCAGCCGCTCTGTGGGCGAAAGATGTGGCAGTCTGCTTCCATAGCAGTTTACAGCCTTGGAAACCCTATGAGGTCGCTATGAGTTGGAATTGACTCCATGGCAGTGGGTTTGGTTTTGTTTAAAAAGAAGCCCTGGTGGTGCAGTGGTTAAGCACTCAGCTGCTAACTTAACAGTTGGCGGTTTGAACCCAGAAGCCGCTCTGTGGGAGAAAAATGTGGTATGCTTTTGTAAAGATTATAGCCTTGGAAGTCCTATGGGCACTTCTACCCTGTCCTATAGGGTCAATATGAGTCAGAATTGACTCCATGGCAATGGTTTTTTGGTTTTGATATGCCTGGCGTATAACCCAAAGGAGGCTAGTTATTATCATTATACTGTATAGGTGTTCACTGTATACTGTATTGTTATACTGTATACTGACAAAGTGTTTACTTTTTCCCTTGGGTACACTCAGGTTTTGAAAATCTCTCATATGGCCAAGGAATATAAAAGGGTCATGCTCAATTCCCAGCTTGCCAGCTATAATTCTACCTCTTTTTCACAATGTTCCAGATAGTTCTCATCATTTTTCAAACACCCTGATTGAGTTAAGTCATACTCAAACCAAAGACCAAACCTGTTGCTGTTTATTTAGACTCATGAAAACCCCAAGTGTTACAGAGTAAAGCTGCTCCATAGGATTTTCTTGGCTGTAACCTTTATGGAAGCAGCTTGCCAGTCCTTTCTTTTGCAGTGCTACTGGGTGAGTTTGAACCACAAATTTTTAGGTTAGTAGCTGATCACAAACGTCTTGTGCCACCTAGGGACCTCAAGTCATACTAGGCAATAGGAAACGTTTGAAGAATTTAAAGACAGGAGTAACAAATGAGATTGGTGGTTTAAAAGGATAACGTAAATTGAATCATAAAGGATGAACTCCAGGGTGCATTATCTGGGTATAGGCTAAGCTTCTGTAACATAGATACTCAAAATAAGATGCAAATAAGATAGTTTTTTTTCTCCTGCAACAGTTGAAAAATGAGTGGTAAAGGGCCACAGAAGCAGCACTACTCCATGAAGTCACTCAGGGACCCAGGTTCCTTCTACCTTGTTGCTCTACCATCCCCTAGGACAGTGGTTCTCAAAATGCAATCCCTGGACCAGCATCATCAGCATCACCTGGAAACTTACTAGATATGCATATCTTCAGACCCCACCCTAGCCCGATTAAATAAAAAACTCTGGGGGTGGAACAAAGTAGTCTATTTTCACAAGTCCTCCAAGTGATTCTGATACATGCTTAAGTTTGAGAAACACAGCCTTAGGATTTTGTCATCATCTGTCAGGTCAAAACTGTGGGACTAGCCCGTGGAAAAGGGGAAAGAAAAAAAGAAGAGCACAAACCATTTCCTTTTCAAAGAATGTACCTGGAGTTGAATGCCTAACTTCTACTGACATCCTGTTGGCTGGAACCTAGTCATGTGGCATGTGGTCATATGACTCACCTAGCTATAAAGGATGATGGGAAATGTGGTCTCTAAATGGGCAGCCTTGCGTCCAGCTAAAGCTTGGGGTTCTATACTAAAAGAAAAATCAAGGGAATGAATACTGACAGAAAATAACAGTGGCTGTCACTATCACAATAAGACCGGCAAAAAAAAAAAAAAAAAAAAGTGACAGGCAGAACTAAAGTACTGGGTGTGTATTGGAGTGGAAAAGATATATTTAAGAAATAGATTCGAAATGACTAGATGACTGTTCTGATCTTGAAAGAGACGAAGAAGTGGACAACACCTAGGTTCCTAGGTAAGCAGATGGTGATGGTACTAACTGTGGGAGAGATTACCGGGGAAAAGAAGAGAGGAAAATATAAGCTTGATATTAGACTTAATGAATTTGAGTTGACTGACGAATATTCAGGTAGACATGTCCAACCTAGTAAAAATCACCCAAAACCCATTGCCTTCAAGTTGATTCCAACTCATAACAACCCTAGAGGACAGAGTAGAACTGTCCCACATGGTTTCCCAGGCCGTAAATCTTTACAGAAGCAGACTGCCACATCTTTCTCCTGAGGAGCAGCTGGTGGGTTGGAACCACAAACCTTTTGGTTAGCAGCCGAGTGCTTTATCCACTGCACCACAGGGCTCCTCTCCAACCCAGTAGGAGTTGGAAATACTTGTATCAGGACCCTGAGAAATGGTGAGGTTGAAGATAAAGATTTGAAAAACATCATGGTGGTCATAGCTTGGATGTGAACAGGATTGCCCACAGAGTGTGAGATGGGAAGAGGGTAAGTGCTGGGAGCACTGGCATTTAAGAGGTGAGCACTGGAACAGCAACTAATGAAGCAGGCTGAGAAAGAGTGGTCAGAGTCGAAGGAAAGACAGAGAACATGAGGTTGGAGAAATCAATGGAAGAAGGAGGGTGCTTTAAGGTCAGGATGGATACCAGTGTCAAATGCTGCAGAGATGACACATAGAACAGGAAGTGGCCTTTGGTGACAAATAGAAAAACTGAAGCTCAGACAGCTTAAGGGACATGCCTGAGGTTCCACAGCTAGCAGGTGGCAGAGCCAGGACGAGCCATGCCTTCTTGTTCTAGTTTTTCCATTGTTGTTGTTGTTGTTAGGTGCAGTCAAGTCGGTTCTGACTCATAGCGACCTGATCCTATGTACAACAGAACAAAACACTGCCCGGTCCTGCGCCATCCTCACAATCATTGTTATGCTTGAGCACATCGTTGTAGCCACTATGTCAATCCATCTCGGTGACGGGCTTTCTCTTTTTCGCTGACCCTCTACGTTACCAAGCATGATGTCCTTCTCCAGGGACTGGCCCCTTCTGATAACATGTCCAAAGTATGTGAGACATAGTCTCACCATTCTTGCTTCTAAGGAGTATTCTGGCTGTACTTCTTCTCGTTAGAAGATGACAACGTGGCTATGGTTGCTCTCTGCAACGCTATGTCTATGCAGGAAATCGTCGGCATTCTCTCCCACACCCCACACCAAGCTGGGGTAAGAAGCTGTCTTCTGCTTTGTAGCTTTCTATCTGTCTGTAGGCCTTGTTTCCAAAATTATTGTAGTTCTTTCTGCCTCCTATTTGCTTGTGCTGCCCCACCCTGAGTCTAACTGTGGCATACCAGCCTGGTCTATGAGTTTCTCTTTCCTCTCAAACATTGCTCAGTCATGTTGTCTTTTGTCCTTGTGGCGTGAATTGCCTGCAGCCCAGCTTCAGCGCAATGTAAAGTGGTTGCTGTCATACCCCTCTACCACTATGCCCACTGCTTGAAAGAGGAGCCTCATTACTACAAAGCATGAGTCATTTTCAAGTCCATGGCACTGCTGATTCTATGCATTTTATAGTGTAAACATCTTGATATTGCTGAAGATGCTGGGAACCTGGGGCAAGGACAAATGCCACCAATGTGACCTTATTCGCTAGGCTGTCTATTTGGTTTGGAAGTTGATCTTGGACTTGGCATCATACAAAGTTGCTTATCTCCAAAGTTCTCAGATTGTTTCATTCATTCTCTATTTCTATATAGAAATATGTATCAGGGTGCTTCCAAGGTAGCTGAATTCCATGGTAGCTTTCAGCACCTTGCTACTGGTAAATGTTTTTGCCTGTTGCAAGGACTTTGCTGCTACCGGCAGACTCCCACCATCCACCAACGGGTGTATTGTCAATCCATAGTTGTGTGCTGACTGCAAAGTGGCCCCTATTTTTTGCATATCTTGTGAAATCACTATGGGAACACAGTCATTATGATAAAGCAGTTCCTGTCTTGAGTACTTTTGATTTTTTTTTTTTTATAAATGGTTTCAGTTCTTACTGAAATGAGATTCTTGATAACCAAAAATAAACATATCCACACATTTTCGATTCCTTGTTTCATATATGAGCGTGGCTTCATAATCATAATCTAAATTGAAGAAGCCCAGATCTGTTATGCAACCGTGTACTCTCTTAACAAGTGTGTCAAACAGAATTCCATCAACTCTGACATGTTGGATGGCCTTAAGAATTTAGTAATTACCTATGATGTAGAACAAACCGGCTTAGTAGCTGCCAGCAGAAACCAGGTGTAAATACAACTACTACTGGTTCAAAATACTAAATCAGCTCATATCTTACTTTCTGCTGCCACCATCATAACCCATGTTATCATGCCATTATCATTAACCTGGACTATTAATCAGCCTTCCTGCTTTCCCTCTGACCCTCTCCACTCATTTTCCATGCTGAAGCTACAGTCATCTTAAAAGGAAATCAGATGCCATCAGTCATCTGTTTAAAACTCATTTGCTTTCCTTCTCACCTCAGAGTGAAATTCAAGCTCATTGCCATGGTTTGCAAGGCCCTATGTTACCCGGCGCCTGGCTGGCTCTCCCATCTCATGTCATACCACCCTCCTTCCCCTTATAATGATGTATCCCCACAGACTTTCCTGTCTTTCACACACAGTGCTAACCATGTGCAGGTGTGCAGGTTGTGAACTGCATAACATCAGGAAGGGCGTTCAGTGGGCTGCAGGGTAAATGATGCCCTGGAAATGTGCAGTGTGCTGGCCCTGCTCACACATGCCAAGCTCTTTCCTACCGCTAGGCTCTGGCACGTACTGATCCTTCCACCTGGGACATCGTCTGCAGGTTTTTTTGCATGGCTGACCCCTTATCATTCATTCAATACATATGCCACAAAGCACTACTCTATACCAGGCAAAACCGGCTACCTAATTTGCAGGAGTCAGTGCAAAATGAAAATCAGGTCCTCTTGTTCGCAGATTGGAGCCCTTGTGGTACGGTGGTTAAGAGCTGGGCTGCTAACCAAAAGGTTGGCAGTTCAAATCCACCAGCCTCTCCTTGGAAACCCTATGGGACAGTTCTAGTCTGTCCTACAGGGTTGCTATGAGTTGGAATTGACTTGAAGGCAATGGGTTTGGCTTTTTTGGTTGTTGTTCAAAAATTATTAAGAATTTCAGGATGGTGTTAGCAGAGCACTAAGCCAAACGCAGGCCCCTTCTGAGCATGCGGCCCTATGCAGCCAACAGGTCACACCTCCGTGAAGCTGTCCCTGATACCAGGCACTGGCCTCGGTCTCAACTTAAATGTCACTTCCCCAAAGAGGAAATCATCCACACCAAAGGACCCTTCTAGTCGTTTTGCAAAGGTAACAGCTAAGGACTGCATTTCTTTTCCAGGTATAATCTCAGCATTTTAAATTACAAGTTTGACAAGGATCCTTGAGTGATTCCACTCATATATGTTTTTAGGCAGAACCTCCAATCCATTTAAAAGGGTTTGTGATTCTTTTTAATGAGGTCTTGGACAGGTTCTCATTTTTCTATAAATTTGCCTTGAGGGCAATGACAGGCCTCATCAGCTGAGGAGAGCTTTGGTGCACAAAGATCAAAAAGGACCCCACGTAACGTTATAAATTTGAAAAGCATACAACGATTGGATTTTTTTTTTCAAGTAAAAAACAAATGTGCATTTTTGGAGATAAGAGTTTCATATATATTAATGAACTTAATAGTATTTCAAAGTTTAGTAGAAATTGCACAATTAATAATTGACATATGTCTCCCTTTGCCTTTGGAAATTAAAGTTTTTGCTTTTGGTGAACTAAAACAAAATTAAATATAATTTCATTCTTGAGAAGTCAAAGTTTTGTTGTTTGTAACATTGTGAAGTTTTTTCTTCAAAGTATAATTAGATTCAAAATGTAGTTCACTGCTTTCATTCATAAGATGTTTATAAATATTTGATTATAAAGTTCCATGTACGGTATTTGACTCAGAGAAAAGGGATGTATATCGCTATATAAACAGGTCTTTAAATATAAGATCGTCTTAACTTGTTATAAGGAGCCCTAGTGGCACAGTGGTTAAATGCTCACCTTCGAACTCACCAACTGCTAATCTGCAGGAGAAGGATGTGGCAACCTGCTTCTGTAAAGGTTACAGCTTTGGAAACCCTATGGGGCAGATCTACTCTGTCCTACAGGGTCGCTGTGAGTCGGAATCGAGTCGATAGCAATGGGTTTGGGTAACTTGTTATGGGTTTTCTCTCCTGCTTCTAGGAATTCCACACTCTCAATCTAAATAGCCACAAGAGAAGTAAAAAGTTCAAGGATCTGTGATGGTTAGATAAGGCAAGAACATGTAATTTTCAGAGTGCCTTTCCCCCAACCATCCTCCTGTCAGGCAGGGCCATCTGGGGCCTTCCGATATGGTTTCCTGTAGTGGATTACCCTTGGCTTAGTGCCAAGAGCAAAATAGTTGTAAAGATGCAAACATCCTGAAAGCACTTGTAACTGAGGGGGAAAACAAGTTTCTGCCCCAATTTTTGCTAAGTTTGTAAACCAAAAAACCAAACCTGTTGCTGTTGAGTCGATTCTGACTCATAGTGACCCTACAGAAAAAAGAAGAAAGAAAGAGAAACAGACCTACGAATGATACGAGTTTACACTTGTGTTTTGTTTACACTTGTGTAATGTGAAGCATGAAAAACCAAAACTGTTACTGGCGAGTCGATTCCAACTCAAAGCGAACCTATAGAACAGTTAACTGCCCCATAAGGTTTCCAACGCTGTAAACATTACAGAAAGCAGACTGTCATATCTTTTTCTCCCAGAGCAGCTGGTGTGTTCGAACTACAGCCTCTCTGTTAACAGCTGAGCGCTTAACCACGGCACCACCAGGGCTCCTTAAACAAGCATAGGGTGACTCATTAAACAGGTCTAGTCCTCGACTAAAGTATGAAGTAAACAAACCTTGATTTCCTGCTTTCTAGCACTACTTGCCCTCAGAGAGAAAACTAGCTGATAAACTCATTTATACTAAGGTATAAATGACTGACGATGAATCGATTTTCTTCTACAGGAGTATTCACTTCAGAGCAGGGAAAAAGAAGTCTTTGCCAAAGAGCTGACATTTTTAATGATAAAATTTCCACAGAGCCCCCAAATCGTTCGCAGACAAATCATTCTATTTTGAGAGAATTGTTTATATTTGCTGGTTCCCTTTCATCTCCTCCCATTCTCTCCCTCTCTCAGTAATCTTTTTTATTGTAGAATAATTTTAGATGTACAGGAATGTTGCAAACATAACAGAGCTCCCGTACACCCATCATCCACTTTCTCCTAATGTTAACATCTTGCGTTCCTATGGTACATTTGTCAAAATTAAGAAAACAACATCGGTATATTACTCTTAACTAAACTCCAGACTTTATTTGGATTTTACCAGTTTTTCCACTAATGTCCTTTTTCTGTTTGGTGCAGTCCAGGATACCACATTGCATTTAGCCTATTCTCTTTTAATCAGAACCTAATCAGGCCTTTATCCACAAAAACAGCTTCTGGTAAGATCATCAAATTGCCAAAGCCAATGGTTTTCTCTTATTACTCATTTTATCAGCCTCATTTGACAGAGCGGTCTACTCCCTCCTTCTTAAAACTGTTTCACTCAACCTCTGAGACATCCCTCTCTCTTGCCTCTCCTCCCAACCTCATTGCCCAATCTTTCTTGGTCTCTGTAGTGGATTAAGTAATGTCCCACCCCAAATTCATATCCACCCAGAACCTCAGAAGGTGACTTTATTTGGAAATAGGGTTTTTTTCAAATTTAATTCGCTAAACTGAGGTCATACTGGATTACAGTCGGCCCTAAATCCAATCTGGTGTCTGTATAAGAAGAGATTTGAACACAGAGATACAGACACACACAGGGAGAAGATGGCCACATGGAGATGGAGACAGAGATTGGAGTTACGCAGTCCCAAAACAGAGACATAATTAGAGCTGCCACTTCCTGAATGTTTACAGTGTTCACAGGCTCTATACTAAATACTTTTCATGCATTATCTCATTCCTCACAGCAGCCTTATGGGGTAGGTAATAATACTGTCTCTATTGTATAGATGATGAAATTGAAGTCTAGCAAGGTTAAACAACTTGCCCAGATCATATATCTAGGAAGTAGCTGAACTAGGATCAAAACCCAGGACTGCCCGACTCCAAGACTGTTCTTAATCATCCATCCATATCATCCTCACACTCAAGGCAGAGTCTTATGGAAAGGAACTGGATTAACTGTGGCCTACGATGGGTGTTTTCTTTCCCTCGGCAATGGTTTACAATTGAGTTGGAGAAACAATATAAAAACATAAATGATAATGCAAGGCAGTATATGTAAAGCACGAATCCATGGTGCCCTAGGAATTCAAGGGATGGGGCAGTTGGGAAAGGCTTTATGTGAGAGGGAGATGGGGCTGGGACTTACACATGTGAAATGCCTACTTTTGGCATGGCTGGCGCTGTCAAGACCCTTTATGACTGGTTTCAATTTGCCTTCCCTTGTCTTCCTCTTCCAACAAAATGATGTGTGGTAACCTCTCTTCAGAATACAAAATAATTCTATTTATGGAGTGATCATAATGTACTATTCAGTGTTCTAAGTGCTTTACATATGTTGCTGTTTTTGGGTACCATTGAGTCGGTTCCAGTCATAGCAACCCCATGTGACAGAGTAGAACTGCCCATAGAGTTTTCTTGGCTGTAATCTTTATGGGAGAAGATAGCCAGATCTTTCTCCTGTGGAGCCGTTGGGTGGGTTCAAACCCCCAACCTTCCAGTTAGCAGCCGAGCACTTAACTGTTGAACCACCATTGCTCCTTGCTTTACATATAGTAACTAATTTAATTTAATTTACTAATATTAGCCCCATTTTACAGATAAGGATATTGAGGCACAGACAGTTTAAGTAACTTGCCCAAGGTTACCCAGTTAGTAGTGTGAAAGCCAGAATCTGAAGCCAGGCATTTTGGGTCTAGACTCCCTGCTCTTGAGCTCTGTGCTAGATTACCTCTCCAGCATAACTTTTGTCTTCCTGCGTCTAAGTCTTTGTAGAGATCCTGCCCTCTACTTTGTGAGTGATCTCTGTTTATAAAGTTCTACCTAGTCAAGGAGCCCTGGCGGCACAGTGGTTAAGAGTTTGGCTGCTAACGAAAAGGTTGGCAGTTCGAATCCACCAGCCACTGCTTGGAAACCCTATGGGGCAGTTCTACTCTATCCTATAGGGTCACTGTGAGTTGGCATTGACTCGACAGCAATGGGTTTACCCAATGAAAATTCAAGTCAAATAACCACAACGGCAATCACTGTAACAGGAGCAAGCACTTTCTAAACAACAAACGGCTGTGACTGGCCCTGTGCCCGGTGGTTCACATTTAATTTTCACGAAAATCCTGTGAGGTTTTTATAAATAAGGAAATTGAGCCATGGAGACAATAAGTAATTTGCTCATAGGCATAGAGCCATAAGTGGCTGAGATTCCCACTCCAAACCTAAGCCCTCCCCTCTGTAGCTCTCTGTCTCAAACCCCTCCTCCTCACTGAAGCCTTCCACCACCACCCGACAGCCAGACATCAGTCCCTGCTCTGAACTGACCACATCCATTCTTTGTCCATTTAGAAATTTGCACTCATTGCCTCAATGGTCCTCTTAGTCATGTGCCTCTCCAGCCAGGGGGTTAACTCCAAGTGTCAGAGCCACAAGGCACACTTCTCAGGACTTACAAAATCCTAGGATCTTAGAGCTGGAAAGCACTTGGAGATAATCTCATCTACTGCCTAAACCAGGCAGTGTCTCCCTCTACAATGATTCCTGATCATTCATTCATTCAGCCATGAATGCCTATTATGTGCCAAGCATGTCCTAAGCACTGGGGATATAGCAGTGAACAAAACAGGCAAAATCACTCATCTCAAGAGGGTTCCATTCTAGTTTGGGGAAACTGACAATAAGCAAATAAGCATAAAAATAAAATAAAATAAAAAAAATAAGCATATAGGATCTTAGGTGGTGATACATGCTAAGGAGAAAAAATAAAGCAAGGAAGGGAGAGAAAGGGAATAGAGTGTATGTGTGTGTGTGTGTGTGTGTGTATGTGTGTGTGTGAGAGAGAGAGGCTCTCTAAAGGATTTCTCCCTCAAAATCTGTCATGTACACTTTGCTTGAATATGTCCAGCTAATGAAACGTCATTCTCTTAAAAGGCTCATTCCATTTTTAACAAGCTCTAATTGTTCTGAAGTTTATCCAAGCTTCCTCCCAGTAGAAACTGGGTTGCTCTGTTTTCTGCCTTCAGTAGCCTAACCCTTTCTTCTAGGACAGCCCTTCACCTGCTTGAGGACAGCTATTATGTTTCCTTCAGGTAGTTTCTCCATAACCCTAACATCCTCAGTTCCTTCAGCTGTTTCTTGAACGACATGGTCTCAATATCTATCACCCCAGTGACTGCCCTCCTTTGAAAGTACTGCCCTTTGTTTCAACAATAACATTTTACTCTAGAGTTGGTTGGTCAGTGCAGAATATTCCAGATTATTGCTCCCTGGATATGGACCCAATAGTTCTATAAAAACAAAACAAAACATGTTTCTAAGTTCTATCCTAATCAGAGTTCAGTCCTTATTGGGGGTAACCAGACTAGAATCTTCAGAACCTGGAAGTTAGACTCAAAAACTGGGGCCAGTGAAGGGAGATGCCTTTCCTTCCTCAATAGACTTAAACTGACTGGGCGTTCCTAGAAGGAGGCAAGAGAGGGAAACCAAATTGAAGACAGGTAGCGTAAGGAAGATCTTCTACTTGCCAGTAGGCAGAGGTCCTGGCAGGTAGGTAGTGCACCACATTGTCTGAGAAAGAATGCAGAAGCTAAATAGTTTATTGTAGTTTCGACTTGACTACTCGCCTTCTTATAAGTGAAGTTAAGCATTTTTTTAATGGGTTTAAGACCAATTTATTTCTTTTCAACATACTTGGCAAAATTTTCCATTAGTTTATTGGTCTTTTGCTTATTGATTTCCAAAAGATTTTTTATATGTTTGTTAAGGAAATGAACCCTTCGTGTTGTATCACACAAATGCTTTTCTTCCAGTTTGTTGTTTGTTTTGTTTATGTTATTTTCTTTCTATGCAGAATTTTTTCTTTATTTTTAATGAAACGTATCAGTCGTTTTACTTCAGATATCTTCTTTTCTACTCCTCCTTCTTCTTCACATATATCATATTTAGAAAAGCCTTCTCTATTCTGATATTATAAAAAATAATTTCCCATGTCATCTTTAACTATCTTTCACATTTCGCTTTTTACATTTAAATCTGAAATTTATTTTGGTATATCTTTCTTCATTTACTGTATGCACTAGGCATGACACTCAGCATTTTACATTGTTGTTGTTAGGTGCCGTTGAGTCAATTCTGACTCATAGTGACCCTATGTACAACAGAACAGAACACTAGTACTGTGTTATCCTCACAATTGTAACTATGTTTGAGCCCATTGTTGCAGCCACTGTGTCAATCCATCTCATTGAGGATCTTCCTCTTTTTTGCTGACCCTCTACTTTACAAAGCATGATGTCCTTCTCCAGGGACTGGTCCCTCCTGGTAACATGTCCAAAGTATGTGAGACGAAGTCTCACCATCCTTGCTTCCAAGGAACACTCTGGCTGTTTTTCTTCTAAGACAGATTTGTTTGTTCTTCTGGCAGTCCATGGTATATTCAATATTCTTTGACAACACCATAGTTCAAAGACCTCAATTCTTCTTCGTTCTTCCTTACTGTCCAACTTTCCCATGCATATGAGGTGATTGAAAATACCATGGCTTGGGTCAGGCACACCTTAGTCCTCAAAGTGACATCTTTGCTTTTTAACACTTTAAAGAGATCTTTTGCAGCAGATTTACTCAATGCAATACATCATTTGATTTCCTGACTGTTGATTCCATGGGTGTTGATTGTGGATCCAGGTAAAATGAAATCCTTGACGACTTCAGTATTTTCTCCATTTATCGTGATGTTGCTTATTGGTCGAGTTGTGAAGGCTTTCATTTTTTTGTGTGTGTTGAGGTGTAATCTATACTGAAGGCTGTGATCTTTGATCTTCATCAGTAAGTGCTTCAAGTCCTCTTCACTTTCAGCAAACAAGGTTGTGTCATTTGCGTATCGCAGGTTGTTAATGAGTATTCTACCAATCCTGATGCTGAGTTCTTCTTTATACAGTCCAGCTTCTCGGATTATTTGCTCAGCATACAGATTGAATAAGTATGGTGAAAGGATACAACCCTGACATGCACCTGTCTTGATTTTAAACCATGCAGTATTCCCTTGCTCTGTTCTAACGACTGCCTCTTGGTTTATGTACAGGTTCTGCATGAGCACAATTAAGTGTTCTGGAATTCCCATTCTTTGCAATGTTATCCATAATTTGTTATGATCCACACAGTCAAATGCCTTTGTATAGTCAATAAAACACAGGTAAACATCTTTCTACATACATCTTCTTACTTAATCCTAATAATTGTGGCAACCTCTGTTGTACTGATGAGGACACTAAGGCTTAGCAAGGCTAACTTATCCAAGCTCATACATCTAGTAGTGTTAGGGACAGAACCCAAGTTTGTTAGAGTCCAATTTTTATACTCTTAACTATTATATTTATAAGAGAGACATTCTACGTTGTTTGGAAATCCCCGACTTCATGACCAAATATTTTAGGAAAGATTGTGAGGTTTTTTGATGACTACTGCCCATTCCATGAGGTATGGAGAACCAGGAGGATGCACTGAGGTGGGGCTACAGGATGTCAGTAAGGCAATGTCACCTTCCAGTTGGGTGACTGACCCATTCCCCTGCTTGGAAGCTGAGGATTCAAACTGTTCTCTTAGCAAAATGATGCATGATTATATTGCCACACCTGAGTAGATGGAACTGTCAATATTAAATCCATGAATGTAAGAATGTCTTAAACTTTCCTAGCCATGGGACAAGATAGATCCCAAAGTTTGAATGGGGCTCAACCTGCAAGTAGAGCATAAATATTGAATTTTATTGGTTCTTAGACACACATTTTTTCATATCTAACGTGTCTGAAATAGGATGCATCTCATGATCAATGGTATCTTACAATTGCAATTGGCCAATACGATGTAGGAAATCCTGGCGGCACAGTGGTTAAGAGCTACAGCTGCTAACCAAAAGGTTGGAGTTCAGATCCATCAGGCACTCCTCGGAAACTCTATGGGGTTGTTCTACTCTGTCCTATAGGGTCGCTTTCAGTCGGAATTGACTTGATGGCAATGGGTTTGGTTTGGTTTTTAACATGATGTAATTATCATTGCCTATGCATATGCCAACTTGCTTCATATTTCTGATAGCATGGATAAACAACTGCAGTGCATCAACTTTTCATTCAACAACTTGAGAACCATTTCAGGAAGTAATATAATCCTAGTTGTTTTCCTAAACCCTCTGTTGATACCTTCTGGAAAGATCAAGAAAAGCCCAGAATTAAAACTTGAGAGTAGGGTGGAATGGAGTGGAGTCATTGGGTTTGAAGAAAACCCTCAAGAAAATACTTTAAATAAAGATGCATGACTAACACTGCTGATGGCACAAAGGACTATTTTGTTTGGAAAAACAGGACGTAAATAGACAACTCTGAAGTGAAACGTGTTTCAGAAAACTGGACTCTGTTTGGGAAACACTTTAACCAATTTATTTCTCTTATACTTCCTTTTTGTATTTATGCACAAATGATGTGTGGTAAAAATCTATGTCTATTAAAATTTTAAAAGTTCTTTAAATCGTTGTAAAATAAAAGTGTTAAGTGATATGAAAGCATTGTGTCTTAGTTTAATTGATGAAGTTTTTTTTTTCCCCTTTCTTGATAGTCCTGAAACACTGGTGCATCTTACAATCAGATTTGATGTAATATGGTAGCTCCAGCTTTGGAGGGGAATGAGTCAGGGAGCCAATTAGACATAAAATTACATTAGGTCTTTTTTTTTTTTTGCTTCTATATCATATTGAACTCAGTCTATAGGAGATTGACTGTATCAATCCATCTAATTAATCTCCTAGGTTTCTCATTTTTTTCTTATGGTCTTAAACTGGGTGTCCCTAATTGTACTTGTATTGAAAACAGAGTATAGGATTTTACTATGGTCCTTATTAAATTTCAGCTTGTTAGCTCTGGCCTATTATTCCCATCTATCAAGATCATTTTGAATCACGATTCTCTCATTTGCCATATTAGCTATCTCTTCCATCTAGCTTTCTGTCATCTGTAAATTTGATAAGCCTGACTTCTATATCTTTATCCAAGTCACTAATAAAACTGTTGAGCATCCCCGGGCCAATTTTCTAGACCCATGGCAGCCACTAGTGATGTCCCTCAGGTTGGCATAAATCCATAGATCAATCCTTTCTGAACGTGACATTTCACCCAGCTTTGACTCCATCCATCTGAAATAGAGTTAAGCACCCAATCTTTGATCTCAGAGTAGACCCCAGTTCAAATCCTAGCTCCAGCATATCCTAGCTATAAGACCTTTAACAAGTTACCTGATGAATTTCTGTTTAGTTTCTTCACCTGTAAAATGAGGATAATTGCTTTTATTTTATAAGAAGAGGGTGAGGATTAAATAAATTAGTGTACCGAAATACCTAGCACACTCCCTGACATATAGTAGGCTCTCAATAAGTAGAAATGGTTATTCCCATCAATTTTCTCAGGTTTTCCCATCTTGCAAAATGCATATCATGAAACATTTTTGTCAAATGCCTAGCAAAAAACAACATAAGCTAACTTCATCATTCTAATGTTCCAGCAACCTTATCAAAAAAGAAAATGAGGTTAGGTTAGTATGTGTAGTGCTTTATTTATAATTTATAATCTGTGCACTTTAAACAAATGGCTGATGTTACTTAAAATAAAAGGCACATATAGATTTATTTTTGGTGACTCCAGGCTGACTCTTAATGATTAATCCTCCATTTTTAAGTGCACAGAAACACCGTTAACCATTTCCAGAATTTTGCTAGGAATTCATATAAAACTAATAGGTCTATATTTTTCTGAATCTCTCTTTTTGCCACTAGTGGCAGCCAATATTTGCGTCTCTCCGAGCTTCTAGCACTTGCTCCATTCTCCATGATTTTTTTTTTTACATTGTGCTTTAGCTGAAAGTTTTCAGCTCAAGCCAATTTCTCATTGAAAAAGTTATACGCATATTGTTTTGTGATCTCCATGATTTTTTAAAGACTGATGTTGATGTTTGTATGATCACATCTGCAAGTTGTTTCATTATCCTGAATGTATTGAATAGGTTTTCAGAATAAAACTCATTTGATTTGTTGTTGTTGTTATTGGTTTGTGACTTCGGAGAGATCCCATGTGTTACAAAGTACAACTGCTCCATAGGGTTTTCTTGGCTGTAATAGTTATGGAAGCAGATTGCCAGCCCTGTTTCTTCTGCATTGCTGCTGAGCGGGTTTCAACCACCAATCTTTTGGTTACAAGCACAGTGCAAACTGTTTGTGCCACCCAGGACCTTAGAATTAAACTCAGATGAAGTAGCTGGTACTTTCTCTCTCTCTCTCACTGTTTCTGGTTATAAATCTTTGTCTATATTTCTTTTCTCTTTAAATTTTTCTTTATTTTGTTGTTATTGTTGTTGAGACTATACACAACAAAACATACCCAAATACAAGTTTCTACAATTCAGTGACATTGATTACATTCTTCAAGCTGTGCTGCCATTCTCACCCACCTTTTCTGAGTTGTTCCTCCCCCTTTAACATAAACTCACTACCCTCTAAGGTTTCTATCTAATCTTTCAAGTTGCTATTGTCAATTTGATCCCATATAGATAGCCCTTAAAAGAGCATAACAGTCAAGACAGACATTTTTTACCAGTTAAGTTAAACTATTATTTGGTTTTAAGAAGACTTCAGGGAGTATTTTTGGTTTAAGGTTTAAAGGTTATCTCAGGGCAATAGCTTCAGGGGTTCATCCAGCCTGTATGGCTCCAGAAAGTCTGGAGTCCCTGAGAATTTAAAATTCTATTCTGCATTTCTCCCCTTTTGATCAGGAATTTTCTATAGAATTTTTTATCAAAATGTTCAGTAATGGTAGTCAGGCACCATCCAGTTCTTCTGGTTTCATGGCAAAGGAGGCAGTTGTTCATAGAGGCAATTAGCCACACATTCCATTTCCTTCTCCTATTCCTGACTCTCTTTCTTCCTCTGTTGCCCCAGGAGAACAGAGACCAATTGTTGTGACTTGGATGGCAGCTTGCAAACTTTTAAGATCCCAGGCATTACACAAGGAACTAGGAGGTAAAACAGAAGCACTAAACTCATTATTATACCAATTAACTGGGATGTCCCGTGAAACTATGAACCTAAACTTCCAAACCAAGAAACCAAATCCCAAGCTGGCGGTGTCTTACCACTTCCTCATTTATCTTGGGCTTCAGTTTCCTTGTAACCATTGTTGTTCTGTCCTTGAGAGTTATTGTTGTTGTTGTTAGATGCGGTCGAGTCAGTTCCGACCCAGCGACCCTATGCACCACAGAACAGAACACTGCCCGGTCCTGTGCTATGCTCACAATCGTTGTTATGCTTGAGCCCATTGTTGCAGCCACTGTGTCAGTCGATCTCATTGAGGGTCTTCCTCTTTTTTGCTGACCCTGTATTTTACCAAGCATAATATCCTTCTCCAGGGACTGGTCCTTCCTGACAGCATGTCCAAAGTATGTAAGATTCAGTCTCGCCATCCTTGCCTCTAAGGAGCATTCTGGTTGTACTTCTTCTGAGACAGATTTGTTCGTTCTTTTGGCAGTCCATGGTATATTTCAATATTCTTTGCCAACAAAATTCAAAGGCCTCAATTCTTCTTCAGTCTTCCTTGTTCATTGTCCAGCATTTGCATGCTTATGATGCGATTGAAAATACCATGGCTTGGGTCAGGCGCACCTTAGTCTTCAAGGTGACATCTTTGTTTTTCAACACTTTAAAGAGGTCTTTTGCAGCAGATCTGCCCAAAGCAATGTGTCTTTTGATTTCTTGACTGCTGTTTCCACGTGTGTTGATTGTGGATCCAAGTAAAATGAAATCCTTGACAACTTCAGTATTTTCTTCATTTATCATGATGTTGCTTTTTGTCCAGTTGTGAGGATTTTTGTTTTCTTTATATTGAGGTGTAATCCATACTGAAGGCTATGGTCTTTGATCTTCACCAGTAAATGCTTCAAGTCCTCTTCACTTTCAGCAAGCAAGGTTGTGTCATCTGCATATCGCAGGTTGTTAATGAGTCTTCCTCCAATCCTGATGC
>NW_004443945.1:17392152-17415536 GCF_000243295.1 Trichechus manatus latirostris | reverse complement strand
TGGTTTTCTATCTCCAGCTCTTTGCACATGTCATTATAATACTTTACTTTGTCTTCTCGAGCTGCCCTTTGAAATCTTCAGTTCTTTTACTTCATCATTTCTTCCTTTTGCTTTAGCTACTCTATGTTCAAGAGCAAGTTTCAGAGTCTCTTCTGACATCCATTTTGGTCTTTTCTTTCCTTCCTGTCTTTTCAATGACCTCTTGCTTTCTTTGTGTATGATGTCCTTGATGTCCTTCCACAACTCATCTGGTCTTCAGTCATTAGTGTTCAATGCATCAAATCTATTCTTGAGATGGTCTCTAAATTTAACTCAAGGTTGTACTTTGGCTCTTGTGGACTAATTTTAATTTTCTTCAGTTTCAACTTGAACTTGCATATGAGCAATTGATGGTCTGTTCCTCAGTCGGCCCCTGGGCTTGTTCTGACTGATGATATTGAGCTTTGCCATCGTCTCTTTCCACAGATGTGTCAGTTTGATTCCTGTGTATTCCATCTGGTGAGGTCCATGTGTATAGTCACTGTTTACGTTGGTGAAAAAAGGTATTTCCAATGAAGAAGTCACTAGTCTTGCAAAATTCTATCATGCCATCTCGGGCATCGTTTCTATCACTAAGGCCATGTTTTCCAACTACCGATCCTTCTTCTTTGTTTCCAACTTTCGCGTTCCAATCACCAGTAATTATCAATGCCTCCTGATTGCATATTCAGTCAATTTCAGACTGCAGAAGCCAGTAAAAATCTTCAATTTCTTTATCTTTGGCCTTAGTGATTGGTGTGTAAATTTGAATAATAGTCTTATTAACTGGTCTTCCTTGTAGGCATATGGATATCGTCTTATCATTGATAGCATTGTACTTCAGGATAGATCTTGAAATGTTCTTTTTGATGATAAATGCAATGCCATTTCTCTTCAAGTTGTCATTGCTGGCATAGTAGACCATATGATGGTCCGATTCAAAATGGCCAATATCAGTCCATTTCAGCTCACTAATGCCTAGGATATCAATGTTTTTGTGTTCCATTTCACTTTTGATGATTTCCAGTTTTTCTAGATTCATACTTCATACATTCCATGTTCTGATTATTAATAGAAGTTTGCAGCTGTTTCTTCTCATTTTGAGTCGTGCCTCATCAGCAAATGAAGGTTCTGAAAGCTTAACACCATCCACATCATTAAGCTCAACTCTACTTTGAGGAGGCAGCTATTCCCCAGTCATCTTTTGAGTGCCTTCCAACCTGGAGAGCTCATCTTCCTGCACTATATCAGACAATGTTCCACTGCTATTCATAAGGTTTTCACTGGCTAATTCTTTTCAGTAGTAGATGGCTGGGTCCTTCTTCCTAGTCTGTCTTAATCTGGAAGCACAGCTGAAAACTGTCCACCATGGGTGACCCTGCTGGTATTTGAATACCGGTGGCATAGCTTCCAGCACCACAGCAAAACGCAAGCCCTTACAGTATGACAAACTGACAGACACATAGGGGTCCTTAAGAGTAATGGTTTTAAATCTTTACGGTACATCAAAATCACCAGGGATGGGAGGTGGCCAGGGGAAAGTGGTTGTTAAAAATGCAGATTCCCAGCCTTGCTATAGGCTTATTGTTGTTAGTTGCAGTGCGGTTGGCCCCTAACTCATAGCAACTCCATGTACAACAGAACAGTATGCCTCCCAGTCCTGTGCCATCCCCATGATCAGCTGTGGATCTAACCATTGTGATCCACAGGATTTTCATTGCCTAATTTTTGGAAGTAGAGCTCTAGATCTTTCTCCCTAGTCTGTCTTTGTCTGGAAGCTCTGCTGAAAACTGTTCAGCATCGTAGCAACAAGCCTCCACTAATGGATGGGTGGTGATTGTACTTGAGGTGCATTGGCCAGGGATCGAACCTGGGTCTCCCTTATGGAAGGAAAGAATTCACCTTAGTAGATCTGAAATGGTGCCTGGAAATCTGCCCAGAAACTGGTAATATGCTGGAGCTCTACCATTCAGAAGTGAAGTGGTTGAGGTGAGAAGGGGTAGATTCAGACCAAAGCTGAGGCCATCCAGCCTTCTCATTAGCATGCGTCCCTGATGCCCCAGCCCTACTCCTTTCTCTTTGCCACCTCTAGACCTTGCATACACTTCCATTGTTGCATGTCCACACTGTATTACAACTGTTTATATGGTCACCACTTATTACAACTTCTTAAAGGCGGGAACCATGTCTCCTTTATTTTAAAAAAACGCAATACAAAACAAACAAAAACCAAAAGACTCCTGTACTTTACACAGTACTTGGCATGTACCAGGCACTCAATAAATATTTGTTGAACTAAAGCAAGGGTAACAAATATTTGACGTGTGCTGAGCTCCCTCTCCTATATTTGGGGCAGGCATTGCTAATGGACCTCAGTGCTCTTCCCTACTGAGCCTGAAAGCAACTTCAACATCCTCCAAAATATGGCTTTCCATCAAATCAACCAGAATTGTCCTGAAACAAACTTGTTTGCCAATTCTGAACAGAACGGAACTCCCTTTTTCCCCACAGTTTAATTAATTTCATTGGAAGAGTAAGAAAGAGAAAAACTTATGAGTATAAATTAAACCTTTAAAAAGTCAGTTCAACTTGATATGATAAATACCAGTTGCTGTCAGTTTGACTCCGACTCATGGTGACCTCATGTGTTTCAGTGTAGAACTGCGCTCCTTAGGGTTTTCAGTGGCTGATTTTTCAGAAGCAGATGAACAGGTCTTTTTCCTTCAAGGCACCCCTAGGTGGACTCAGACCTCCAACCTTTCAGTTAGCAGTCAAGGGTTAAGAGTTTGCACTACACAGGGACTGTGGTATGATAAACACTGTTGTCAGGTGGCACTGAGTCGATTTTGACTCGTAGTGAATCCGTGTGACAGAATAGAACTACTCCATAGGATTTTCTAGGCTGTAATTTTTACAGGAGCAGATCTCCAGGTCTTTCTACCACGGAGCTGCCCAGTGGGTTCGAATTGACAACTTTTCAGTTAGCAGCCAAGTGCTTAACCATTGCACCACCATTGGGAGGAAATGGCTGGGGTAGCCAGCATTTAACAATAAGCAAGTGGCTGGGGTTTTCAGCATTTGACACTCTGGGATGATACTAAAACCCAGCACCACATCTTGTGGGATCAATGAGGTCTGACACCTTGAAAGTAATGATTCTTACACCCCAGAAACAGGGCCCGCATTTCAGTTGGATCCAAAATCAATGTGTAAGTTGAGTCCTGGATCTGAGATATGTCAAGAGGCAGAGAGGGCATCATTAGTGCTGGAAGGGAGATAAACAAAAACAGGGCAGTCTCAGGAGCATTGTCTTTCCATCCACTCTCTTCAGCCCCATACACCCTTTGAGCCCTGATTATTATCCATCACTTAAAAATCTTGACGTTTCTGGTTTACACTGATGAAATTCTCCTTTGTGTATTTACCTAAACTGACTGAAGTGAGGCTGCTCTGAAGTGAAGCCAGACTCTCTCCATCTCTGACTCTTTCTCTCAAATGCGGCCACTATAATTGCTTCTCTTAAGTCCATATTTTAGAACTCAGGGATAGTGAGAAAAATATCCATTCTTTTAAGTCTTAGATTGGAGGCTAAAGGACTTAAAGGGATATTCTGGGCATTTAAAAGGTTTATTTTTTAGAGTCAATCTCAGAGGCAAATTGAAGTTTATGAGGCCACAATACAGAAATATTTATTGGACCGTGCTAGTAAGTGAAATTCTCCAAATCAGAAAAAAATTTCACCATAAAAGCATTTTTCAATTTTTGTTCCTTATAAATATAGAAATGTATTAAAGATATTACTTCCCTCTCTGCTTTCAGAAACAGCTTAACTGACTTGATGTTGCCTCAGGATCAGCAGTAAGAATGTCAATGTTTGTCCACTCTGCTGTGTAGTAGTTCAGTGAGCCTCTGCACATTGTTACTGCACGTTGGGCTAACAACTGTCTCCGTTGAGCCTTTTCTTGAGCCTTTGGTTAGATTTTTATAGTCCTTTCTACTCTCTCCTCAAGGAGCCCTGTTGGCTCAAGGGTTAAGTGCTCGGCTGCTAACTGAAAGGTTGGCAGTTCTAACCCACCCAGCGACATCATGGGAAAAAGGCCTGGTGATTTGCTTCAGTAAAGATTACAGCCAAGAAAACCCAATGGGACAGTTCTACTCTGCCACATAGTGTTGCCTGGAGTCAAAATCGATTTGAGGGCACCTAACAACAACACTCTCTCCGCGTGGAGATTTCAGATGCCATTGCTGGCTTCTTACAAGGAGCCCATCTTTCAAAATGCATGTCCAGTTTCAGGTTGTTTCTAATGAAAACTAGATAGCCAGCCTTTTTCGAATGTAAAATAAGAGTTAATAGGCTCTGAATGAGGCCTTTGGGACTTTTCTGATGAATACAAAACAAAACAAACCCATTGCCACCAGGTGGATTCCAACTCATAGCCACCCTATAGGACAGAGTAGAACTGCCTCAGAAGATTTCCAAGGCTGCAGTCCTTATGGAAGCAGACTGCCACATCTTTCTCTTGTTTAGCAGCTGGTGGGTTCCAAATGCCAACATTTTGGTCAAGGGCTGAGCACTTAACCACTGAGCCACCAGGGCACCTTATTCTGATGAATAAAGAACATTAAATAAGGTGACAAACTGGTGCTGTCTAATTGGATTTTATAGAGCCATTTTGCACTTATCCTTGGGTTCTTGAGTGCTTGAGTTTGCTGGAAAAATAATTTCTGATAAGATCTTGCAATTTTAAAATACTTTAGTAGTGGTTAGAAAATTATGTTCTTAAAAAACACTTCAGGTATGTTTCTGAAAAATTTTATGTAATCAAATTGTTGTAGAATATTTAAGAGAATCTTGCAATGATTCGTTTCCTGAAGTACAGAAGACATTAAAAAAAACATATGTTTGCTTTTCCATATGTGTTATGGGTTGAATTGTGTCACCAAAAAATATGTGTTGCAAATTCTAACCCCTACATCTGTAGATGTAATACCGTTTGGGAGTAGGGTTTTCTCTGCTATGTTAATGAGTCCATATCAATATAGGGTATGTATTAAACCAATCATTTTGAGATATAAAAAGAGCAGATTAGGCACGGAAGCAAGAAAGCACAAATGAGATGAGAAAGATTGATGCCATATGGAGATCACCAAGGAACCAAAGAAAAGAAGCTAAAAGAGATAAGGATTTTCCCCTCGAGTGGACAGAGAGCTTCTAGAGCTAGTGCCCTGAATTCAGACCTCTAGCCCCCTATACTTTGAGAAAATAAATTTCTGTTCATTAAAGCCACCCACTTGTGGTATTTCTGTTATAGCAGCACTATAGCAGTGTGTTAACTTGCGCGTAGCAGGGTATATTGGTTTTGTTGCTTCTAAACGTGAAGTTTAACAAAGCCTAGGAAGATCAGGGACTTTCATTTCCAGGAATAAGGCAAGATAAGGCATTAAGATCAACTCCCACCAAAAACAACTAAAAATACCGACCAAAAAAAAAAAAAAAATTAACTTCTTATAAAGATCAAAGACCTGGCAAGAAAGTAAGAAACTAAAGTCCAAAGTCAAAGGTAAAACAAGAGCTCTGGAAGTTAAGTGGAGCCCTGAAGCAGTTTTTGCATTAAGGGCGTTTGCCAATTTGGGCAAACTTGAACTTTGGTTCTGAGGGCCTCTCAGGACAAGGGGGACAAAATCAAAGCCCAGGGTCTGCCCCTCCCCTCATTAATCTATGTCACACTGTTAGGGCAAGTGTGAAACAAAAGTAAATGTGCCTCCACACAGGGAATTACAGAAAAAGTTGCCCTTATGATGAGCAGAGCAGGGCAGGGCAGGATAGGAAGTAATGGGAGGAAACTGTTTTGAGAAGTTATAACTGCAAATTGATATTTCCACAAATTTGCAGCTCAAATCCACATCACTTTGTTGGTTAAACAAACAAACAAAAACAAAGAAACTACAAGAGAAACCATAAAACCCTCTCAAGTTGTGAATTTAGTTTAAAATGCCCCTGGGTGCCTAGCAAACACAAATGATAATCCTCTCTGTAGGAAATTAGCTTCATCCTAGGCTTCAAAGATTTCCCTCAAATAAATTTTCAAGGACAGTGAGCAGCATACAATAAAAAAATAACCAAGCATATAAGGAAGTAAGCTATCAAGAATGAGAACTAGAAGAGATCTATAAAAACTTCAGCTACTGAAATAATCAAACAGAGTCTGTAAAAACAACTATGCTTACTAAATTTAAAGGAAAGAAATAGAAAATATCTGCATGGAAAAGGAAACTACAAAAATTGAATAAACAGATTTGAAAAAGAACCAAATAGAACTTCTCAAACTAAAAAAATGCAATGACCAAAATTAAAAGCTTGATATATGTGTTTAATACTAGCTTACATACAACTGACGAAAGACTTAGAAAGTTGAACTATAGGTCAGAAGAAATTATCTAGAGTACAGTACAGATAGCAGAGAGACAACAATACAGAAAATGTGATAGAGATTTTGAGAGACATGGAGAACAGATGAAAAGGCATAAGATTAATTTAGTCAAACTCCCAGAAGAAGAGGGGAGATGGAATAGGAAAAAGATAATATTTGAAGAGAAAATGGCTAAGAACTTTTCAGAACTGATCAAAGACATAAATCCACAGAATCAAGAATGACAAGGAGGAAAAATAAAAAGAACTCTACACCTAGACCCATCATTGTAAAATTTTAACATACCAAAGACTAACAAGATGGTAAAATCAGCCAGAAAAAAGGAAAGAAAAAAAGATTATCTTCAAAGAAGTGGCAATTAGACAATAGCTAAATACTCAAAAGTTTCAAAGAAAGTCAGATGCCAGGGGAATAAAACTATCAGTGCACTTAAATAATTGCTAACCTAGAATTCTATACCCAGCAAAAATATCTTTTAAGAGTTAGAACAAAATAAAGTCATTTTCAGACAGACCAAAACTGAGAGTTTGCACCAGCACACTCTAACTAAGACCTTTCCTTTAGGTAGAAGAAAAGTGATCTCACAAGAAAGATCTGAGATGGAAGAAGAAATAAAGAACAAAGAAAGTGGTAAATATATACATACATGTACATGAACATTAACTGTATAAAAATAATAATACTGTCTAAAACAACAACAAAAAAACCCTAAACTCGTTGCCATTGAGTCAATTCTGACTCATAGCGACTCTATAGGACAGAATAGAACTGTTCCCATAGGGTTTCCAAGGGGTGCCTGGTGGGTTCGAACTGCCGACCTTTTGTTTAGCAGCTGAACTCTTAACCACTATGCCTCTAGGGTTTCCAAAAACAAGATAGAATTAAAAATACCTCACAACAACATGTCAAGAAGAGTAAACAGAATTAAAATGTTCTAAGGTCTTTGAACTGTGTGAGTAAAAGATAAAGGCATTAATTAAATAGACTTTAGTTAAGGATGTATATTAATTTATAGGATAATCACTAAAACATCGTGTATAACTTCCAAATCAGTAGAAGGAAAAAAAAAGGGAATGATAAAAAAAAACACTGAAGAATTCAAAAGGGCAAGAAAGGAAATAAAAGACAAAAAACAAGGGATAAATGAGATAGTGGTTTTAAACTCCAATATATAAATAATTACATTAAATGTTTGGACATGTTATCAGGAGGGACCAGTCTCTGGAGAAGGACATCATGCTGGTAGAGTGAAGCATCAGTGAAAAAGAGGAAAACCCTCCATAAGGTGGATTGACACAGTGGCTGCAACAATGGGCTCAAGCATAACAATGATTGTGAGGATGGTGCAGGACCGAGCAGCATTTCGTTCTGTTGTCCATAGAGTGGCTATGAGTCAGAACCGACTTGATGGCACCTAACAATATCAACAACAACATTGAATGTAAATTGATTATACGAGCAAAAGAATACATATAATATGATTCCATATATAGAGAGTCCGAAAACAGGCAAAACTGAAGGAAATTATTCAGAGGTAAACTGAATAGTCTCCCCCTCCCCCAAAGATGTCCGTGTCCTAATACTTGGAATCTATGAATATGCTACATTACATGGTAAAAGAAATATTGTAGATGTGATTAAGAATCTTGAGATGAGGAAGTTATCCTTGGTTATTCAGGTGAGCCTAATGGAATCACAAGGGGCCTTATGAAGGAGAGGCAAGAGGGTCAGAGTCATAGAGAAAATAGGGAAGAAGCAGAGGTCAAAAAAGAGAGTAGATGCTACACTGCTGGCTTTGAAGGTGGAGGAAGGGGCCGCAAGTCAAGAAATGTGTGCAGCCTCTGGAAGTTGAAGGAGGCAAGGAAATGGATTCTCCCCTAGAGCCTTGAGGAGGAACACAGCCCTGTAGATCCATTTTAGACTCCTGACCTCTAGAAATGTAAGATAAGAACTTAATGTTGTTTTAAGCCACTAAATTTGTGGTAATTTATTACAGCAGCAGTAGGAAACTAATGCAGGGAGATAGACAGACAGACAGATAGATAGCCTGTTGCTGTTGAGTCGATTCTGACTCATGGTAACACCATGTGTTTCAGTGTAGAACTCTGCTCCATAGGGTTTTCAACGGCTGATCTTACAGAAGAAGATCGGTGGGCCTTTCTTCTGTGGTGTCACTGGGTGGATTATAACCACCAACCTTTCAGTTAGTAGCTGAGCGTAAATCATTTGTGCCCATTAGAGACATAGATAGATAGATAATGTAGATTATATATATTATACACACACATTAAATAAAAACAAGGAAATTATTACCACAGAAGTCAGGATGGTGGTTGTGGTCAGGACCCTGGCAAAATGTTTCTTTACATGGAAGAGGTTTACACAGGTTGTAAGTAGAGGGTCAGTGAAACAAGGGAAACCCTCTGTGAGATGGATTGATACAATATCCACAACAATGGACTCAAACATACCACCGATCATGAAGACAGCACAGGACCAGGCAACTTTTTGTTCTGTTACACTGAAGGTCATAATGAGTCAGAGCTGACTTGACGGCAACTAACAACAAGAACAATTATTTTAAAACAATACATATATGTTTTATGTACTTTTTCTGTATATAGTTAGTGTTTCACAGTAACAAAAATCACTAACCCCAAGGCTAGCATTAATCCAAAAAACACAAAATAATAAATGTGGGAGAGATTTCGGAGAGACTGGCACACTTGTACACTGCTGGTAGGAATGTAATACGGTACAACCACTTTGGAAATTGATTTGGAACTTTCATAAGAAGCTAGAAATAGAAGTACCATATGATCCAGCAATCCCACTCCTTGGAATATATCCTAGAGAAATAAGAGCTTTCACATGAATAGATACATGCACACCCATGTTCATTGAAGCACTGTTCACAATAGCAAAAAGATGGAAACAACCTAGGTGCCCATCAATGGATGAATGGATAAACAAATTATGGTATATTCACACAATGAAATTCTATGCACTGATAAAGAACAACGATGAATCTGCAAAATATCTCATAACATGGGTGAATCTGGAAGGCATTATGCTGAGTGAAATTATTTAGTCACAAAGGGACAAATATTGTCTGAGACCACTATTATAAGAACTCAAGAAAAGGTTTAAAACATAGAAGAAAACATTATTTGATCGCTATGAGGGTGGGGAGGGAGGGAGAGGGGAATTCACTAACGAGATAGTAGACAAGAATTAGGTGAAGGAAAGGACAACACACACTACAGGGGAAGTCAGCACCACTGGACTAAACCAAAAGCTAAGACGTTTCCTGAATACAACCAAACACTTCAAGGGACAGTGTAGCAGAGGTGGGGGTCTGGGGACCATGGTTTTAAGGGACATCTAGGTCAACTGGGATAACAAATTTTATTAACAAAATGTTCAGCATCCCACTTTGGTGAGTGGCATCTGGGGTCTTAAAAGCTAGCGAGTGGCCATCTAAGATGCGAGTGGTCCCAACCCACCTGGAGCAAAGGAGAATGAAGAACACCAAAGACACAAGGAAAGTATCAGCCCAAGAGACAAAAGGGGCCACATAAACCAGAGCCTGAGACCAGAAGAACTAGATGATGCCCAGCTACCACCAATGACCACCCTGACACGGAACACAACAGAGAGTCCCTGATGGAGCAGGAGAAAAGTAGAGTGCAGAACTCAAATTCTAGTAAAAAGACCAGACTTAACGATCTGACTGAGACTGGAGGGACCCTGGAAGACATGGCCCCCAGACTCTCTGTTAACCCAGAAATAAAACCATTCCCGAAGCTAACTCTTCAGACAAAGAATAAACTGGACTATAATACATAAAATGATACTTGTAAAGAGTGTGCGTCTTAGCTCAAGTAGATACACAAGACTAAATGAGCAGCTCTTGTCCAGAGGCGAGATGAGAAAGCAGAAAAGGATAGGAGCTGGCTGAATGGACACGGGAAATTCGGGGTGGAAAGGAGGAGTGTTCTGTTACTTTATAGGGAGAGCAGCTAGGGTCACATAACAATGTGCGTGTAAATTTTTGTATGAGAAACTAACTTGAGCTGTAAACTTTCACCTAAAGCACACACAGAAAAAAAATCACTAAAAGTAATAACAACAAAAAGAAAACACCAGGAAGCCTAGAATTTAGATGAGATTCAGAGTATTTAATTAGTAATAAATTTCTAATAATTGAAAGGCAGATTATCCAATCTGTAACATATCCATGCCCCTTGTAGTGTCCCCTTAATGCTCCTGAGATTTGACCTCTCCTCTGCCCATTAATACCCCCACCATGGTTGGGAATAGAAAGAATCTAGAGGAACAAAATCGATGTGTAGGTTTTACGGTTTATTAACTATGTGAACTTGGGCAATTTACTTAAACTCTTGGTTTCTTAATCTATAACTTGGGGATACAGTAGTAACAGTATCTTCTTTTATAAGGCTGTTGTAGGGTTTTCATTGGCTGTTCTAAAGTAGATCGCCAGGCTCTTCCTAGTCTGTCTGTCTGGAAGCTCCACCGAGACCTGTCCACTATGGTTGACCCTGCTGATATTTGAAGTACTGGCGGCATAGCTTCCAACATCATAACAACACGCAAGTCACCACAGTATAACAAACTGACAGAGGAGTGGTGGCATTTTCCTTTACCAAGATCATATTGATCTCTTTTTAGAGTAGCTTTTTAGAGTAGCTACCAACATGGGTCCATGTTGCAGCTTAAATTCAGAATGTTGGCTTTTACCAAAGTCAGTCAGGAACAAGAAACAAAACCCGTCAAGTCAATTCTGACTCATAGTGATCCTAAAGGACAGAGTTGAACTGCCCCATAGGGTTTCCAAGGAGCATCTGGTAGATTCGAACTGCCGACCTTTTGGTTAGCAGGGATAGCTCTTAACCACTACACCACCAGGGTTTTCAGGAACAAGAGACATGCAGAAAAAATTCTATTAGCATATTCTGACAGGCAAATCTTGTACCTAAATACTAATTAAAATTTGCACAACATATTTACTGTAATATCAGGAGTTCTAGGGATGTCAAGATTTGTACTCTTCTCAGATGGAAATTCAGTAAGCAGCTTATGAAAATTTCCAGCATAAATAAAAAGATCTTGTTCTTGAAAAAATTTTTATCAAAATATTGAGATTTTCAAAACTTCTGAAGGAGAATCACAGAATTTTTAGACCTGGAAGGGACCTTAGAGGTCATTTAGTCCGCTCCTTCAAGCTTTCAAATGGAGACTAAAGAAACATGGCCACTTGGCTTGAGATAAGTGACTGGGTCTCCTAATCCTCAGACTGTTTTTTCCCCTTCACATCGCCTTTCTTCTCAATGGAATCCAGTCTTGCTAAAGTTTCAGGATAAAAATTAAGTAAAATTCAGTTTTCCAAATGAAAGTTCTTAACTAATTAATGAACTTGATGCACATGTGACACTTGGAACTAGATAAAAGCAAAAAGCCAAGTGTGATTGAGATTCTGCCTTTGTCTCTTTCTGTCCCAGATTTCTTGGCTGAATGCCTTATTGTAGTCCCACAAGGACAGACCTGGAGGATAGGACAATGATGAGAGTCTGATTTTGAGTAGGGTTGTCAGAGTTAACAAAAACTTGATAGAGGATGTCAAGGTTGAATTTCAGATAAATAAAAAATAATTTTTTAGCGTAAGTATAACCCATGCAATATTTGGGATATACTTATACTAAAAAAAAATTATTCATTTCTTATTGGAAAGTCAAATGTAACTGGGAGTTCTGTATTTTATCTGGCAACCCTAATTTTTAGGTAAAGTACACTGTTATGGATTGAATTATGTCCCCCTAAAATATGTGTTTGTAAATCTTAACCTCTATGCCTGTGGAAATGGGTTGTCTTTGTCATGAGGCAAGATTAGTGTAGGGTGTTGTCTTAGTTGTCGAGTGCTGCTGTAACAGAAATACCACAAATGGATGGCTTTCACAAAGAGAAGTTTATTCTCTCACAGTCCAGTAGGCTAGAAGTCCGAATTTAGGGTGCCAGCTCTAGGGGAAGTCTTTCTCTCTCTGTCAGCTCTGGAGAAAGGTCTTTATCACTAATCTTTCCTTGGTCTAGGAGCTTCTTAGCACAGGAACCTTGGGTCCAAAGGACACACTTTGCTCCCAGCGCTGCTTTCTTGGTGGGTGAGGTCCCCTGTCTCTCTACTTGCTTCTCTGTTTTATATCTCAAAAGAGATTGGCTTTAGACAAAATCTAATCTTGTAGATTGAATCCTACCTCATTAATGTAACTGCCACTTAATCCAACTTCATTAACATCATAGAAGCAGGATTTACAACACACAGGAAAATCATATCAGATGACAAAATGGTGGGCGATCACATAATACTGGGAATCATGGCAAAGCCAAGTTAACAGATATTTTTGGGGGACACAATTCAATCTATGACATTACACCTTTGGCTCCCAAAACTTCATGTCCTTGCCACATATAAACCATATTCACCCCATCATATCATAGTAAAAGTCTTAAGTCAACTCCAAGTCCAAAATCCAAAAATTCCTCTTCATCTGTGAAATCTAGAATACAAGTTATGTCTTCCAAAAGTACAATGGTGGAACAGGCACAAGATAGACATTTCCATTACAAATGGGAGAAATTGTAGGGAAAGAAGGCATAACAGGCATCAAGCAAGTCAGCAAAACACATTAGCCCTCAAGGCTTGAAAATAATCCTCCATTCTCTAACACCTGCCCTCTGGACTCTAGATATTGGCCACACTCTCTGGATTCTGGGTGGAAACCCCTTGGCCCTGGGCTTCAGCTCTGCCTTCCAGGCCCACTGGAATGGCAACGCTGCTCTCGGCTTTGGGTGTACCATTCTCCTAGTCCATCTGAGTGGTGACTCCACCCTTTGACACCCCAGAGGTCGTGGCCATACCCTTTGAGACTGAGGCAGCTCGGCTTCCTGTGTTCCTTCTCTTCAGCTTCTGCTTCCTGGTTCCTTGGCCTCTCGGCCCCTTGGGCTTCGTCACTAGTGTCTGCCCTGCTGGAGCAAGTGCTCCAAAGCTCTTTAGCTCCACTGATAAGTGCCCAGAGGCACCCCACTCCGCCTGGAAGCCTCCTTCACAAGGCTCTCTTGCTCCGTGGGTCGGCTCCAGCACTCTTGCTGATCTCCTGGTTCTGCTGCTGCCATGTTTCTGCTGCTGCTTCTCACCATCTGAGCTGTCTCCGGTGTTAACAGTTCTCCTCACTTATTTCTGAGTCCTCATCAGAATTGTCTTTTATGTCCATAATTCCACCAACAGTCTCTTCAAGGCAATCTAGGCTTTTACTATTAGGCACTTTAAAACTCTTCCAGCCTCTACTCATTCACAATTTCAAAACTGCTCCCACATTTTAGGTATCTGTTAGAGCAGCACCCCTCTCCTGGTACCAAATTCTGTCTTAATTATCTAGTGCTGTTATAACAGAAATACCACAAGTGGATGGCTTTATCAAGGAGAAATTTATTCTCTCACAGTCTAGTAGGCTAGAAGTCCAAATTTAGGGCACCAGCTCCAGGGGAAGGCTTTCTCTCTCTGTCGATTCTGGGGAAGTTCCTTGTCATCAATCTTTCCTTGGTCTAGTAGCTTCTCCACGCAGGAACCCCTGGTCCAAAGGATATGCTCTGCTCCTGGTGCTGCTTTCTTGGTAGTATGAGGTCTCCAACTCTCCGCTGGCTTCCCTTTCCTTTTATCTCTTGTAAGATAAAAGGTGATGCAGGCCACACCCCAGGGAAACTCTCTTTACATTGGATAAGGGGTGTGACCTGAGTAAGGGTGTTATATCCTACCCGAATCCTCTTTAACATAATCTAATCTTGCCTCATTAACCTCAGCAAGAGGTTAGGAAAATCACATCAGATGACAAAATGGTGGACAATCACACAATACTAGGAATCATGGCAAAACCAAGTTGACGGATACTTTCGGGAGACACAATCCAATCATGACAGGTATCTTGAGTCAATCTCTTTTGAGATTTAAGAGATTAAACAAGCGAGCAGAGGAGAGATGGGATAAGATAGATGCCAAGATACATGGAGATCTCTAAGGAACCAGGAAGCAGAAGCTGAAGAGGCAAGACCCTTCCTCCAGGGCTGATAGAAACAGAAAGACTTCAGAGAAAGCTGCTGCTCTGAATTTGGACTTCTAGCCTCCTAAACTGTGAGAAAATAAATTTCTGTTTATTACAGCTATCCACTAGTGGTATTTCTGTTATAGCAGCACTAGATAACTAAGATAGACACAGACTTTTTAGATTAGTGAGGCAGTCTGAGTTAGTCTCACTAGAGTTAGCTTATGTTTTTCAAAATTTCAAATCGTCCCAGGATTTGCTGCTCTCTGGGTGAAACTGAAAGTAGTTTCATGTTGTGCCATTTCTACTTCTTTCCCCGCAAATTGTAGTTATAATGTGAGACTGATCTTTCACAAGATTAGCAAGGATCATGGTGGAGGGCATGAGGGGATCTGGCAGGTGGCCCTATTGGCCAAATGCAGAAAACAAGGTTGTCTCCATCTCTGTGTGATCTAAAGTAGCTGGAGCCTCTCCTTTGTGTTTAATTGTTGTTGTTGCTGTTAGGTGCCATCGAGTCGGTTCTGACTCATAGCAACCCTATGTACAACAGAACAAAACACTGTGTGGTCCTGCACCATCCTCACAATCATTGTATGCTTGTGCCCATTATTGTAGCCACTGTGTCAATCCATCTCATTGAGGGTCTTCCTCTTTTTCACTCACCCCCTACTTTACCAAGCACCATATCCTTCTCCAGAGACTGATCCCTCCTGATAACACGTCCAAAGTATGTGAGACAATGTCTGGTCATTCTTGCTTCTAAGGAGCATTCTGGTTGTACTTCTTTCAAGACAGATTTGTTTGTTCTTTCGGCAGTCCATGGTATATTCAATTTTCTTCACCAACACCATAATTCAAAGGCATCAATTCTTCTTCGGTCTTCTTTATTCATTGCCCAGCTTTCACATGCATATGAGGCGATTGAAAATACCATTGCTTGGGTCAGGCGCGCCTTAGTCCTTAAAGTGACATCTTTGCTTTTTAACACTTTGAAGAAGTCTTTTGCAGCGATTTGCCCAATGCAATGCATCATTTGATTTCTTGACTGCCTCTTCCATGGGTGTTGATTGTGGATCCAAATAAAATGAAATTCTTGACAACTTCAATCTTGTGTTTAATGATGCAGACCAATTTTGCAGGCACAGAATCAGAATTCATTATGCAATCAGTGATTACAAAACCAAAGCTAGACTGTGGGACAATACAATGATCCATCACAGAAAATCATTAAAAAAGAAGAAGAAGAAGAAGAAACCATTTTGTAAGGCAGCATCTCAGCCTGGAGCCTAAGTCTGGAATCCTTCACATGTCTCTTTTAGCAAAATGCTGAGCGTTAGAGCCTTGCCATGCATTGAAAGCCTCATCACTAAAGCAGTGCTGTGCTGAGTGCTAAGGGTGATGATGTGGCAGCGTGTCTCAGCATATTAGCAGAGTTTGGCCACACACTCAGTGGCAGTAGATGTCATGACAACACAAGCGTAAGCATGATTTTCAAGTTCAGCCACAGTGGCCCCATAGCAATGGCAAGCCCAAGCTAGGTGTGAAATTACCTCCCCAGGTGGCTCCAGCATTCTCAGTTGAAGTAGTAATGGCAGCAGTGGTGGTGGAGGTGGAGAGAGAGTTAGAAGTGATTAGGCAGATCTGGGGAGGAACATATCTATTTGATTAATAGATTGGGAGACAGTCACAAGCACGTTTGTAAGATCCCACCCAGAGCTATGGCCAAAGTTCCTCATAGCAGCATTGAGAATCATGTTATCGGTATCCATTTCATCTGTTTATATATGTACGTATATATATATATTTATTTTAAAAATTCGTCATTTAGTTTTAACATTGCATACAGTAGAAAATCAATGTTGAAAACAGGTCTTAGTGGGGTTAGGAATGTAGTTAACTCTAGAAAATCCTAATGGCTGCCATGGCCGAAAATCACATTGAATAACTGTATAATAGTCGGTTCTTTTTTCCAAAGGCGCCCTGGTGGCACTGTGGTTAAGAGCTTGGTTGCTAGCCAAAAGATCAGCAGCTCAAATCCACCAGCCACTCCTTGGAAACCCTATGGGGCAGTTCTACTCCATCCATAGGATCGCTATGAGTTGGAATCAACTCATTGGCAATGAGTATTTTCCAAAACTTTAGTGAAGGTAGAAGGTAACGGTATCTGAGTGTCCACTCTATGCCAGCTGCTTTATAGGTGCTTTTTGTCATCTCACAGAATTATTACAACCTCTCTGCAAATAGATTCAATTAATATTCTAAGGAAATGACCCTGCCCCTAAGCATTGCATGCTTCTTACTCTGGAATTAAGGGTGAATGGTCTATTCTGGTGGGACTATCCTATTGACACCATAAGGTATGGCCACAACCTGGGGATAATCCCCCACCCCCAGCCCTTAGAAATATCCTGGGAGAAGAAGTCATGACAAAATGTCAGGTGTTTCTAAGTTCTAGCAACCTCCAAGTAGGGAAGAAATAGGCTTCGGTGAGGGACAGACTTACCTGGTGACTCTCTGGGAAGAAAGCTAATTTGCCCAGAGCCACAGTTAAAGGCCCTGAGCACTGAGATGATTACAGTGCCTCAACCTCACTCCCCAATCCCCAACACGGAATTCATTATAGAAACAAGGAAGTCCTGCATAGTCCCATCACTTCAATGCTTTAAAAAAATTTTTTTTTTTACTTTGACATAATTTTAGACTAACATAAAAGTTGCAAAAAACCAGTACAGAGAGTTCCCTATATGCTTCACCCAGCTTTTCCCTGATGTTAACATCTTGCATAGCCATAATACAATGATCACAATTCTGAAATTAACATTGGTACAATATTATTAGCTAAGTCACTGACTTTGTTCAGATTTCATCATTTTCTACTAATGTCCTTATTCTGTCCCAGGATCCATTCCAGAATCCCACGTTGTTTTTAGTTATCATGTCTCCTTAGTCTCCTCCAATCTGTGGCAGTTCTTCAGTCTTTCCTTATCTTTTGTTACTTTGACACTTTTGAGGAATACTGGTCAGTTCTTTTGTAAAATGTTCCTTAGTTTGGGTTTGTCCGATGTTTTCTCATGATTAAGTTGAAGTCATGCATTTTTGGCAAGAATATCCTTCTCAGGGCAAAATATCAGGGGGTGCATGATGTCAACATGTCTTAATACTGATGATGTTAACCGTGATCATTTGGTGTTATGGATTGAATTATGTCCCCCAAAAAGGTATGTCGAAGTCCTAATGCCCTGTACCTGTGAATGTGACCTTGTTTGGAAAGAGGGTCTTTGTAGATGTTATCAGTTAACATGAGGTCATATTGGAGTATTGAAAAAAAGAAACAGAAACCAAACCTGTTGACATCAAGTTGACTCGAACTCATAGTGACCCTGTAGAACAGAGTAGAACTGCCCCATAGGGTTTCCAAGGAGCAGCTGGTAGATTCAAACTGCTGACTTTTTGGTTAGCAGCTGTAGCTCTCAACTACTGTGCCACCGGGCCTCCTTTGTTACAGTAGCCCTGGAAGAGGCTGCATAGGCCCGGCTCACTATTATTCACTCTCCACTGCTAACCACCACATTGTCTCTCGTGATTCTTCCCTCCCATTCTAGTCTCTACAAAAAGGTTTAAGATTAACTGATGTTCCTCCCTGGAGGGTGGAAGACAAGTGATAATGATCTAAGAATGAAAAACCAAACAAAGCATCCATCTTGTGACAAGAGTAAGCAGGAAGTAGCCAGACAATCCCCAAAGATGTCACCAGATAACCTCTAAGAATACCAGTGGAAGGTTAACGCATCTAAGACATCACTACCTCAAGGGGACATTACCACGAAAGATCCATAATCTTGTCCCTATAAAAGACTCCAGCCCATCTCCAGTGGGGGAGATGGGTTTTTTGGAGGAATCTATTCCCCTCTGTCTGCTATATATCGATATATAATAAACATCTTGCTGCTCACCTCACCCCTGTCTCAGAATTGGCTATTGCGGCAGGCGGCTCCAATCCGAGTTATTGCGGTAACAGCCCTAGGAAACTATTACACTTGGTTGACGTGGTGCCAGCTGGGTTTCTCCACTATAAAGTTACAGTTTTTCTCTTTGTAATTAATAAGTATGATGGGGGAAACATTTTGAGACTATGCAAATATCTAGTTTCTCTTCAAACTTTTGTCTGCTTATTTTAGCACTCATTGGTGAATCTTGCCTGCAGCGGTTATTACTGTGGTGTTCTGATGTTGATTTTTCTATTTTCTTCATTCCTTCTACATTTATTAATTGGAATTCTTCTATGAGGAAGAGATGTCTCTTCTCCCACATTTATTTATTTATTTTTAATTTTATTTTTTGTGAAAAATATACACAGCAAAAGATACAGTGGTTCAACCAATTCGCATGTATAATTCAGTAACATTGTCTACAATCTTCAAGTTGTGTAACTGTTCTCGATATTCTTTTCTAAATTATTCCACCACCATTAACATAAAGTCACTGGCTTTTAAAGGTTGGCTTCTCATCTGACTTTTCAAGATGCTCTTGTCACTTTAATCCCACATAGATAAATCTTTGCGAGAGCACAATGCTCAAGGCAGACATACTTCACTAATCAGGCTAAACTATTGTTTGGTTCAAAGCTGACTTGCTGGAAAAGTTTGGTTTGAGGTTTAAGGTTTAAAGATTATCTCAGGGCAATAGTTTTGTCTCACATTTGTTTATGTGTTCAATTATTTATTTATGTCAGCGTAGACTCATGGCTATATATTTATGTATTTATTTTATTGCCGTTTTGGTGAAAGTTTACACAACAAGTGAGGTTCCCGTTTGATAAGCATCCCCTGCTGTAGCCTCCCGCCATTTCACAGATCCTCCGTCTCTCCCGAGCACTCCGTGTTTGAGTGTTGTTCGCCTGGAGTCTTGTCATTATTCTCTAAACAATACAGTACTGTACGACAACTATTTACATAGCATTTACATTGTGTTAGGTGTTATAAGTAATCTAGAGATGACTTAAAGTATATGTAGGTTATATGAAAATACTATACCATTTTATATAAGGGACTTGAACATCACAGATTTTGGTATCCATGAGGGTCCTGGAACCAATCCCCCGAAGATACCAAGGGATGACTGTAGTTACTTTTTTCACATTGTGTCAACATTCTCTTTGTGTTCTGGGTGTTCCATTTCCAGAACTCTAGCTTCCCTGCCCCCTTATTGTCTCATCTTTACATTGTATTAAATTTGACCTTTTGGACTCAAGGCTATTTATTTTATACTTTAAAAAATTAATCAGATGTCAAATTATTTCTAAAATATTTCCCCTTTTCTCGTTCCCATATTCATTCTCCATCCCCTCTTCTGTCACTCCAGCGTTGTTGGTGCCCTGACCACGTGGTTTGTCCACTGGGGAGCCATCCTGCTCTAAAGAGATGGGGGTAAGTTCACAGCAGAGCTGCTCATTCGAAGGACAGTCTGGGAAGCCTTGCCTTGCGGAGGCGGGGCTAGCACCTCAAAGATGTGTTTCCTCAGTGCCGTGGTTCACCTGGAATGAGGGGCTGAACTCCGGAGTCCCACAGGAGGGTGGGAAAGGGGGGATCTCCCCTGGAGCCAAAAGACTGGGAAGGCGCTTAGGAAGTTGGTGTCTGGGGGTCAACAACGTCTTACACTGGCATTTCTTAAGTCTTTTGGCTCACATCAAGAGAAAACATGATTATGTAGGTTGAAGTCTCCAACTGCAGAAAAACAGGCCACTGGCTGGCAGTAATCGCATGGCTACCCTCTGTAATAAATATGTTTACTTTTTGTTTTAGTGCCGATTGGGACAGATGAGGACAAGGTGATCATTTGGGTGAAAGGTCTTCTTTATGAAATAATTAGAATTATCCCTTCTCCTCCCAAGTACGCTTAAAATTATTCTTTTTATAAGGGTGGGAGTCAAACTGGGACTTGGTCATCCAGCCAAAAACTGGATCCAGGGTGTGAATGAGCCTTATTGACTATGTATGCATTACAAATTACCTTGTAATTCTGCAACCTGGCATTATGCACGCCTGGCCTGTTGGATCAAAGGTCCTGGGAGGAGGTACGGGGTGAATACCTGGGGGAGAGAAAGAACCCATACTTAGCTCCTGCCAGTGTGGGTTTGTAACTAACTCTTCATAGACAGAGAGCCCCTTCTGCTTGGCCTCTTATCTTTAACTTTTGCAGTAAAGATAGGGCTTTAACCTTTCCTCAGGGGAGCCTTGGTGTCTTAGTTACCTGTTGTTGCTGCTAGGTGCTGTTGAGTCAATTTTGACTCATAGCAACCCCAAGTGAGAGTAGAACTTCCCCATAGGGTTTTCTTGGCTGTAATCTTTAATGGGAGCAGATTGCTAGGTCTTTCTCCTGTGGAGCCACTGGGTGGGTTCAAACTGCAAACCTTTTGGTTAGCAGCTGAGTGCTTAACCATGGCACTGCCAGGGCTCTTTTTCTTATACCTAGTGCTGCTGTAATACAGATACCACAAGTGTGTGGTTTTAAAGAACAGAAATTAATTTTCTTAAGTTCTGGAGGCTAAAGGTCCAAATAGGGTCTCGGCCATGCTGAGTCTTTCCTTGTCAGTAGCTCCAGGTGTTCCTTGGTTCCTTGGCTTCCTCATATGGGTCTTATCCTGTGTGTGTGTGCCTCTGTGTCTAATCTGCACTTTTTTATAACTCAGAAGTGATTAGATTTAGAATCCACCCTATATGAGCATGATCTAATTAACATAGCAAAGAAAACCCTATTTCTAAATAGGATTACCTCTATAGGCATAGAGGTTAGGATTGCAACACGTATTTTGGGGTGACACAATTTAATCCATAACAGCCGGTCAATTTTAGGCAAGGCAGAACTGTGTTTGACAGTGACCTTTTTTCTTTTGTCTCTTAGTACACATGGTGTGTGCCTGCGTCTGTCTGCTGGCCCCTTGGTGAGTACCTTCTAGATACCACGTCTTGTGAGGTGCTTTACTGTCAGGACAAAAATTTCAAGTAAGTATTACCAGTCCATTTTACACTTGAAGAAACTGAGACTCAGAAATTCCCACAGCCCGGAAGTGGCAGAGCTAAGATGGAGGTCTCTCTGGCTCCAAAGTTGGGTTCTCTCCATCATGCCACACCATCTTTGGGAGGTAGTAGGTCCACTTTCAGAACTTCTTTCATTGCCTGTCCTGATAATTCTTGGATGTTGTGAATTCAGAATTTTTTCTGAGCTTTGGCTCTGGGTCTCAACTCTACAATGACAGCAGGAAAGTGATTCAAAACCTTACCAGGGAGGTTCTTTTCCCAAAAAGCATGAGTTGTTCGGGAGACAGTACCGGTGAAAAGGGAATTGGAGCTTCAGAGTTTGATGTTTCTCCCAGGTGAATTCCAGAGTGACAAGAACAAGACCAGCATAACTCATTATTCAAAGTTGCCTGGTGTTTTCTTATAATTATAAATTATAGTTTGTATCTCCTCAGCGTTTATCAAGTGCCAGGCATTGTTACAAGCTGGTCACACACATTACCTCACTTAGTGATTTCAGCAATCCCAAAGGTACAAGTCCTTGATCCCTTTTCCAGATCCCGTGGAGCGGATGTGCCTCAGAACTCAGAATTTTTCATATTTTTGAAAGACAAGTCTGTGCATATTCTGTATTTCTCATAACACCCCTGAACAAGGTTGAGGGTGGCACTGATAAACATGTCAATATTTCTGCAGCAAAGCATACGGGTAATCATGCTTAAAGTGATAAATTAAACCAATATAAAATCTCACATCAGGTCTGGCTTTGCCATCAAACAAATGTTCTGCAAACTTAAAGAAAAAAAAAATCTGTTTCTCAGAGACATTTGGATCTCAGAATTGCCAATAAGGGATTATGGATCTCAAATATTATTACTCCCAATGTACAGATGAGAAAACTGAGGCTTGGAAATAATATGGAATCTATCCAAGGTCATACTGGAAGTGGTGGAGCCAGAACTTGGACCTGGGTCTGATTGTGCTTATATCACTACAAGTTTTAACCACGGCTTTAACGCCAAAGCTTCACATGGCGGGAGAGTAATATACTCAGACCCGATCTCCTTCAACTCTACGTGAGAAACCACTTATTGCTGACATTCAAATACATTTGCACCAGGAAAGATTAATTGATTTTCTTATAAATTGGTAGGCTACAGAACATTTCATATCTAACACCTTTTCAGGGAGGTTAGCAAAACAATATTCCAGTCAGGTTTGGGGAAGGGAGGAGAAAGGTGTATAATTTTCCCATCCATGGTAAGAAAATGCTTTGTCCTTTTCTTTCTTTCTTTCCAGCATCATGTACTTTCTTCTCTGCTTCCTCTCTTCTTCTGGCCTCAAGGCCTCTGTTCTCAGAGGCTCCAGGAGCGTCAGTGTTTCCCCATGGCTGGTTTCCGCTGCTGCTGTTATTTCTTCTGGACTTCCTTCTCTTCCCTCAGGTCAGGCCTCTCTCCACCATTTTACTAGCCCCACTGTTCAGAGTTCTCATCAATTCTCCTCTCATCCACTGACTTCAGTACATGAACCTAGTCGCTATAGCAACCTGCTGACCGAAGAGGTGGGAGATAGGATGATTTCACATAACCATTGTCTTAGTTATCTAGTGCTGCTATAACAAAAATATCGCAAGTGGGTGGCTTTAACAGAAATTTATTTTCTCACAGTTTAAGAGGCTAGAAGTCCAAATTCAGGATGCTGGCTCTAGGGGAAAGCTTTCTCTCTGTTGGCTCTGGAGGAAGGTGCTTGTCTTTTCTGAGCTTCTGCTCCTGGGCGATCTTCTTGTGACTCGGCTTGGCCCCCACCCC
>NW_004443945.1:17368048-17392052 GCF_000243295.1 Trichechus manatus latirostris | reverse complement strand
CCCCCCCAACCCCTGTCTCTTCAACACTTGCTTGCTTGCTGAATATCTTTTATATCTCAAAAGAGAGATTCACTCAAAATATACCTTAATCCCGCCTCATTAACATAACAAACATAATCTAATCCTGTCTCATTAATCATAACAACCATAACCCATCCACAAATGGGATTATAACTACAGGCAGAGGTTAGGATTTACAACACATATTTTTGGGGGACGGGACACAAATCCGTAACAGCCATTCTCAGCCTCATTCTAGAACGTCAGAGTTTGTTATTCCAATCGATGTAAAAGAGCCTTTTCGGGAGATTGCGGGAGGACAGAAGTGGGGGGTGTGTGTGTTATTGCTAGCGTGCCAAGGCTTCTGGCCCTTCCAAGGCACCAAGAATGTGAATACCTGGCCAGCTACTCAGCAAGACATCAGATCCCAGGGAGCAGAGGAGAAAACCAGAGAGAGGTTTACTTTTTTGGCACTCGAATCTCTGCATTTCAGCTGCTCTGGGCCTTGACCAAATGATTGTTACTGGCTGCCCATTCCGGATAATGAGTTCTGAGATCATGATGAATTGACATGCACTTGGTTGTTTTTGTCTTTAGTTTTGCAATTAAATATATTAATATATTAAATATATTGTCCTCCTCCAGGCAATTCTGAAACATATCCAAGCTCTGGTGGGGCAGGGCGATAGCTGGTATTTGTTTAGATTATTTGGTGGAGCCTGAGGATAGGGAAAGAAAAACTAAAGAGAAAGTGGATCTGTCCCCTTCTAAAAATTTATTTTTCCACAGTGATCTCTCTTCTTGTGAAATCCTGTTTTACCCCTGATGATCTTATGATCTTATGAAAAAACCCTTTCGTTCTTTGAGTTATGAGTTACGATGACTACTAGGATCCAATCTCTTAATTACGAAGATCAAAGGAAAATAATAAATTTTAATTCAAAGTTCTCTCTCTCTCTGTCTTTTTTTTTTTTTTTTTTAAATAAAACAAAACAGGCTTCAGTGAAAACAAGTATTTCCTAACCCAATAAAGAAATCGGCAACAATTTATTCTACTAGCTAATTTACTTAGGGTTTTGTGCTTGTTTAAATGACTTACGGTGTGGTGAATCTTGGCCTCCCTATCTTTTTCCCAATTCCTGCCAGTGAAATACTGTATTAGTGTCCTATGGCTGCTGTAACAAAGTACCATAGATTGGGTATCTAAACTACAGAAGTTTATTCTCTCATTGTTCTGGAGGCCAGAAGTCTGAAATTAGCAGGGCCACGCTCCCTCTGAAGGCTCTGGGGGAGAATCCTTCCTTGTCCCTTCCAGCTTCTGGTGGCCCCAGGCATTCCTTGGCTCTTGGCCTCATATCTCCAGTCTCTGCCTCTGTCTTCACAAGGTGATCTTCCTTCTGTGTCTCTGTGTGCCTATCTATGCCTCCTCTTTTTATAAGGACAACAGTCATATTAGGGTCATATTAGGGCCCACCCTACTCCAGGATGACCTTATGTTAACTTAGCTATTATATCTGCAGACTTTATTTCCAAATAAGGTCACATTCACAGGTACTAGGGACTAGGACTTGAACATATCTTTTTGGAGGACACAATCAACCCATAACAAATACCAACCAGGATTTTCATGTGCCTGATTCTTCTGACAGTGAAGCATTCCTTCATTCCTTTTTCGTTTGTGTTCTGAGGTAACTCCATATTCCTAGACCACAGTTCCCTCTCAAAGCCTCTCTTCCCTTGTCTGGGATTTCAGGTCAGGTCTTCTGTTCTTGACATTGCAGACCTGATGATTCATGGTTTTATTCTCAGCTCTGGTCTTTTCTTACTCTACACACTGTCCCTCTATGATTATCCATTGCTATGACTTGAATGTCCACCCACACGCTGCAGACCCCAGGGTATATACAGCCATGCTGAGCTCCAAAGTTAAGAACTCAACTGCCTATTCTTGGTCTTCTTGGTTAGGATATTCCACAGCCATCTCAAACTCAACCTGTACCAAAGTCTACTTATTATCCACAGCTGCCCTTCTCCCTGCCATTCCTCCCTACCATTAATGGCCTCTTCCCCAAACCTATTCTTTCTCAGGCTCAATTAATGATTCTACCATTTACCCATCTCCTAAGCCAGTCATCCTGAGATTGTCCTCCATGATTCCTCCTTCATCCCTCAAACCTAGTCAGCCACGCTATTCTGTCAGCTTCTTCCCAAACAACTTTGGAATCCATTCCCTCTTCTCCATCCTGCTGCCATTGTCTGAGTGCAGGTCTTCCCCATCTCTCACCTGGACTACATGGTCATGCAGCACAGCTCCTCCAGCCCTAGGTTATCCTCACTCCCATCTATCCTAACCCTAGCCCCAAACCAGCCTTCATACTGTGCACTCCACTGGAGCTAACTTTCTCAAACATAAATCAGATTTGTCTTCCTGCTTCCTTAAACCTCTTTAAGCATTCCCCTCATTTACAAAATAAAGTGCTACTTCCTACACTATTTCAAAGCCCTCATGTCTGCCCTCCTCAACTGTCTCTCCTGCCTTTTCTGTTGCACCTTATGTTTAAATACTATCTGACACTTCTTGCAGATCCTTGAACATCACATGGGGCCTTTACATGAAATTCCCTGTACCCAGAATGCTCTCCCCCCCTCCTCTGCCTAGAAAACACCTACATGGTCATTCATTTCAACAAGCATTTATCAAGGGTCTACTATGTGCCTTAAGTCTGTGCTACCCAGTGGACACAAAAATGAGGAGGCATGGTCCTTTTCCTAACCATCTGGTTGAAACATCACTTCTTGAAGCTCCCATTAAATATCCCTTCCCTGCCACCAATGCATAGTAGGTCATTTTTGCCTTTCTATCTTCTGCATACTTCTTTCGTTGCAATTATACAATATAATTTTTTCTGTCTGCAGAGGACCAGTACTAATTTCCATAACTTTTGAGGAAGTCAGTTGTTATGGATTGAATTGTGTCCCCAAAAATGTGTTGTAAATCTTAATCTCTATGCCTGTGGTTATAATCCCATGTGGGAATGGGTTGCCTTTGTTATGGTAATGAATGGAATTAGTGTAGGGTATATCTTGAGTCAATCTCTTTTGAGATATAAGAGATAAAACAGGCAAGCAGAGCAGAAATGGGGCAAGAGCAATGCCAACCCACATGAAGACAGCCCAGAAGCAGAAGCTCAAAGAGACAAGGACCTTCCCCTAGAGCTAGTGCCCTGAATTTAGACTTCTAGCCTCCCAAACTGTGAGAAAATAAATTTCTGCTTGTTAAAGTAAAATAAATAAATAAATAAATATTTTTTTTTCATGTAAATGTGATAAAATACGTTTATTAGTGATGATACAACAGGAATGGTAAAAAACATGGTAATAAAAGGTCTTTTCTTTCAGAATTGCAAATTACAATTCCTAATAGATTCACTAAGTGACACAAACAGCAAACTCTGCATTAGTGACAAAAGTAAAAGAAAAAACAAAACCGTAACTCTTGAAATTATACTATGTAAAAATTAAACAGGGATTATATTATACAATATCTTACAGGCATTACATAATTACAGAGACAAAAGCTAAGAAGACACAAATCAGGCTTCGAAGGAGCTCACCATGCATCTGTGTTTACATAGATTGTAAGACAGTTTGAAGTAGATCCAAGAGAAAAATAAGGCCTAAGTTTTTCTGTAAAAGTATCAGTGAAGGTATAAAGATAAGATCTGTTATTCCAACTATAAAATGTAACCTCTCCCAAATCATAATCCAGAAAAATGCCAATCCGTATGATTTGTTCTGTATCCCGAATAAGTGTTTCCTGCTGAATTTGCCAGCATCCATCTTTTTGGGATGGTGTCCCAATAGCATTTCTAGGAAAAGATTCTTTACATACACCTAAGCACCATTCACCTATGCCTCTTACTTCTACCTGCCAGTAATGCCTACCAACATCAAAGCCTTTGGAACTCAGGACAGCTGGGATAAAAGTAAACCTCTCAGGATTGTAAGGAAAGTCTAGTTCCATCTGTCCGTACTTCACACTTTTTCTATCTTCTGAAATAATAAGCTTGGGGTGAGCAGTTTTAGGATCTAGCGTCAAATCTTCCTTAAATGTGCTGATCATTTTTTGCAGGCCAAAATATTGTGGAGAGAGATAGTTACTTGCCTTCATTAATTTGTATGAAAAGACTCCGGGGATTTTTAGGTTTTTATACCTGTTGTAGATACTTTCAATACCTGTAAGTAAATCCAGGTCTGCCTGCACACATTTTTCTGCAACGCCACTAAGCAGATTTTTTAGCGTGGATAAATGGTCAGAAATTTGGCTATTGTTCTCAATTAGTTTTTCTTCAACATTCTTCTCTTCTGTCATCAATCCCAAAAAAATGATATCCTGTTCCTGGTCCAGTAAATCCTTAAGGTGATTAAATTGGCAGTTTAATTTTCCTCTCAAATTTTCTACCTTCTGCCGTAACTCATGTGATTTTGAGACTTGCATTTCTAGACAAATGTTAGCATCTGCAACCTGCTCCCTCAAGGGCTCAATGTACCTTTTGAGTTTCCTCCTGTGACTGGTTCCAGCTTGCTCGATGGGCATCAGGTAGTGATCCTGGTGGTCGGAGGAGATCCTGCACTGGGGACACAGCAGCTCCAGGTCCTGGTCACAGAACAGAACCAGCACCTGGCTGTGCTTCTCACACAGGGGTTTCTCTTTCTGCCGTTTCTTCTTGCTCCTCTTGATGGGAAGTTGCTTAACAATATCAGTCATGTGACATAATTGGGTGTTCTTCTTTAAGTTCTCATTATGACAGTGATGGAGGCAGATGGGACAGGGGAAGATGTCCCCTAGACCTTCCCAGCACTGATGGATGCAGCAGCAACAGAAGTTGTGGCCACAGTCAATAGTCACTGGGTCTCTCAGGTACTCCAGGCAGATCGGGCAGCTGACCTCTGCTTGGAGACTGGCCAGGGAAGCTGTGAAGTCCATTTTGCAGTGATGGTTTCAGTCCTAGAAAATTTCAGAAAAGCCTGGTTATCGAGAAGCTAGAAAAAGTGAGATGATGACCTCAGCCCTAACTCTCCTACTCGGACGTCAGTATAGAGTGTTTCTGTCTCTTACCTCCAATTCTGCAAGAAGCCTCCAAGAAGAGTCACTGCCCTCCAGAAAATTATTGATCTTCTTATTATCTTCTCCTCCTGAATCCACTGTCCTCCCAAATCAAAGGTTGGACTTAGAGTCCTCTTGGTCAGGAGGTAACCACAGTTCCAAGGCACTTGCAGTTGTGGAGGCTGGGAAGTCCCAAATCTGTGGTTCAGGTGTCAGGCTGGGGTTTTTTTCTGACTCATGTGGTTTCCGGGGCTGACGAATCCAAAATCGGCGGGTCAGACAGCAGGCTGCTGGCTCACATCTCAAGAACTGGAGGTCAGATGATGAGGAGTCAGATGCGGGATCTGGAGTGAGAGTGAGCCTTGCAGGAACATCCATTTATATACTACAGTCGGGCCATACCCCCAAGGAAACTCCCCTTACATATGATAGGCTGCTCGTAGCAGATCTCATCATGGAGGGGATTGCATTATATCATATCTAATCATGGAGGTGATTACACTGTATCAGATCTCATTATGGAGGTGATTACATTATATCAGATCTCATCATGGAGGCAATTACATTAGATTACATTGTTGTTGTTGTTAGGTACCATCCAGTCAGTTCCAACTCATAGCTACCCTACATACAACAGAAAGAAACACTGCCCGGTCCTGTGCCATCCTCACAATCATTGCTGTGTTGGAGTTCATTGTTGCAGCCACTGTGTCAATCCACCTCGTTGAGAGTATTCTTCTTTTTTGCTGACCTTCTACTTTACCAGGCATGATGTCCTTCTCCAGGGACTGGTCCCTTCTGATAGCATGTCCAAAATAGATGAGACCAAGCCTTACTATCCTTGCTTCTAAGGAGCATTCTGGCTATACTTCTTCCAAGACAGATTTGTTCGTTCTATATTACATTATGAAAGAGAATCAATCCAACGTCTGCCAACCCACTGAGAATCATAGCCTAGCCAAATTGACACATAACATTAACCTTCACCGAAGTGCATTATTTAAAAATGTTGTTGTTAGGTGCCATCCAGTCAGTTCTGACTCATAGCGACCCTATGTACAACAGAATGAAACACTGCCTGGTCCTGCACCATCCTCACAGTCATTGTTAGGCTTGAGCCCATTGTTTCAGCCACTGTGTCAATCCGTCTCACTGAGGGTCTTCCTCTTTTTCACTGACCCTCTACTTTACCAAACATGACGTCCTTCTCCAGGGATTGGTCCCTCCTGATAACATGTCTAAAGTACGTAAGACGAAGTCTCACCATCCTAGCTTCTAAGGAGCATTCTGGCTGTACTTCTTCCAAGACAGATTTGTTCAGTCTTCTGGCAGTCCATGGTATATTCAATATTCTTCTCCAATACCATAATTCAAAGGCATCAATTCTTCTTCGGTTTTCCTTATTCATTGTCCAGCTTTCCTATGCATATGAGACAATTGAAAACACCGTGGCTTGAGTCAGGCTCACCTTAGTCCTAAAGTGACATTTTAACACTTTAAAGAGATGTTTTGCAACAGATTTGCTCAATGCAATATATCGTTTGTTTTCTGGACTTCTGCTTCCATGGGTATTGATTGTGGATCTAAGCAAAAAGAAATCCTTGACAACTTCAATCTTTTCTCCGTTTATCACGATGTTACTTATTGGTCCAGGTATGAGGATTTTTGTTTTCTTTATCTTGAGGTGTAATCCCTACTGAAGGCTGTAGTTTTTTATCTTCATCAGTAAGTGCTTCAAGTCCTCTTCACTTTCAGCAAGCAAGGCTGCGTTATCTGCATAATGCAGGTTGTTAATGAGTCTTCCTGCAATCCTGGCACTGTGTTCTTCTTCGTATAGTCCAACTTCTCAGATTATTTGCTCAATATACAGATTAAATAGGTATGGTGAAAGGATACAGCTCTGACACACATCTTTCCTGATTTTAAACCACGCAGTATCCCCTTGTTCTGTTTGAATGACTGTCTTTTTGTCTATGTACAGGTTCCACATGAGCACAATTAAGTGTTCCGGAATTCCCATTCTTCACAATGGTATCCATAATTTGTTATGATCCACATAGTTGAATGCCTTTGCATAGTCAATAAAACACAGGTAAACATTTTTCTGATATTCTCTGCTTTCAGCTAGGATCCATCAGACATCAGTGATGATATCTCTCGTTCCACATCCTCTTCTGAATCCGGCTTGAATTTCTGGCAGTTCCCTGTCGATGCATTGCTGCAACCGCTTTTGAATGATCTTCAGCAAAATTTTCCTTGTATGTGGTATTAATGATATTGTTAGATAATTTCTGCATTCTGTTGGATCACCTTTCTTTGAAATAAGCATAAATATGGATCTCTTCCAGTTGTCATAGATGAGTGAGCACTTCCAGCACTGCACCCCGTTTGTTGAAACATCTCAATTGGCATTCTGTCAATTCCTGGGGCCTTGTTTCTCGCCAGTGTCTTCAGTGCAGCTTGGACTTCTTCCTTCAGTACCATCAGTTCTTGATCATATGCTACCTTCCGAAATGGTCGAACGTCGACCCATTCTTTTTGTACAGTGACTCTGTCTATTCCTTCCATCTTCTTTTGATGTTTCCTGTGTCATTCAATATTTTGCCCATAGAATCTTTCAAAATTGCAACACAGGCTTGAATTTTTCCTTCAGTTCTTTCAGCTTGAGAAATGCCGAGCGTGTTCTTCCCTTTCGGTTTTTGAACTCCAAGTCTTTGCCCATTTCATTATAATACATTAATTTGTCTTCTCGAGGGCCCTTTGAAATCTTCTGTTCAGCTCTTTTACTTCATCATTTCTTGCATTCGCCTTAGCTACTCTATGTTTAAGAGCAAGTTTCAGAGTTTCTTCTGACATCCATTTTGGTCTTTTCTTTCTTTCCTGTCTTTTTAATGAGCTCTTACTTTGTTCATGTATGATGTCCTTGATGTCATTCCACAACTTGTCTAGTCTTTGGTCCTTAGTGTTCAATGTGTAGAATCTATTCTTGAGATGGTCTCTAAAATCAGGTAGGGTATACTCAAGGTCTTACTTTGGCTCTCGTGGTCCTGTTCTAATTTTCTTCAGTTTTATCTTGAACTTGCATATGGGCAATTGATGATCTGTTCCATAGCTGGCCCCTGGCCTTGTGCTGACTGATGATGTTGAGGTTTTCCATAGTCTCTTTCCACAGATGTAGTCAATCTGATTCCTGTATATGCCATCTGGCTAGGTCCATGTGTATAGTAGCAGTTTATGTTGGTGAAAAAGGGTATTTGCAATGAAGTAGTTGGTCTTGCAAAATTCTATCATGCAGTCTCCAGCGTCATCACCAAGGCCATATTTTCCAACTACCGATCCTTCTTCTTTGTTTCCAACTTTTGAATTCCAATCACCAGTAATTATCAATGCATCTTGATTGCATATTTGATCAGTTACTGACTACAGAAGTTTTTTAAAAAATCTTCAATTTCTTCATCTTTGACCTTAGTGGCTGGTGCGTAAATTTAAATAATAGTCATATTAACTGGTCATCCTTGTAGGTGTATGAATTTTATCCTATCAATGACAGCATTGTACTTCAGAATAGATCTTGAGATATTCTTTTTGACAACCAATGTGACACCATTCTTCAATTTGTCATTCCCACCATTGTAGACCATATGATTGGCTGATTCAAAATGGATTCAATACCAGTCCATTTCAGCTCACTAATGCCTCGGATATGGATGTTTATGCATTCCATTTAATTTCTGATGATTTTCAATTTTACTAGACTCATACTTCATACATTCCACATTCCTAGTATTGATGGATGTTTGCAGCTATTTCTTCTCATTTTGAGTAGTGTCACATCAGCAAATGAAGGTCCCGAAAGCTCGACTCCATTCACATCATTAAGATGGACTCTACTTTGAGGAGGCAGCTCTTCCTCAGTTGTATTTTGAGTGCCTTTAACCTGAGGGGCTTATCTTCCAGGACTGTATCAGACAACGTTATGCTCTTATTCATAGGGTTTTTACTGGCTAAGTTTTTTCAGAAATAGACCACCAGGTCCTTCTTTCTAGTCTGTCTTAGTCTGGAAGCTCAGCTGAAGCTTGTCCGCGATGGGTGACCCTGCTAGTATTTGAATACCGGTGGTATAGCTTCCAGCATCACAGCAACACGCAAGCCACCACAGTATGACAAACTGACAGATGCATGGGGGCATTCATATGAGGCGATTGAAAATACAATGGCTTGGGTCAGGTGCACCTTAGTCCTCAAAGGGACATCTTTGCTTTTCAACACTTTAAAGAGGTCTTTTGCAGCAGATTTGCCCAATGCAATACTTTGTTTGACTTCTTGACTGCTGCTTCCATGGGCATTGATTGTTATGGATCCAAATAAAATGAAATCCTTGACAACTTCAATATTTTCTCTGTTTATCATGATGTTGTTTATTGGTCCAGTTGTGAGGATTTTTGTTTTCTTTGTGTTGAGGTGCAATCTATACTGAGGATTGTAGTCTCTTATCTTCATCAGTAAGTGCTTCAAACCCTCTTTACTTACAACAAGCAAGATTTAGATGTCTGTATATCCCAGGTTGTTAATGAGTCTTCCACTAATCCTGATGCCATCTATTTCTTTATATAGTTCAGTTTCTTGGATTATTTGCTCAGCATACAGACTGAATAAGTATGGTGAAAGAATACAACCCTGAAGCACACCTTTCCTGACTTTAAACGTTGCAGTATCCCCTTGTTCTGTTTGAGAAACTGCCTCTTGGTCTATGCACAGGTTCCACATAAGCACAATTAAGAGTTCTGGAACTCCCATTCTTTGAAATGTTATCCATAATTTGTTATGATCCACACAGTTGAATAAAACAGTCAATAAAACACAGGTAAACATCTTTCTGATTTTCTCTGCTTTCAGTCAACATCTATCTAACATTAGCAGTGTTATCCCTCATTCTTCGTCGTCTTCTGAATCCAGTTTGAATTTCTAGCAGTTCCCTGTTGAAGTACTGCTGCAACCGTTTTTGAATAATCTTCAAAAACATTTTATTGGTGTGTGATATTAATGATATTGTTAGATAATTTCTGCATTCTGTTGGATCATCTTTCTTTGGAATAGGCACAAATATGGATCTCCTCCAGTCAGTTGGCCAGGTAGGCGTCTTCCAAATTTCTTGACATAGATAAGTAAACACCTCCAGCTCTGCATCTGTTTGTTGAAACATCTCAATTGATATTCTGTCAATTCCTGTAGCCTTGTTTTTTGCCAATGCCTTCAGTGCAACTTGGACTTTTTCCTTCAATACCATTGGTTCTTGATCATGTGCTATTTCCTGAAATGTTTGAATGCCAATCCATTCTTTTTGGTACAGTGACTCTGTCTATTCCTTCCATATTCTTTTGATGCTTCCTGTGTCATTCAATATTTTGCCCATAGAATCTTTAAAAATTGCAGCACAGGCTTGAATTTTTTCTTCAGTTCTTTCAGCTTGAGAAATGCCGAGCGTGTTCTTCCCTTTTAGTTTTCTAACTCCAAGTCTTTGCCCATTTCATTATCATACATTACTTTGTCTTTTTGAGCCGCCCTTTGAAATCTTCTGTTCATCTCTTTTAGTCAGAATACAGATTTTTTGCTCAGCTCTTTTGCTCAGCATACAGATTGAACAAGTATGGTGAAAGAATACAAGCCTGAAGCACGCCTTTCCTGATTTTAAACCACACGGTATCTCCTTGTTCTGTTCAAACGACTGTCTCTTGGTCTATGTACAGGTTCCTCATGAGCACACATAAATGTTCTGAAATTCTCATTCTTTGCAATGTTATCCATAATTTGTTATGATCCACACAGTTGAGTAAAACACAGTCAATAAAACACAGATAAACATCTTTCTGGTATTCTTTGCTTTCAGCCAAGATCCATCTGACGTCAGCAATGATATGCCTCATTCCCTGTGCTCTTCTGAGCCTGGCTTGAATTTCTGGCAGTTCCCTGTCGATGTATTGCTACAACTGTTTTTGAATAATCTTCAGCAAAATTTTACTTGTGTGTAATATTAATGATATTCAATAATTTCCACATTGTATTGGATCACCTTTCTTTGGAATGGCCACAAATATGGATCTCCTTCAGTCAATTGGCTAGATAGCTGTCTTCCAAATTTCTTGTCATAGATGAGTGAGCACTTCTAGTGCTGCACCCTTTTGTTGAAACATCTCAGTTGATTTAAAGAATATATGAGCACTAACATCTGTGTAGTAGGCAGAATTCTCAAATGGCTCCCTCAAGATTCCTACCCCCATAGTGTACATGCTCTGTATAATCCTCTTCCCTTAATTGTGAGCAGGACTTGTGAATATGATGAGCCTTTACTCCTGAGGTTACGGTATATTGCAAAGGTGAAGGGGATTGACAGATGTAATTAAGTTCCCTAATCAATTGACTTTGAGTTAATAAAAAAAAGGAGATTATCCTTTGTGTGCCTGATCTAATCAAGTGAGCCTTAAAAGAGAATCCAGGCTTTCCTTGGGGAAAGAGAGATATGAGCAGCATAGATGCTGTCTTTTGGCTACGAAAGAGCAAACTGCTATGCTGTGGAGAGGGCCACATGACAGAGAGTGGTGGGTAGTTTCTAGAAGCTGAGGGCCTCAGTCCTATAACCACATGGTATTGAATTCTGCCAACCACCTGTGAGCTTGGAAGAAGACAACAAGCCTCATATGAGATTGCAGCCCTGGTCAACATCTTGTTTCAAATTTGTCAGCCCCTGAGCAGAGAACTCAGCTACACTATGCCCAAACTTCTGACCTATGGAAACCGTGAGATAACAAACGGGTGTTATTTTAAGTTGCTAAATTAGTGATAATTTGTCATACGGCAAGATAAAAATAGTATAATCTGATAGGCTTATGTTGAATTCAGTTTTACCCACGTGGTCTTGGACTTAACCTTCTCAGTTTCTTCATCTGTAAAATGCAGACGGCAATACCTTCCTTATGGTGTTTTTGTGAGGGTTAAATGTGCTGGATACACTGTGGTGCCCAAAAATAGTTCCTTGAAGGCAAGGGCTATGTCTTACCCTCACATCTTTGATGTCTAGCACTATGTCTGCACATGGAAGGTACTCAATACATTTTAGGTGAATGAATGAACAGTACTCAATGAACAAGTATTATAAACTCAAGCCTTTATTCCTATTTTTGTTTAATTTAGTGCGAATGCAGCTTGAGTTTACTCATATGTGAAATTAAGGACCATCTAGATGATCTCTCAGGTGCCTTATAGTTGCAAATTCTGTTATGTTGATGAATCTCAAGATAAGGCCCTGGAATAACAATCTTAAAGTTGTAAAAATATTAGTATTCTTAGAGAGTACTCCAGAGGAGATATTTGCTAATGAGCTGTTCTCTCTCCGAGCCTCTCTCTTGAGCCAGTCACTCTCTACTACCACAACTGAGTGTTAATATCCAGACTGCACTGAGGGTTAATGGTATTAGTGCAGTAGATGCTAAGTATTTGTTGACCAAATGGTTGAAATTGAGACCAACTTTAGTTTACTACTTTGGATATTAATATATAGTTCAATCAACCATTTTCAAGTACCAAGTAATAGGAGGAACATCACGACCTAAGTGTAGAAATAAAGAAATACTTACACTTAACAGGAGATGAGGTTTTATTTATGTTTTGATCTGAAATGGCATGGGAGATTCATTCACTGCTACTTGGCTGAAGCAGGCAATAAAGAATCCTGCTGTTACTTCTATAGTTTATACAAGTAGAATTTATATGCATGCGTTTAATTATAAATATAAATATTGACTTACCATTGGGACTTTTGGCAACTGTCTTTGGACTAGGATCCCGGAGGGACTGTTTATTACTGTCCGGAGATCTAATGGAATGTTTATCCATAGTGCTACCTTTCAACGTCAAGGGATCTCCCTGGTTGATCTGCCTCTTAACAAGAGGGAGTAGGAAAATGCTTTCTCAAAGGAGTAAGCTTTGGGTGGAGGGCTGTGAGGAGTTTCTTATTATACACAGTACTATCTCTATCCTGAGCCATAAGTCTTACTTAAACTTGTAAGTTAAGAGCAGAAGACTGTGTTTCCCATGAAGACTCCAATGATCTTACTATCTGAGCAACAGTTTGTGAAGAACGACAAAGTCCAGGAAGAGCTATCGGTTAACTCTGTGTGAGCCTGAGTGTGTGTGTGTGTGTGTGTGTGTGTGTGTGTGTACCACATGGGTGTGCACTTCTCTGTGCTTCTGGGTGGGAAGGAGTGTAGGTTAGGGGGTCAACCAGCTCTTACAAACCTACTCCTGCTCCCATCAGACACACCCCTGCCCCATCTTTGCCATCCTAAGGTGGAGCTGGGGTCAAAGAGGGTTTTGCCATAATTAGTGGAGCCCTGAGGAAAGGAGCCCCTGGATGGTGCAAATGGTTAATGTGCTTGACCATGTGAAAAGCTGGAGGTTTGAATCCACCCAGAGGTGCCTCAAAAGAAAGGTCTGGTGATCTACTTCCAAAAAATCAGCTACTGAAAACCCTATGGAGCACAGTTCTGCTCTGACACACATGAGGTCCCTATGAGTTGGAGTTGACTAGATGGCAACTGGTTTTTGAGAGAGAGATAGAGCCCAGGAAGAAGTGCATGTCACTCAGAATGGTACAGCCTTGCCCTCCAACAGAGGGGAGGGACTGGTAGGCCTGTGCAGGGAGTAGAGAGAGAAATGTCTGTGATCAACTAAGTAGAGAAAGGAGAGACCCCTAAAGATGCAGGGGCCTCAGACAAGTGGAGATCCCCATCTCTCCATGCGGGCAACTGCAGCCAGAGCAGCCCAGGAAGCTGCTGCTCCTTCATCTACTGTTCCAACCATTGAACATCAGAAACCAGAACCAGGCAAAACAACAGGCCCTGGCATATCTGGTTTACAAAGGGTGTTCCCTTCCTTTTCATTGATGGAGTACAGTGTGGAGTAGAAAAGGCCAACACCTGGAGCTCTGGAAGTTGAGTCACTTACTTGTAGAATGCTTCACAGTTACAAAGAGCTTTTTTACCCTGATCTCATTGAGTTAGATAGAAATTGTTATTACTGTTGTTGTGATTATTGTTCTACAGAAGAGGAAATGAAGTCTTCCTGAGGTGAAGGGGCTTGCCCAGGATGACACAGCAGCAAATGGTAAAGATGGCCTCTGACCCAGGTCTCCATACCCTGCCCTTCTTCTAATCCTGTCCCATGTTCTGGGGTAGGAAAGAGACATGAATGGGGTCTGGGGGAAGCTTTAACACAACCCTTCAGCTGTGCATGGTGAGAGGAGGGCTCTAAGGGAGCAACTGCAGTGTGTGTGGTGGTGGATGTGAGGTGCTTAGGGGGACCCCTGCCATCCCGAAGTGGGTGTGCAGAGGAATGGCACCCACTTCTCAGGAGGCAGGAAAGCCCAGGTCTCAAGCATGAGCTGTGGAGCCAGGCAGACCTGGGCTAAGTCCCACCTCTATAGTTATCACTTATATGACCTTGGAGCCAGTTATCTACTTTTTGTAAACTTCTGGAGCCTGGGTGTCACAAGTGGTTTGCCGTTGCCTGCTAACCTAAAGTGGCAGCATGGAAGAGAGGCCTGGTGAACTGTTTCTGTAAAGATTACAGCCAAGAAAACCATATGGAGCTCAGCTGTACTCTGTAACAGTTGCCATGAGCCAGAATTGACTCCATGGCAAAGTTTTTTGTTTGTTTGTTTGGTTGGTTGGTTCCTCAACAATAAAAATGGGAAAAATAATTGCACCTCCCTTATGGTTTGGTATGTTGTTAAGAGGTTTACATGAGATAAGGAATGCAGAGCACTTAACACAGTGCCAGCCACATTGAAAGAACTCCTTAATAATATGTAACGTATGTCATGGAACACCCATTCATTCATTCGGCAAGAATTTATTGAATGCCAACTGTATGTCTAGCAGTGCACTAAAAACTTTACACCTGGGGCTTTACCAGCATTGGTCTCTTTAGAACCTAATCACACAAAACCAAAAATCAAACCCTTCGCCGTTGAGTTGATTCTGACTCATAGCGATCCTATAGGACAGAGTAGAATTACCCCATAGGGTTTCCAAGGAGTGGCTGGTGGATTTGAACTGCTGACCTTTTGGTTAGCAGCTGAGCTCTTAACCACTGAGCCACCAGGGCTCCAATCACACAAATAGTCCTTTATTATAAATATACAATATGAACTGCTTTTATAGACATGGAAAATTATTTTTTATGCTTAAGTTATTTCCACTGTTTATTCCCCTTTTATTTCCAGTATTAGGATGTAGCTGAAAGTGCATGTGATTTGGAGGGAAGGAGACCAGCTGTGAACACCCAGGGAAGCCATCTCACTTCTCCAATTTTCAGCTTCTCATCTGCAAAATGGGAAGAATAATACCCTCCTTACAGGTTGGTTGAAAGGAGTAAATGCTGTATACATATGTGTTCTCCCTCTATATTTCAAAACATTTGAATAAGATTAAGAAGTATTAACATTGGGGACATTGGTGGTTCAGTGGTTGTCTGAAGTATATAGTGCCACTATAACAGAAATACCACAAGTGGATGACTTTAGCCAACAGAAATTTATTCTTTCACAGTTTAGGAGGCTAGAAGTCCAAACTCAGGATGCCACCTCCTAGGGAAGGCTTTCTCTCTCTGTTGGCTTTGGGGGAAGTCCTTGTTATCAATCTCCCTCTGGTCTAGGAGCTTCTCAGCGCAGGGACTCCAGATTCTGGCTCTTCTTTCTTGGTGGTAGGAGGTCCCCCACCTCTCTGCTCACTTCTCTCTTTTATATCTCAAAAGAGACTGACTCAAGATACAACTAATCCTGTAGATAGTGTCCTGCCTCATTAATATAACTGCCTCTAATCCTGCCTCATTAACATCATAGAGGTAGAATTTGTAACACATAGGAATATTACATCAGATCACAAAATGGAGGACAATCACACAATACTGGGAGTCATGGCCTAGCCAAACTGACACACATTTTTAGGGGACACAATTCAGTGGTAGAATTCTCACCTTCAATGCGGGAGACCCGAGTTCGATTCCTAGATGATTCACCTCGTACACAGTCACCACCTATCTATCAGGGGAGGCTTGCATGTTGTTATGATGCTGAACAGATTTCAGAGGAGCTTCCAGACTAAGACAGACTAGGAAGAAAGACCTAGCGATCTACTCCTGAAAATCAGCCTATGAAAACCCTATGGATCACAACCGTCCAAACTACAACAGATCAGGGGGATAGCGCAGGACTGGGAACTATTTTGTTGGATTGTGCATGGGTTCGCCATGAGTCAGGCCTGACTCCATGGCAGCTAAAAACAAGAAATATTAACCCATGGCTGTTCTCAGTCTTTTCTCTTGTCCCACCCACTAAAGAGGTTTCAAACCTGGCCCACCCTGTCTTTTTCCTCTCTGAACTTGCCAAACTAATACAGGGCTTTTTGCAATGGAGATTTTGGAAAGAGCGTGGAAAGAAGGATAATAAGAGCCTCAGGGGAGAGGAGGCTGCTGGAGTGTTTTGGGGAGCAAGATTATGGGCCACTCAGGAGCTGCTTTCTGGTGTAGGTACAGTGCATGGGAGAAGAAACCGAGGAGATTTTAACATGTCTTCCTTTCAGAGCATTGGAGAAATGGAAGGAAAGTATCTGAGAAATTTTTTAATTACATTCATTTGCATGGATTGTGTTTTTACTTTCATTTTGTAGTTATTAATCACAGATTCATTCCCAGGCAGAGCCTCTGGTGTCATGGCTTTATATGCATTTTATATACATTTTCCCCTCTCTCTGGTGAGAAATAGTAAGAACATTTCTTACTTTTCTTTGGTACCTTCCCTGATGCTAGATATCAGTAAAGAAAATATGGGAAAACATTTGGAAATGCTAGCTTTAAGTTCTCTTGGTTCCCCTTATACAGATAGGTTCTAAGATCATTTGAGACATTTTTAACGTTTTTTCATTCTCTTGCCATCTCCCACTGCCAAATTATGACGGTAGTCTCTTAACACGTCTTCTAGCCTCTACTCTGTTTCTTTCCAGCCCATCCAACACACAGTTCCTGGACTGGTCTTCTTAGTGCACGAGCTGGTAAAGTTTTTCTCTTAAAGGCCAGACAGTAAATATTTTAGACTTTGAGGGCCAGTTGGTTTCTGTTGCAAGTAATCTACTCTGCCATTGCAGAGCAAAAGCAGCTGTAGACAGTATGTAAATGAATGGGCACGGCTGTGTTTCAATAAAACTTTATTTACAAAAATATGCGGCAGGTTGGCTTTGACCCATGGACCATAGATTGTCAACCTTTGTCTAAGAGCATAGTTTGGATGAAGTCACACCCTTGCTCAAAGCATTCTAACCAACCAACCAACCAAACAAAAGTCCAAAATCAAACCTGTTGCCGTCAAGTCAGTTGCCGTCAAGTCAATTCCCACTCAAAGCATTCTAGAGCTTCCTTATTGCTTTCACAGTGAGGTCCAAAGATCTTAGAATGGTTTTCAGTGTGCTCTATTTAATTGTGAGAAGCAGAGACCCTCTCAAGATAGGACAAGGAAAAGGGTTGTAAGGATACAATGGGAGCTCATAGAACTCAAGGATGGAAATTGCAACAAAGTGGGGCCTCACAGAACTTCTGGGTCTCTCTGTGTCATGATCTCTCAGCTACTCCTAGTCTACCTGTTCCATCATCCACTCCACAGCACTAGGTTTACTCAGTTTCTTCTCCATAACTTCAGTTTGCCCAAAGCAATTGTGGCCACTCCTGTCTCTGTGTCTCCAGGCCCTTGGCAGGGAGGGAGCGGGTGAAGCGAGGGTCTGTATGGAGAGAACAGAGGCAGAAGCCCAGAAAGGAAAGAAGTCTATACTCTGCAGAATCTCTCTCCGGTACCTTCCTTTTGCTGATCTGCCCTGGTCTGAACTCAGCATTCTTTACCTGGCTGCTTCACAGTGTGTGTTTCTGAAAATTAAAATGTTTTTCTGCATTCATTCATTGAATATTAGCTGAGCAAGTAGTTTGTACCAGGCACTTACTGTTTTTACTTTATATATATTTTTTAAATTTTAATTTAATAAGTTTAATGATCTAGAGCAACGAAAATGATGAGGAAAGAGGAAGGAGTGATGGGAGATAGTAAGAGGGAGAGAGAGAGAGAGCAAGTTCTGGTATGTTATATCAATAATTAACTCTTTCTTAAGATGTGTCTCTCTGTCCCTTTAATCTGGATACCAGATAGAAGTAGAATAGGAGCTTCACCATTTTACTCAGGTAAAGTTGAACACTTGACTACCCCATAGAGCAGTAGGCTCCACACATGTCTACCATAGTGTTCTTGTGAGACATAACAAATGTCACATGCCTCACTCTGTTTATTCCTGAACCCTCCCCTCTGCCATGATCCAAACCAAGCCAGTCATCCCTTATTGGTTGGTGGGATAATATTAACATTACTGAAAGCCTGCCCCTGCCAACAGGTTTTCTCCAGCCCATTCCCAATATCCGTGTGATTCCCTGACCCATCCTTTCAGAATATACCTTAGTCCCCATGCCCAAGTGACTTGTATTTTAGTCTATGAGAACTGAAAACAGACTCAGGAGTCACTTGTTTACCCTTCTGCTGATCACCATCATGTTTATAGCGCACAGAGACACACCTTCTAGAACTGACTTAGTGGGCAGTTGCCTAGGCTACATTTGTACATTTACTTTTTTTGTGCTTTTTAAGGTCAATTTGAATGTGGAAAGAATGCACACACACACACACACACACACACACGCTCCTTCTGTGTAAATGATGTTTTGGCCTAGTCCACTAGATCACCTGGCACACTCCTTATCCACAACTGCTGTGGGCAAGTCACACTTAAGCAGGCAGCAGTGCTCTAGGATGAGGGCGGGTCTTTGCCTCCCCCGGAGCAGCTGAGGAGTGCTAGAGTGTCTTCTGTGAGTCTGACTCTGCCTTCGGTGTAAAGAAAGTTGAGAGTCTCCTGAGACACTGTGGGACTGCAGTGTGTGAATGTGAGTGTATGTGTGTGAGAGTATGGGAGTGTGTTAGTGTGTGTGAGAGTGTGGGAGACTGTGTATGTGAGACTGTGTGTGTGTGTGAGAGATTGTGTGTGTGTATGCGAGACTATGTGAGTATGTGAGACTGAGTGTATGTGTGAGTGTGTGAGACTGTGTGTGTGAATGTGAGACCGTGTGTGTAAGACTGTGTGTGAATATATAAGACTGTGTGTGTGTGTATGTGAGACTGAATGTGTGAACATGTGAGACAGTGTGTGTGAATATATGACACTGTGTGTGTGTGAGAGTGTGTGTGAGTATGTGACTGTGTGTATGTGTGTCTGAGACTGTGTGTGTGTGTGAGTGTGAGTGTGTATGTGCCCATAGGGCTATTTGGCCTTTGGAAGGATTGAGTCTCAGCTTTTTGAAAGCATTTCCTACCAAAGAATTCTGAGCTTTCCCTGGATCATTATATGTCCCATTTACTGTTGTAAACAGGCGCATGATATTGTGACTCTATTCCAAAAATGGTCTCTTATAGCAACCACATACCTATTAGCCAAAATGCCTAATTATACTATCTTGTCCTTTTGGAGAACCTTTCATCAAAAGATTTCAAGGAATTTTACCAAACAAACAATCCCACTCCTTCCTCCTCCCATTTTACAGCTGGAGACGCTGAGGCATAGTGAAGCCAGAAGAACATAGTCAAAGGGTGAGTCAGAAATGGAGCAGGGCTGTACCTGGTGACACCTGCTTCCTCACCCGTGGCTTCACCCCCAATATTACAGGCTTCCTGGAAAGGCATGGCTTATGTGTTGAGTAAACTAATAGCTTTCAAATGTTTCCTCAGGTCGGAAGAGGTTGTCTCTGAGCAGGAAGTGAGCTTTGTACGATTAAAAGCATGTTGTTCTACTCTGGTTTCCCTGTGCAAGAATTATTTGTAGTCTCCAGAATCTAGTCTTTTCCTGTTGTGATCTCTTGCCACAACTTCTTAGCAATTGAGTGGTGAAATTACTGGCTAGGAAGTCCTACAATGCCACACCCATTTCTCACCTGCCTCCTAACCTAGTTCCTGGTGGCAGAACTCTTTTGAATGGCTGGGTCATCCATTTCCATTGTTGTCATGTTATCCCACTTCCATGAAGATCGGCTTTGGCAAGCTTTTTGCCCTTGACTTTCCACGCTGCTGATAGTCTACCCCTGGCTCTCTCTTTCCCATTGCAGCTCTTCATTCTGCCCTAGTCTGAAGGAAGAATATGGAACAATGCACGCACTTCTCCTGCAATCTAGGGCTTTATAGAGATAAAGCAAAAAGAGAAATGCCCGCTAGGATAAGGAAACAAACGGACCACTGATGTCATCAAAATTTAGTCATTACACTAAAATCCAAAACACTGCTTCTCTTGCCAACTGATGATCATTCCTTTCCATTTTAAGAGTAAGAAACTATATGAACATACATATATATGTATATATATTTTTTATTGTTGAGAATATGCACAGCAGAACGTATGTCAATTCAACAATTTCTACATGTAGAATTCAGTGACATTGCTTTGTATGAATATATTTTTAAAAGGTAGGTATGAGTGAAAGCAGCTTTGGTTTCCTTTTTTGCTTTGGTAAATAGTAAACTATGAAGGCTTTCTTTAAGAGTATTTGCAAATGTGCCTAGAGGTTAGTGAAAAATGAGAACATTCGAGCAGCAAATAATAGCAGCTTTGTGTGTTCTCCCGGAAGTTCCTTGAGCTTGGAGCTTAAGCTGGAATCATTTTCTCCACAATCTTAAGACTACCTAAAATAAAAGGCAGAGTAACTTGGTATAACTTAGCAAAGTAATGTTTACAAACAAATAAAGGAACTCCCGAATTCTCTGTAGATAAATGAGGTAGCGTTCAGAAAAATATCTGTGAGCAGCTAAAATAGTAGTGACAAAATCCAGGCTCTTAACGATTGCTTACTTAAGAGAGAGGTCCTTAGATCATCTTTCAGTGCTTATTGACTCTTAGTTTATGCACATTTCTATAAGATATACCAGTTTTTTACCAGTAGCTGTCAAGTCATGGTGACCCTATGCGTGTCAGAGTAGAATTGTGCTCCATAGTTTTCAGTGGCTGATTTTTCAGAAGTAGACCACCAGGCCTTTCTTCCGAAGCACCTCTGGATGGACTCAAACCTCCAACACTTCAGTTAGCAGCTGAGCACATTAACCATTTACGCCACCCAGGGACTCCTCTATAAGGCATAGTGATTGGATTTTTCAGATCTCAGCCAATAGGAAATGGAACATTTATAAAAAGGGGTGAGAGGGATATTGGAGGAAGCAGGGGATAAGATAACAAAAGTGACAGCAGGAAGGGACAGCTAGAGAAGAGATAAAAAGAATTATGGTACAGCATCATTTAAGTATTATTAGCCATAACCATAAACATGATGCATCAAGAAAAAGTTAGATCATGTTCGTCATCCTCCATGGCAGGAATATATGTAATACCTTTCAGGTCTTCTGTCAAAAGGTAGTTACTAGGGTAAGCTGCAGGCATCTGAAACATTCCTATTGGTGGAATGTGATGTTGCCCAACAAGGAAGGAGTCACGGGCATTACTGTGCAACCCATAAGCTCCACCTTCCACTGTCTGCCAATGTGGTGGGCCAGGCGCTGGCTTCCCCCTGACTCATTGTCTGTTAATAAGCAGTGGCTGGCTTCTCAGGCTGCTTCCTCTCCAGTTAAATAGGGGGAAGAAGCTCATGTGTACTTGTGGGGAGTGTTGAAGATCTTTGATGGCAGGTTCTAAAACAAGGCCCAGCTTCGTAATAGGGCAGTTACCCTTCTGGCTCACTGGTGCAGATGCTGTAAAAGCACCTTTTTGGAACACAGACAAAATGGCTTGAGGTTGTTTGGCAGTGATATTACAACACTTGGAGGCACAGGGGAAACCTGAACTAACCCTGGAGACGGGCATGAGGGAGAAGGACTTTGTCCATCCTGTCCTCTGCACCTAGTCCTAGCTCGGCCGGGGGCCATCAGGAGGGAGCTGCCCCTCTCCAGCTCCTTTGTCCGTTGCACACCCCCTAAAGGGAACTAGAGAGAGTTGGCCCTTCTAGCTCCAAATAAAACAAAACAAAAACCCAATCAAACCAGTTGCCATCGAGTTGACTCTGACTTATGATGACCCCAAGTGTTTCAGAGTAGAACTGCGCTCCATAAGTTTTTCATGGTTGTGACCTTTTGGAAGTAAATCGTCAGACCTTTCCTCTGAGGTGCTTCTAGTTGTAGTCACAGCCAAACCAACCTGCCAGATCCCCCTGATAAGGTGAAGGAAGTGTCTTAGAGGCAGTCAAGTTGAGGGGGGAAAGGGCAGTACAGTGACCAGTTCCCACTGATTCCCACCCACAGCCCATCCCCTGCCAATAGCAATACCATCTTCAGGGCCACATGTGAGATATTGGAGATATCAAGATGAGGGTGGGGAGGGAGGTGAAATTTTAAAATATCAATGGAGGTCTTTCTCCCCAGCTTTATTGCTCTAGTTCACTGTCCAACTGGGTAGCCCTTGACCACATGTGGCTATGGAGCTCTTGAAATGTGGCCAGTTGGAACTGATGTGCTGTAAGTGTAAAATATACACCAAATTTCAAAGACTTAGTACAAAACAAAAAGTAAATATTTTATCAATAACTCTTATATTGATTACATATTGAAATAATAGTATTTAGAATGTATTGGGTTAAATGAAATGTTATTAAAATTAATGTCACCTGTTTCTTTTTACTTTTTTAAAATGAAGCTACTAGAAAATGTAAAACTACACAGGTGGCTCGTACTTGTGGCTCGTATTAAATTTTTAATACCCAAATTTAGAGACCATCTGAAGAACAGATTTGATGCATTGAACACTAATGACTGAAGACCAGATGAGTTGTGGATGACACAAAGGACATCATATATGAAGAAAACAAAGGTCATTAAAAAGACAGGAAAGAAAGAGAAGATCAAAATTGATGTCAGAAGAGACTCCAAAACTTGCTCTTGAACATAGAGTAGCTAAAGCAAATGGAAGAAATGATGAAGTAAAAGAGCTGAAGAGAAGATTTCAGAGGGCCCTCGAGAAGACAAATTAATGTATTATAATGAAATGAGCAAAGATCTGGAGTTCGAAAACCAAAAGGGAAGAACACGCTCGGCATTTCTCAAGCTGAAAGAACTGAAGGAAAAATTCAAGCCTGTGTTGCAATTTTGAAGGATTCTATGGGCAAAATATTGAATGACACAGGAAACATCAAAAGAAGATGGAAGGAATAGACAGAGTCACTGTACAAAAAGAATGGGTCGACGTTCAACCATTTCAGGAGGTAGCATATGATCAAGAACTGATGGTACTGAAGGAAGAAGTCCAAGCTGCACGGAAGACACTGGCGAGAAACAAGGCCCCAGGAATTGACAGAATGCCAATTGAGATGTTTCAACAAACAGGTGCAGTGCTGGAAGTGCTCACTCATCTATGACAAGAAATTTGGAAGACCGCTACCTGGCCAATCAACTGGAAGAGATCCATATTTATGCCTATTTCAAAGAAAGGTGATCCAACAGAATGCAGAAATTATCTAACAATATCCTTAATACCACAGACAAGTAAAATTTTGCTGAAGATCATTCAAAAGCGGTTGCAGCAATGTATCGACAGGGAACTGCCAGAAATTCAAGTCGGATTCAGAAGAGGATGTGGAATGAGAGATATCATCACTGATGTCTGATGGATCCTAGCTGAAAGCAGAGAATATCAGAAAAATGTTTACCTGTGTTTTATTGACTATGCAAAGGCATTCAACTATGTGGATCATAACAAATTATGGATAACATTGTGAAGAATGGGAATTCTGGAA
>NW_004443945.1:17261666-17367948 GCF_000243295.1 Trichechus manatus latirostris | reverse complement strand
GAATTGACTCAACAGCAGTGGGTTTGGTTTGTTTGTTTGTTTTCGTTATGGGCAAAGTATTGAACGACGAAAGAAGCATCAAAAGAAGATGGAAGGAATACACAGAGTCACTGGACCAAAAAGAATTGGTTGATGTTCAACCATTTGAGGAGATAGTATATGATCAAGAACCAATGGTACTGAAGGAAGAAGTCCAAGCTGCACTGAAGGCATTGGTGAAAAGTCTCCAGGAATTGACGGAATACCAATTGAGATGCTTCAACAAACAGATGTAGCACTACAGGCACTCATTCATCTATGCCAAGAGATTTGAAAGATGGCTAACTGGTCAACTGACTGGAAGAGATCCATATCTGTGCCCATTCCAAAGAAAGATGATCCAATAGAACATGGAAAATTATCAAACAATGTCATTAATACCACATGCAAGTAAAATGTTTCTGAAGATAATTCAAAAGCGGTTGCTGCAGTACATTGACAGGGAACTGCCAGAAATTCACGCCAGATTCAGAAGAGGATGTGGAATGAAGGATATCATTGCTCATGTCAGATGGATCTTGGCTGAAAGCAGAGGATACCAGAAAGATGTTTACTTGTGTTTTATTGACTATGCAAAGGCATTCAACGGTGGAACATAACAAATTATGGATAACATTATGAAGAATGGGAATTCCAGAGCACTTAATTGTGCTCATGTGGAGCCTGTACATAGATCAAGAGGCAGTTATTCAACCAGAACAAGGGGATCCCGCGTGGTTTAAAATCAGGAAAGGTGTGCGTGAGGGTTGTATCCTTTCACCATGTTTATTCAATCTCTATGCTGAACAAATAATCCGAGAAGCTGGACTATATGAAGAAGAACACGGTATCAGGATTGGAGGAAAACTCATTAACAACCTGCGTTATGCAGATAACACAACCTTGCTTGCTGAAAGTGAAGAGGACTTGAAACACTTACTGATGAAGATTAAAGACCACAGCCTTCAGTATGGATTGCACAGTAACATGAAGAGAACAAAAATCCTCACAACTGGACCAATAAGCAACATCATGATAAACGGAGAAAAGACTGAAGTTGTCAAGGATTTCATTTTACTTGGATCCACAATCAATGCCCACGGAAGCAGCAGTCAAGAAATCAAATGAAGTATTGCACTGGGAAAATCTGCTGCAAAAGACCTCTTTAAGGTGTTAAAAAGCAAAGATGTCTCTTTGAGGACTAAGGTACACCTGACCCAAACCACAATATTTTCAATTGTCTCATTTGCAAGCGAAAGCTGGACGTTGAATAAGAAACACCAAACAAGAATTGATGCCTTTGAATTATGGTGTTGGCAAAGAATATTGAATATATCATGGACTGCCAGAAGAACAAGCAAATCTGTCTTGGAAGTACAGCCAGAATGTTCCTTAGAACTGAGGATGGCAAGTACTTTGGACATGTTATCAGAAGGGACCAATCCCTGGAGAAAGACATCATACTTGGTAAAGTAAAGGCTCAGCAAAAGAAAGGAAGACCCTTCAATCAGATGGATTGATGCAACTATGGACTCAAGCATAGCAAAGATTGTAAGGATAGCGCAAGACCGGGCAGTATTTCGTTCTGTTGTACATAGGGTTGCTATGAGTCAGAAGTGACCCAAGGGATAGCGCTGTTCCTGGTGTCTCTTCCCCACTTAGGCAGCTCACCTTGCCTGTCTTCAGCTAATTACCTTAGGGAAGGGTGGGACTAGGGGTCTTTTATAGCTTTTAATTTTCAACAGTTTGGGCCAGTCGGGGAAAGGAGCACTCTGGCAAAGGCAGTAGATCCAAGAGAATCCATGATGATATAAGGGTGAGGCTCCCCGGACTCGCTCCCAATCCTCCACCCCACCCTCAAATCAGGTTGGAAGGAAAGGAAGGAAAGAGTTGAAGGGGAAGTGAGCACAGTTTAGGTCTCGTGTGTCCCTGAGAAAGGGGAAGGTATGGTCAGCCACACCACAAATATAAACTGAGTGCCTGACATATGTGCCAAGAACTGTTCTAGTTGAAAAAGCAGACAGAGTGCCTGTCCTGAGGGTGTGAAAAACAGAAAATAAACATGTGAACAAAAAATAAGACAATTTCAGGAGCCTCTAAGTGTCATGAAGTCTTCTGCTAAGGAGTTTGTGGGACCAGAAAGTAGGTAATGCTTGGTCCTATTCTCCCACCTTTTTTCCATAGACTCCAGAATGGAAATGACTGTGTCCAGCTGGACTCATAGAGGCCACATGGTCAGGGCCGTGATGAGAAGTGAGTGGGTGAGGACTGGGCCCACTGGAGATGGTACCCCTTGTCTAAGCAGGAAGCGTGACTCAGCTACAGAGGATTTTTGCCATGAAGGAACATGGGCCCAACATTGGCAGATCTTCTGATTTCTCAGGAGAAAAAGAAATCTGGTTTTTAAGTGAAGTATTTCCATTTTTAAGCTTTGGCTTAAAAAAAAAAAAAGAAACCCTCTATTCAGGCCAAATGAAAGTCATCTACAAGCCAGAGGTGGCCCCCACCACAACATGGGACCTGGTCTAAACGGAAGGAAGGCCCACTGTGACCTGGCCCCTGCCTACTCCTTGCCCCCTCACTGCTGGCTTCGCCCTCCAGCTACGCAGAGGCATCCTCAGTTCCTTGAAGTCTGACCTTTGGGGGCTTTGTGCACAAGCTCCAACTGTACCTGCTGCTTTCTTCCAGCAACCCCATCCTTTCCTGCCTGACTCCTATTTACCTTTCAGGTCTTGGTAGAATATTATTTCTCAACCTTTTATGATTGTCGCCTAGAGTAAAAAATAAATTTGAAATCAAGCTCTGGAGTACAAATAGAACTCAAAACAATACTAAACTTCACTGTGCAGTGGAGCGCCAGGGGCTTTTAGAATGGGAGGTGTATTCGTTTCTTAGGACTGCTGTAACAAAGTACCACAAATTGTGTGGCTTGTAAGAACAGAAACTGTCTCACAGTTCTGGAGGGTAGGAGCCCAAAATCAGGGTGTCAGCCATGATAATTCCTTCTGAGGGTGAATCTGTTCCACACCTCTCCTGGCTTCTAGTGATCCTTGGTGTTCCTTGGCTGGTAGACACATCACTCCAAATCTCTGCCTCCATCTTCACATGGCTGTCTTTCCCCTGTGTCTTCTCCTCTTTTATAAGGACCCTACTCATATTGGACTAGGACCCACCCTATTCCAGTATGACCTCATGTTAACTGACCCTATTTCCAAACAAGGCCAAATTTACAGGCACCAGGGGCTAGGACTTCAGCATACCTTTTTTTGGGTGAATACAGTTTAATCCTTAACAGGGGCTAAGTGAAGAGAAGGAGTCCAAGTAAGACTGAAAATGGAACAATGTTGTCTAGACATTAACTCAGCAAATATTTATTGAGCATCTACATTCTACTTGGTGCTCAGGAGAGAGAGATGAGCAACTGTATAATTATACTTTAAATATTAATAACTATTTATGGAGTTCCTATAACTTATAAGATGCTTTAACTGTTTTTTCTGATCTCAGAACCTACTAGAAGCTTACAGTCTATTCGGGAGCTAAACAATTATTTACAAACTTCACAAAAATAATGGTTTTAAATTTCGGGTATATTAATTAAGTCCACAGAATGTTGCTGATGGTAAGGGATTAGAAACAATTTTTTTTTTATAATAGTCATCCACTTTCAGGTTTTAACCTAGCAAGGCCCAAAGTGTTGTACTTAGTGTGGTTGACTTGCCTTTTGCTATTGGTTTTTGCTATTCCTTCCCTGTTTCTCTGCAGATATGGATCCCACATTACCTGCTTCTTAAATCGACCAGAAAATTTGTGTTTTACGTGTAACATAGCTATGCTAACTGTGGACTCATTTAGCCTTTTTAATTTACCAAGTCTTCCACCATAGCTCCTAACTGAATTTTCTAAGAATTCCAGCTCTGAGTCCTTTTAGCCCTTTTCATTTGGTTCACTAATTTCTTTATTTAATATGTTTCATTGATTTGCAAATTTATTTCATTTATTTATTTTTTTCAATTCTTACCTCTGAAAGGTAATTTTTCTTGAAGCTTCTTGAAGCTAGCATGCCAACCCAGGGAGTCTATTGTTTAAGCCTTAACTGACACTCAGGTTTTCTTGCTATAATTAAAGTTAAAAATGTGTTGTTGAATCTGCCTTGCAGAGAGGCAGGAGCCCCGCTGGAATTCTTAAAATGTTTCACAATAATCTAGTTAGTTTGATATTAGAATTTCTCCTAGTGTTTATAATTTAGATTTTTTTCTTTAACTTTATTTTGTTACATCTGATTATACCTGCTTTGCAATGCTACTTAATTTCTCAGCATGTCTTTGTGCTTTGAACCAATATATGTTTAACTGCTGTACAATATTATTCATCCCCCCAACTTATATCACACTGCCCTGCTTCTCCGGTCTCCCACTCGAGAGCTAGCACAGACACAAGCTTTGGTCTCTTTCCCAGGTGGAGTAAGAGGCCTTTAGAGCTTCCTTAGTGGGAAACAAGAGTCCCTGGGTGCTGCAAACAGTTCATTCAGCTGCTAACCAAAAGGTTGGCATTTGAGTTCACCCAGAGGTGTTCCAGGAGGAAGGCCTGGTGACCTACTTCCAACAAATCAGCCATTGAAAACCCTATGGAGCACAGTTCTACTCTGACATACATGGGGCCTCCATGAGTTGGAGTTGACCCCATGGCAGCTGGTTATTAGGAAGTGAGGCCTCTCCCACTAACACTCACACATTGGGCATGTCCTCAAACATGAGCGGGTGGTTAATATGTTGGCCCCGCCACCTCACTAACCAAAGTATCATTGTCCCCTACAGTTAGGAAATCCCTAAAGACCTTTATATAACCTCTGTATAACATTTATGACAAGAGAGTGAGGGACAGAAGTGTGATCTGTGGTCTTTTGTTTCCATCCCTAGCTTCTACTTCTGGGGAAGTAGGAAATGTACCAGGGTTGTGCATACCCAGTTGTCTTAAGAGAATGATCTGGAAGTGATACATGTCACTTCTGCTCACAGATTCATGGGCTGGACTTAGTCATGCGACCACATTTAGCTGCAAGGGCGAGTAGCCCTTACCTGCAGCAATGTACCCAGCTAAAACCCTGTTATTGTGGCAAGAAGGGGAGAATAGACAGAGGGACAACTAGAAGTCTTCCACAGGATCCAAGAACCATTCTTAAATGTAACTAAAAGCCCAAAGTCCAGGAGTCGGGAACTCAGCGTGCTAGCTGAGTGTCAGGCAAGTTCTCTGAACATCTGCTGCTGGTCTTTGTCATCTTGCCTACTGTCATCTGAAAGGTACTGTGCGGCCTTGACACTATGACACTGTGATGGCTGGAAGATTATTTCAAGAGTCCATAAGGGTCAAGAAACATGTTCCCTACCAAGATTCTTGGAAGATTTAAATCCTGTAGCATTTCTTAGGCTTTCTGGAGTATGTGATGAATTTTATCTGGTCTCCCTCTGCCCACAGTGACCTTATTCTCAGGATGACAAAGACAGACATGTATACTGACAAATGGTTTAACAATGGAACAGGATATTTTAAAATATGGACAGCCCAGGACAAACCAGTACATGTGGTCACTCTGCCCATGTCATATACCATGTCCAACTCCTGAAATAGAAGATTGAAGAGGGCCTTTGGGATGCATCTTCTTTCCCAATAGAGTGGATATTCACATAGCCTCACATACCTGCTTGGCAAGCCACTCTCGTGCAAAAACACATAGGCGTGAAAGCATGAAAGAAACAATAGTTGCCTAAAATAGATTGCTTCCCAATTAAAAATTTTACAAATCAGTATAGACCATATCCTTTCCAACACAAAGGGAAAAGGAAAGATTTTGCAGCCATATCTCCACAGTAGTCATTAAACAACACTATCTGGAACAGGACAAAAGTTAGAAAGCATTTAGCAATAGACAGCAGAACCAGACAATTAGCCAAAGATAAATTCTTATCACTGGGCTGGCCAAGATAACATTTGCAACAGCGGCAAAGATATTAATCACATCTTCATTGTGCCCAGATTTCTTCAGCAAATAAATGCAGACTCCTTAGCCTGGCATTCAAGGTTTTTTGAAGTTAAGGTTTTAATCTCCTTTATGAACATAGCTGCAAAAATACTAAATAAAAATTTAAAAAATGGTAATACATTATGAACAAGTAGGACTGATTCTGGGATGCAAAGGTGGTTCAGCATCACTCAATCTATTGTGTAATTCAAGATATTAATAGATTAAGGAGGAAAACTGGAGATGGGGCCAAGATGGCAGAGTAGTCAGACTCTTCTGGTGGTGCCTCTTACAACAAAGACCCCCCAAAAAAGTGTATCAATTATATATGACAATCTAGGAGCCCTGAACATCAAAGCAAAGTTGAGGAATCAGACTGAGTGGCACGGGGAGGGAGAGACGGTTCAGAAGCAGTGAGGAGTTGCCAGACCTGACCGGCAGGAACTGGTACGGCTGATGTGTGCTGTGAAGCAAGCAGTGGCGTTCGGGATGCATTTTCCACATCAAGAGATCGAGTGGCAGAGAGTCTACTCAGGCCTCCAGAACCAGTGAAAAGTGGCACTCAACTGGCAAAAGATAAGTACATGAGTCAAATGTACCACGCCGATCAAAAAAATCCCATTTGGGGAAAACTTCTCTCCCATTTACCTGCTCCCTCCCTGCTCTGCACCTGGTTCTGGGCCAGCTTCCCCTGGGCCAAAAGTAGGACCTAACACGTGCCCTGAGCCATTCTCCCAGCCTTGGAGAGGGAACAAATTAACAAACATGAAAAATAGTCTGCCAGCTCCCCTAAGCCAGGAACTCAGGGTAGGCACAGCTTCTTTGCCTAGGCACAGGCATAAGGGGTCCACTGACTTTGAATGCCTTTTACCCCTGCGCAGACCTGTCTGGGCCCATTTCAACAGCATAGGCCCTCATTACCACAGTAAAACAAAATATATACCTGAAGCCTAACTTCGACTGTATCAGCTATATGGTGGAGTGGCAGGTTTGTGACATTTGACACTGCTTTGCCCATTAAGCAGGGTCCTCACCTACTCACATCAGGGGCCTGAGAACTGGTGGCTCCATCCACACCACCTAGCCACCTGTGACAGGGGTCCAAGAGTAGGTGGTGCCTCCCAGTCCTTACAGCCAACAGCACTGGGTGCCCACAGTCTAGCTGCAAAATCCACCCACCTATGCACTCTAGGGAATAGGGACATGCTTTCCTCCCAGACAGTCAGGGGCAACTGTCAACCCCCTGCCTTGCTCAGCATGTGAACCCCTACTGCAGCCAGATACCTGTGCCTACTCCAATCACCCCTGCCTGTCTAGGACTGTAGGTGAGAGCTGGTATCACATACTTCTTGACTGACTACCTGGACACCTGAGCTGAATTCATACAAAAAAAGTAAATGGGCTCATGGGCTCACATACTTAGTAACAGATCTAACCACCTGGTGACAGGACTTTAGAGGTTCAAAGGTGCCAATAATCAAATTAGCTCACACGAGCAGCTTATTTGGGCATATCAAAACAAAACCAGAAGCTAGGACACAGTAAGCAAACATAAAATAAATAAAATAACTTATTGATGGCTCAGAGACAACAGTCAATATCAAATCACATAAAGAGGCAGACCATGATGGCTTCAGCAAGCACCCAAAACAAAGAATCAAGAAATCTTCTGGAGGAAGAGAACTTCTTGGAATTACCAGAGGTAGAATACAAAAGATTGACATACAGAACTCTTCAAGAGATCAGGAAGCACATAGGGCAAAACACAGAACAATCCAAGAAACACACAGACAAAGCAATAGAGGAGCTTAAGAAGATTATAGAAGAGCACAGTGACAAATTTAACAGGCTGCAAGAATCCATAGAGAGACAGCAAACAGAAATACAACAGATTAACAATAAAATTTTAGAATTAGACAACTCAATAGAAAGTCATAGGAGCAGAATTGAGGCCATGAAAGTCAGAATTAGTGAGATTCAAGACAAGGCACTTGACACCAAACTTCTCTGAGGAAAAATCAGATAAAAGAATTAAAAAAAATGAAGAAACCCTAAGAATTATGTGGTATTCTATCAAGAGGAATAACCTATGAGTGATTGAAGTACAAGAATGGGGGGAATAACAGAAAATACAGAAAGAATTGTTGGAGATTTGTTGGCAGAAAACTTCCCTGATATAGTGAAAGATGAGAAGATATCTATTTAAGAACTCATCAAACCCTACACAGGGTAGATCCCAAAAGAAAGTCACCAAGACATATAATCAAACTTGCCAAAACAAAAGATAAAGAGAGAATTTTAAGAGCAGCTAGGGATAAATGAAAAGTCATCTACAAGAGAGAGTCAATAAGACTAAGCTCGGACTACTCAGCACAAACCATTCAGGCAAAAAGGCAATGGGATGACATATATAAAGCCTAGAAGGAAAAAGTTGCCAGCCAAGAATTATATATCCAGCAAAAGTTTCTCTCAAATATGGTGGTGAAATTAGGGTATTTCCAGATAAACAGCAATTTAGGGAATTTTCAAAAACCATACTAAAATTACAAGAAATACTAAAGGGAGTCCTCCAGTTAGAAAATCAATAACATCAGATAACAACTCAAGACTAGAATACAGGACAGGGCAACCAGATATCAACCCAGATAGGGAAGTCACAAAAATAAATCAAAGTTAAAACACTGAAAATAGGGAAACAGAGATGTCATTATGTATAAGATGACAACATTAAAACAAAAAAGGGGGACTAAAAAAATGTAGTGATAGATCTTTCATATGGAGAGGAAGTCAGGCGATATAAAGAAATAAAAGACTGGTTTAAACTTAGAAAAATAGGGGTAAATATTAAGGTAACCACAAAGGAAATTAACAATCTTACACGTCAAAATAAAAAACAAGAAAATATAAAGATTCAGCAAATACAAAATCAACAACAATGAAAAAGATGGAAAGAAAATACATAAAGAAAAACGACTCAGCACAAAAAATTAAGTGGAACAAAGAAACAGTCAACAACACACAAAAAAGACATCAAAATGACAGCACTAAACTCATACCTATCAATAATTATGCTGAATGTAAATGGACTAGATGCTCCAATAAAGAGACAGAGAGTGGCAGAATGGATAAAAAACACGAGCTGTCATTATGCTGCCTATAAGAAACACATCTTAGACTTAAAGTCACAAACAAACTAAAACTCAAAGGACGGAAAAAATATGTCAAGCAAACAACAATCAAAAAAGAGCAGGAGTGGCAATATTAATCTCTGACAAAATAGACTTTAAAGTGAAAGCCACCACAAAGTATAAGAAAGGACATTGTATAATGATTAAAGGGGCAATACACCAGGAGGACATAACTATAATAAATATTTAAGCACCCAACAACAGGCTCCAAAAGACATAAAACAAAGTCTAACAGCATTAAAAAGAGAGACAGCTCCACAATAATAGCAGGAGACTTCAACACACCACTTTCAGTGAAGGACTGAACATCCAAAAAGAAGCTAAATAAAGACATGGAAGATCTAAAAGCCACAATCAACCAACTTGATCTCACAGACATATACAGAGCACTCCAATCAACAGCAGCCAAGTATACCTTCTTTTCCAATGCACCCGGAACATTCTCCAGAATAGACCACATATTAGGCCATAAAGCAAGCCTTAACAGAACCTAAATCACTGAAATATTACAAAGCATCTTTTCTGACCATAAAGCCATAAAAGTAGAAATCAATAGCCGAAAAAGCAAGGAAAAAAAAAATCAAACACTTGGAAACTGAACACCTTGCTCAAAAATGACTGGGTAATAGAAGAGATTAAGGACAGAATAAAGAAATTCACAGAATCAAATGAGAATAAAACCACGTCCTACTAGAACTTTTGGGACACAGCAATAGCAGTGCTCAGAGGTCAGTTTATAGCAATAAATGCACACATGCAAAAAGACGAAAGGGCCAAAGTCAAAACATTAACCCTACAACTTGAACAAATAGAAAGACAGCAGCAAAAGGAGCCCCCAGGCACCAGAAGAAAGCATATAACAAAAATTAGAGCAGAATTAAATGAAATTAAAAAAAAATTGAAAAGTGTCAACAAGACCAAAAGCTGGTTCTTTGAAAAGATCAACAAAATTGATAAACTTTTGGCCAAACTGACAAAAGAAAAACAGGAGAGGAAGCAAATAACCTGAATAAGAAATGACCTGGGTGATACCACAACAAACCCAACTGAAATTAAAAGAATCATAAGAGAATACTATGAAAAGTTGTACTCCAACAAATTTGAAAACCTAGAGGAAATAGACAAATTACTTGAAACACACTACCTACCTAAACTAACACACACAGAGGTAGCACAATAAACCTATGACAAAAGAAGAGATTGAAAAGGTAATCAAAGAACTCCCAGCAAAAAAAAAGCCCTGGCCCTGACAGTTTCACTGGATAATTCTACCAAACTTCTTTAGAGAAGAGTTAACCCACTACTACTAAAGGTATTTCAGAGCACAGAAAAGGATGGAATACTCCTAAACTCATTCTATGAAGCTAGCATAACCCTGATACCAAAACCAGGTAAAGACACCACAAAAAGAAAATTACATACCAATATCCCTCATGAACATTGATGCAAAGATCCTCAACCAAATCTAGCCAATGGAGTTCAACAACGTATCAAAAAAATAATTCACCATGACCAAGTGGGATTCATACCAGGTATGCAGAGATGGTTCAACATCAGAAAAACAATCAATGTAACCCATCACATAAATTTATTTAAAACAAAAAACGTGAACCACATGATCTTATCAATCGATGCAGAAAAGGCATTTGACAAAGTCCAACACCCATTCATGATAAAAATTCTCAGCAAAATAGGAATAGAAGGGAAATTCCTCAACATAATTAAGGGCATTTATACAAAGCCAACAGCCAACATCATCCTAAATGGAGAGAGTCTGAAAGCATTCCCCTTGAGAACAGGAACCAGACAAGGATGCCATTTAGCAACACTCTGGAGGTCCTAGCCAGAACAATTAAGCTAGAAAAAGAAATAAAGGGCACCTAAATTGGTAAGAAAGAAGTAAAAGTATATCTATTTGCAGATGATACAATCTTATACACAGAAAACCCCAGAGAATCCATAAGAAAACTACTGGAACTAATAGAAGATTTCAGCAAAGTATCAGGATACAAGATAAACATACAAAAATCAGTTGGATTCCTCTACACTAACAAAGAGAACTCCCAAGAGGAAATCACGAAATCAATACCATTTACAATAACCTCAAGAAGAAAAAATACTTAGGAATAAATCTAACCTGAGACTCAAAAGACCTATACAAAGAAAACTACAAGATACTACTGCAAGAAATCAAAAGAGACCTGCATAAGTGGAAAAACATACCTTGCTCATGGATAGGAAGACTCAACATTGTGAAAATCTTAGTTCTACCCAAAGCGATCTACAGATACAATGCAATCCGATCAAAATTCCAACAGCATTTTTTAATGAGATGGAGAAACAAATCACCAACTTCATATGGAAAGGGAGGAGGCCCCGGGTAAGTAAAGCATTAGTGAAGAAGAAGAACAAAGTGGGAGGCCTCACATTACCTGATTTTAGAACTTATTGTACTGCCACGGTAGTCCAAACATTCTGGTACTGGTACAACAGATACATAGACCAATGGAACAGAATTGAGAATTCAGATGTAATTCATCCATATATGAGCAGCTGGTATTTGACAAAGGCTCAAGTTCTGTTAGAAGGGGAAAAGACAGTCTCTTTAACAAATGGTACTGACATAACTGGATAGCCATCTGCAAAAAACAGAAACAAAACCCATACCTCACACCATGCACAAAAACTAACTCAAAATGGATCAAAGACCTAAATATAAAATCGAAAATGATAAAGATCATGGAAGAAAAACTAGGGACTACATTAAGAGCCCTAATACATGGCATAAACAGAAAAAAAAAAACATTACTAACAATGCACAAACACCAGAAGAGAAACTAGATACCTGGAGCTCCTAAAAATCAAACATTATGCTCATCAAAAGACTTCACCAAAAGAGTAAAAAGACAACCTACAGACTGGCAAAAAAATTTTGGTTACGACAAATCTGATAAGTGTCTAATCTCTAAAATCTATAAGATACTGCAAAACCTCAACAACAAAAAGATAAATAACCCCATTAAAAAATGGGCAAAGGATATGAACAGGCACTTCGCCAAAGAAGACATTTAGGGACTAACAGATACATGAGGAAATGCTCACGATCATTAGCCATTAGAGAAATGCAAATCAAAAGTACAATGAGATATCATCTCACCCCAACAAAGCTAGCATTAATCCAAAAAACACAACGTAATATATGTTAGAGAGGTTGTGGAGAGACTGGAACACTTATACACTGCTGGTGGGAATGTAAAATGGTACAACCACTTTGGAAATTGATTTGGCGCTTAAAAAGCTAGAAATAGAAGTACCATAGGATCCAGCAATCCCACTGCTTGGAACATATCCTAGAGAAATAACAGCCATCACATGATTAGATATATGTGCACCCACGTTCATTGCAGCACTGTTCACAATAGCAAAAAGATGGAAACAACCTAGGTGCCCATCAATGGACGAAAGGATAAACAAATTATGGTATATTCACACAATGGAATACTAGGCAACAGTAAAGAACAATGATGAATCTGTGAACTATCTTATAATATGGAGGAATCTGGAAGACATTATGCTGAATGAAATTAGTCAGCTGCAAAAGGACAAATATTGTATGAGACCGCTATTATAAGATCTCAAGAAAAGGTTTAAACACAGAAGAAAACATTCTTCGATGGTTACAAGAGTGAGGAGGGAGAGGGGTATTCACTAACTAGATAGTAGATAAGAATTAGGTGAGAGGAAGGACAACACACAATACAGGGGAAGTCAGCATAACTGGACTAAACCAAAATCAGAAGCTTCTTGAATACAAGAAAACACTTCAAGGGACAGAGTAGCAGGGGCGGGGTTCTGGGGACCATGGTTTCAGGGGACATCTAGATCAATTGGCATAACAAAGTTTATTAAGAAAATGTTCTGCATCCCATTTTGGTGAGTGGCGTCTGGGGTCTTAAAAGCTACTGAGCGGCCATCTAAGATGCATCAGTTGGTCTGAACTACCTGGAGTAAAGGAGAATGAAGAACACCAAAGACACTAGGAAAGTATTAGCCCAAGAGACAGAAAGGGCCACATAGACCAGAGACTTCATCAGCCTGAGACCAGAAAAACTAGATGGTGCTCAGCTACCACCAATGACCTCCCTGACAGGGAACACAACAGAGAGTCCCTGATGGAGCAGCAGAAAGATGGGCTGCAGAACTCAAATTCTAGTAAGAAGACCAGACTTAATGGTCTGAGTGAGACTGGAGGAACCCCAGAAAGCATGGCCCGCAGAATCTCTGTTAGCCCAGAACTGAAACCATTCCTGAAGCCAATTCTTCAGATAAAGATTAGACTGGACTATAAGACATAAAATGATACTTGTGAAGAGGGTGCTTCTTAGCTCAAGTAGATAAACATGAGACTAAATGGGCAGCTCCTGTCCGCGGCGAGATGAAAAGGCTAACAGGGACAGGAGCTGGTTGAATGTACATGGGAAATCCAGGGTGGAAGGAAGGATTGTGCTGTCACATTGTAGGAAGAGCTACTAGGGTCACATAACAATGTGTGTATAAATTTTTGTAAAGAGACTAACCTGAAGTGTAAACTTTTGCTTAAAGCACAATAAAAAAGAAAAAAAGGAAGAAAACCATTTGAGTTATCTCAGTAGATATTGAAAAAGCTTCCGGTTAAATTCAACACCCATTGCTATGAAAAACTCTTAGTAGACGGAATACATGGAAACTTAGCTACTGGAACATATCGCAAACATCATACTTAAAAGTAGGGAAAGATGGTATTGTCTCCTACCACTGATGCTATTCACTGGACTTTATTAAAAGTTTTAGTAAACCAATAAACTAGGTACAAGAAAAGTAGTATAAAGGTTGAAAGGAAGGGATTCGGCTGTCACTATTGGTAGACAATATCATTGCCTAGATAGAAAATGCAATAAAATAAAACGACAAATTATTAGACTAATAAGATAGAAAATCAGCATACCAGGATACTATCTCAGTCATCTAGTGCTGTTCTAACAGAAATACCACAAGTGGATGGTTTCAACACAGAGACGTTTATTCTTTCACAGTCCAGTAGGCTACAAGTCCAGATTCAGGGCATCAGCTCCAGGGGAAGGGTTTCTCCACCAACTCTGCAGGAAGTTCCGTGTCATCAATCTTCCCCTGATCTTGGAGCTTCTCTGTGCAGGAACCTCAGGTCCAAAGGACGCACTCTGCTCCCGGCACTGCTTTCTTGGTGGCATGAGGTTTCCATGTGTCTCTGCTCGCTTCTCTCTTTATAGCTCAAAAGAGATTGGCTTAAGACACTATCCAATCATGTAGACTTCATCTGTATAACCTCATCGTAGTGATAGAGTTTACAATACAAGGAAATCACATCAGATTACACAGTCATACAATACTGGGAATCATGACCCAGCCAAATTGACAAAGACATTTTTTGGGGACACAATTCAATCCATGACAATTACATTCTTAATAGCAAAAAAAAAAAAAAAAAAATCCTAAAGTACTTAGGCATAAATCTTATCAGAAATATGGAAGAGCTAAAAGAATAAAATTATAAAATTTTATTGAAGGATATAAAAGAAGACTAAATGAGATAGAAAGATATTCTAGCTGCTGAATGAGAAAATTTATTATTGTATTGATGTCAATTTTCCTTTAAATTATAAATTCAATCCTAATCAAAATCTTAATTGGATTTTTTGGTAGAACTTGATAAACTTATTATAAAGTTCATATGTGTGGATTATTTCTGAAAGGGCAGATAACAAACTGGTAACAGCAGTCACCTCTTCAGGTTGGAATTGAATGGTAGGTGATAAGAAGGGAGACTGTATTATTTTCTGTATACCTTTATGTGTCTTTTGTATTTGGAACTATATGCGTGCCTTCCCTAGACAACGAACTAAATAAAATGAAAATATAGAGTTCATGTGGGGAAAGAAAGTATTTGAAAAATCAGGATGTTTTTGCCAAAAAAAAAAAAAAAGCCCCAATAAATCCATAAAAAACGCTTTGTTGTTGAAGCAGAAATAGGTGAACATAACAATGGAACAGAACAGAGTTAAAAAATAGTCATGTATTAGTTATCTAGTGCTGCTATAACAAAAATACCACAAGTAGATGGTTTTAATAAACAGAAGTTTATTCTCTCACAGTCTGGTAAGCTAGAAGTCCAAATTCAGGGTGCTAGCTCCAGGGGAAGTCTTTCTCTCTCTGTTGGCTCTGGGGGAAGGTCCTTGTCATCAATCTTCCCCAGTCTAGGAGCTTCTCAGTTCAGGGACCCCAGGTCCATAGAACGCGCTCTGTTCCTGGCACTGCTTTCTTGGTTGTATGAGGTCTCCATGTCTCTCTGCTTGATTCTCTCTCTTATATCTCAAAAGAGATTGATTCAAGATACAACCTAATCTTGTAGATTGAGTCCTGACTCATTAACATAACTGCCTCTAATCCTGTCTCGTTAATGTCATAGAGGTAGGCTTTACGAAACATGGGAACATCACATCAGGCGACAAAACGGTGTATAATCACATAGTCCTGGGAATCATGGCCTAGCCAAGTTGGCACACATTTTTGGGGGACACAATTTTACCCATAACTTGTATATATGGCAATTTACTTTATGATAAAGGTGGCATTTTAAATCAATAAGTAAAATAACCAGTTGCCATCTTGTTAATTCCAACTCATGACGACTCCATGTGTGTTACAGTAGAGCTGTGCTCCATAGGGTGAAACAACTTTTGGAAGTAGATTGCCAGGCCTTTCTTCTGAGGCATCTCTGGGTGGACTCGACCCTCCAACCTTTTGGTTAGCTGCCAAGCTTGTTAACTGTTTGTGTCACCCAGGGACTCTGTGGCTAAAATAACGGACTATTAAATAAACATTGAGCCTCTCAGTTCCCTCTCTGTAAAATGGGGAAGGTGACTTCATAGGATTCTTGGGAGAATTAATTGAAATGATATATGTAGAGTGTTAGGCAAAGTGCCTGATAGGAATGGTGTGATTGGAATTATCAATGAGGGATAGAATAGTTTAAAAACCAAACCATGTGTTATATATTATATGTGTTTATAATTCTCAGCTGTTGGAGGACTACAACGAGCCCAGAATGTCTAACATGGCCTTAATTTCTACAATGACGTTTGCTTAAAAAGCACTTTTCTGTATAACGTCTCATTTCATCCTCTCAACACCTGAGCAACATTTTTTTAAACTCATCAGAGTATCATAAACAGGGCATGGACGGCAAATTCCCTGGTTTAGCAGGGCATAGGTTTAACTGATAGAATCTAGCACAATACTGTAAATCTCTTGACCATTTTTGCTTTAAAATTTCCCAGGAAGACGCTGAAATTGCTTTTTTTTTTTTAAAGGTAGGGGTGGGGTGGAGAAGGGGCTTACGTGGTTGTCATTTTTAGCCATGTTTGGGTTACCTCCATAAAAAAAGCAAGGTGGCCAGGGGCTGGTCAGCCACTAAGGTGGGGGTGAGTGTTGGTGGTGAAACAGTTGGCAGGTAAGTGTAGGCAACGGCAAGATTGATAGATACGTCAGCGTGTGGGACAGGGGAAGAGGAGAAACAAGCAGAGTGTTTCTCAAGACCAACCTTTCTGTATCACTGTTTTGTATCATTACCTTCCCCTGTTATTTGATTTTCCCTCTGGACACTTGAGTTTATTTGTCAGGGTCTCTAGGAACGGTGAAGAGCAGAAAACAGGCATCTCTGTGCCTGACTTGATCTTTCTCCTGGTGTAGGACTGAATCCATTTCATACCTTTGGCTTCTTCCTCCACGGCAGGTGTCAGCTTCTCCACAGCCTACCCTTCCAATTCCTAAGCCTTCTCACCCATGGCCAATCCCCACAGAAGTTCTCCATCAGACCCTGGCATCCCTCCTGCCTCGCACGGCAGTAGTGTGAGCTCCCAAAGGCTTCCTGGCCACACTCACCCAGGGTCCGAGGGATCCTGTGAGCTGGAGGATTCCCACAGAGCTTCAAATCTCTGTGAATCTGAGAGCTGTCAGTTATACTCAATTACAGTCTGGGGTGGGGGATGTGTGACAAAATGAGTTAAAAAAATAATTGCTCTGTTATCTTTCCTTCCACTAAATGACATTCTCAGCTCTCAGTAAGGAGTTGAACTAAACCCAGAGTAAGAAACTGATATTTTAATTTGAGTTGAAACTGAACTCAAATAACAATATTGTTCTCTCTTTGAAGTTTAAACTGGATCTGACCTGGACGAAATCCAGAAAATTTCTTACCCTATTCCTTCTCTCCAAAAACAACCCACAAGGCCAGTCTAGATCTTTCTGAATTCTGAAACTCATGTTTTGTTATATTTTTCCAGCTGAGTAGGGTAATATGCTAAATAATTTTTTAAAAACTTTTTATTGCCATGATAGAACCATGATTCCTTAAATACAAATGAAGTCTTTGCTGTTGAAAGAATAATAAAATGAGTAGGTAAGCTTCAAGGGTTATTTTTTTAATAGGAAAAAAGTTTTCCAATTGATATGAAATTTGATTTGAAGTTCCACACTGTATTTTCATATTTCTTTTTTAAAATGATAAACTCAAGCAACTACACAGAAAAAAATTTTTTTTAACTTGGTGAGCATTATATTCCCATATCTTTGTTGCTAGATCTTAAGGAACTTCATTGTGAGAGGGTCAGGTGTAGTCAGTGTGGGCTCTGAGAGTCAACAACAGTGTCCTTTCATCAGTGTCTCCTTGAGAACTGGCACAGTGTCTAGAATATAGCTGGAGCCCAAGATAAACGTGTTGAATGAATGAATCAAGGGGGAGATACTTCAGCCTTCTTCTGGTCCATGGCTTAGTTCCCTCTGTTGCATTGTAGATCTTTGGTCTTGATTTTAAATATTTGCTCAGTTCTGCTGTTTTAGTTTTTTCGGTTTGTCCATGGGTATTTGTCTCTCTCTTTTTCCTCCCCTATCTATATGAAGATTTATTTTAATAGGTTTTAAAATATTCAATCGTATCTGTGTTTCTAGAGAATATTCACTTGGTCATAGTATCTTTTGTTTATTGAGGTGAAATTTGGGGATCTCTCTTTTAGCAGCTCCCCCCCATTTCCTGTGAATATTCATGTTATTCATTTTTTCCCGACTTGTTAATTTATCACAAGTGTGTATATGAGAGAGAGAGAGCAAGACAGAGAAAGGCATTTCTGAATATTTGATCTCTGATATGATCTTATCTTTCTTGAGTTACTCTTTATTAGGAACTTGAATTTTATTTTCTCCTTATATGCAGTTGTGTATTTTAAAAAGTATGTGCAAGAATAATGGGAACTATGTGTGATCAAGGCATCCCTGGGTGGTGCAAAGGGGTAATGTGCTCAGCTGCTAACCAAAAGATTGGAGGTTCGAGTCCACCCAGAGGCACTTCAGAAGAAAAGCCTGGTGATCTACTTCCAAAAAATCAGCCACTGAAAACCCTCTGGAGCACTGTTCTCCTCTGACACACATGGGGTCACCATGAGTCGGAGTCTACCGGATGGCAACTGGTTTGTTTTGTTTTGTTTGAATGTGATCCAAGAAATTTGTTTTCTTTTTCTTTAGACATCTAAATATAGGCTAGATCTTATGCTTCGGCTCTAAAGTTTTCTATTTATTTTTTCCATATTTTTCTATTATCTATGGTTAGCACAACAGAACATTGTCCGACACCCTTGCTTTGATGTGTCGTCAGGAGGGGTCAATCACTGGAGGCTGACATCATGATTGGTGAAGCAGAGGACCATGAAGGGCAAGGGAGACCCTCGGTGAGGTGGATTGGCACAATAGTCACAGCGATGGACTAGCATGGCAGCTATCTATCTGCCTACCTACGGTTAGCACTAACAGCTTCCCTGGGGCATGGCTAACAAGGACATTTCCCCCAAATTGTACCTGGTATCTCTGAGCAGCAGTGAGCAGGAAGAGAAGTAAGTGGAGCCATCAGCTGGTGCCCATAAAAATGTGTGATGTTGCCAAGCCCTTCACCCTCTTTCCATTGTCCCAAAGTCATCAGGGGGGAAAGGGCTGGCTGCTTAGGAACAGCAGCTCTCAGGAATATCCCGCCCCCCCTACTTCGCACACTTACCTTTAGCCTCAGGTTGCTCTTTTTAACACTGCCTCCCCTTGTCTTCCTTCCTGCAACATTTTCTCTATGTCTGTTTCTTCTCTATGTCTCAATTCTAATGACCAATGCTGCCTTAAAATTTATTCTAGTGAGAGCCTATCTGTACCCCACCAGGAAAGCCCAGGTTGGTAAATGCTGCATGTGGACATCTATTTGCCAGCATCTGTGTGTCCTTCTATTTTCCACTGAGTCACTACTACCCATCCCTCACCATTGCACGCAGAGTTGATGGCACTGTCAATCAGGGTGCCCCACCCCCAACCAAAGGTGAGCACATGACCCAGACTAAGCAAATGAGATTCTTGTCTTATGGAAATTGGATCTTGAGCCATATGACACAAGGACTCAACATGGCAGAACAGGTTTATCCCACAGGGCAGGGCTGCCTGTTAGTTCTTGCTTATTGGGTCTCTGGAGCCACCCTAGTTCCTGTCCTTACTGATTTTCTTTCCCATGATTCACAGGTCTTTCCCATGATTCTGTGAGTGATTCCATAGCCTTTCAATGCACTCCTTTTTGTCTTAAGTTATTGAGAGATTGCTTCAGTTGTCTGCAGCCAAAGGATCCCAAGTGATACAAGTGTTTGCAATTATTTGAGAACTTCCTCTGTTTCTTCATTGTTATGCTTTAACCAGACTCTTTTCTATTGTCACATAGATCAGTAGGGGTCCTTAAACCTTAGACAGAAGATCATCAGTCTAGAAGAAATGGATGGTGCCCAGTTACCATTACTGAACGCTTTGATAAAGGATCCAACAGGTGGATCTTGATGAAAAGGAGGGAAAGTGTGGAACAGAACTTCAAACTTATATGGAAACCAGACTTCCTGAATACATTGAGACTGGAGGAACCCCTGAAACTAATGCCTGGAAATAATTTTTAAACCTTGAACTAAAACTATCCCATGAGGCCATCATTAAACTAAACAACAACTGTTTAGCCCAAATAAAAAATGTTTGTCTTGAACATAGCACTCTTATAAAGAATTATCTATATGAGCTTAACCTTACAACGGTTCATCTGAACACAGATGAGAACTTTAAGGGGCACAGTGCCTAAATTAGTGGTGATGAAATAATCTGGGTAGAGACAGTGACAATGGTGACACAATATGAAGTGTCTAACCAATGTGATTGAACTGCTCACGTAGAAATTGTGAATGAATGTATGTTTGGTTGTGTATATTGACACAAAAATAAATAAAATACCTTAAAAAAAAAAAAGAATTTGATCTCTTTCACCAGGCCCTTTCCAGATACCCAAGCACTTATCCATCTTTGCTTCTCTTTATCAGCAATTTCTTTGGAAGATGTGGAACTCTCCTGTTTATTTTAAAAACCTGTGTCACGTTGGGATGACAGGGTACATTTCACTGCCCTTTGGAGATGGATTGGAATTCCACCATAATTTATTTACTTAGACAGAAACCAGCTAAACCAGAATCAAATCAGCTGGGCGCTAACCCTCCCACGTCACTTTTATCCCTCCCAGGCTCCTTCTGACATGTGACCTTTGAATGAAGTTGGTGCAAAACAGCGGGAGACAGGGCTCCGACTGGATGACATTTTTGACATAGAGCAAGTCTTTGTGAGGCAGTGTCAGGGAAGATAGGCTTTTGTCTGCCAGAGGAGAGTCTGGGACTGCACACTCTGCCTCCCTCTCCCCTCTCTCTTGCCTCCTCCCCGAGTTCAGTTTTTAAGCAGACTAAAATTTCATTCTGTAGGGCAATGCCATTGGGGAAGGCTCACAGGGACTCTCCAGTGGCCTCAGGTCAAGGTCAATATAGCCCTTCTCCATGGCTCCTCAACCAGTTAGTGTCAAGTTGACTTGGACTCATGGTGACCCTATATGTTACAGAGTAGAACTGCCTTCCAAAAGGTTCTCAACAGATGATTTTTCAGAAGTAGATCGCCAGGGCTTTCTTCTGAGGTGCCTCAGGGTGAATTGAAACCTCCAGCCTTTCGGTTGGCAGTCAAGTCCGTTAACCGTTTGCACTAACCAGGGCTCCCTTTGGCCCTTAGCTAGGCCTGACTGATGGGCTCAGTGGCCTTAAGTAACAAAGGTGGCACTTTTTCTTTTCAATAGTCAGGCAGCATCCACCCTGTCAGTTCTGAAGCACCTCAGAGCAAACTACTCAGCAGAGGTGTTGTGCGCTTCTGGAAGGCAGGGTCTGAGTCTGGTTCCTCTCTCTATGTTTGTTGATGGAATAAATAAACGCTTGACTGCATATAGCAGAGGGCACACAACAACTTAATTTTAACCCCTTACCAGCACCAGGACACAGAATCACTTAAGCAAAGTGGGGAGAACGAAGGTTTCCAGAGGCCTTCCGGAGGAGGAAGGGCTTCTAGTGAGGGGCTGAGAGCATGAACATTGGAATCAAACAGATCTGGGCATTTAAGGTCTAGCTCTGCTACTTAGCTGTTAATTTAGACAAATAACTTCTCTGGACCTCAGTTTCGTCATCTGTAAAATGGAGATAATATTAGTATCTACCTTACAGGGCTCTTGTAAGGATTAAATGAACTAAAAGCTGCAAAGACCTCGAAAAGCCTCCAGGACAGTGACTGTCGTATATAAGAGACCAATAAACATTAGCTATTGTTATTTTTGGCAGTAAAATAATCAGTAACTAGCCACTGGTGGAGGAGCAATTTAGCGTGGGTTTGGGAACTTTCTGGAAGCAAAGGCTGCAGAGGACTTTCACAGTCAGAACTAGAGACCACAGTGGGGCCCCTGTACACTGCAGTGGAGATCAGAGTAAGACAAATCAAAACCAAGAAGAGTGGGCCCTTCCCCCCCAGCTGCATGCCACTGTACAGGTTCTGATGTCTAGGATCAATCCCAGGGAGAAGAAAGAGGAGAGGATAAATCCTAAAGTTACATACATTTGTGGGTAATACATTTGAAAATATTCAGACCTACTACACCTGTAAAGGTCTGTCTTGGAAGAACTGAAACAGAGATGTAGAACTATTTGGCATGCAGAGTAAAGCAACTCACCTTCCCACTTCCACTCCTTCACCACTCATGACCACCCCTCGTCATCACCCTTCTCTCCTCCAGGGAAGAACGAAGGTCTGATCAGAAGAACGCGTGCACACAGATAAATGGTGAGACACTGCTGGAAAGGTTCACTGGCATTCAAATATGGAGGACTAATAACCCTGGAAAGGAGCCCTGGTGGTGCAGTGGTTAAGCCCTTGGTTTGAACCCCCACCATCCACTCTGTGGAAGAAAGATGTGGCAGTCTGCTTCCATAAAGATGGTTGTTGTTGTCAGGTGCCATCGAGTCCCTTCCGACTCATAGCGAACCTATGTACAACAGGGCCATTCTCACAATCATCGTTATGCTTGAGCCCATTGGTGTAGCCACTGTGTCAATCCTTCTCATTGAGGATCTTCCTCTTTTTTGTTGACCCTCTCTTTACCAAGTATGATGTCCTTCTTTGGGAACAGGTCCCTCCTAGTAACATGTCCAAAGCAAGTGAGATGAAGTCTCACCACCCTCGCTTCTAAAGAGATTCTGGCTATACTTCCTCTAAGATAGATTTATTCATTCTTCTGGCAGTCCATGGTATATTCAATATTCTCCACCAACACCATAATTGAAAGGCATCAATTCTTCTTCGGTCTTCTGTAAAGATTAAACCTGTTGCTGTCGAGTCGATTCTGACTCATAGTGACGCTATAGACAGAGTAGAACTGCCCCATAGGGTTTCCGAAGAACACCTAGTGGATTCGAACTGCCCATCTTTTGGTTAGCAGCTGAACGCTTAACCACTATGCCACCAGGGCTTCTTTGTAAAAGGATTACAGCCTTGGAAACTCTGTGGGGCAGTTCTACTCTGTCTTATAAGGTCGCTATGGTCAGAATCTACTGGACGGCAATGGGTTAATGACTCTGGGCTTTACCCTGGAGGTAGTGGAAGCCATTACTGGTTCTTGAGCAGGAGACTGACAGGAGGGTGCCTGGGCTGATGATCGACTTGCTAGCAGAGCACAGAGTAGCTTGATGAGTTCAGAGGCAGTACGGCCAAGATCGAGATGACCGGCTGGGTAAAGTGGGAATGGAAAGGAAGAGCTGGATTCTAGAGATATTCCTGAGTAAAAGTTGCAAGGAATTCACAGAGAGGGGAGACTTGAAAGGATTGGGATTTTGAACTTGGATAGTAGAGAAAATGATGATGCCAGAAATTTGGATGTCAGGAGGAGGAATAGGTTGAAGTTTAGGTGGACTGATGAATATATGTTTAGCAAGTTGAGTTAAGCTGTTAAGATAGGTTAAGATGTTGATTTAAATGTGATTATAGTCTAGAGTTGCTGTTGTTAGTTGCCATTGAGTCGATTCCATCTCATGATGACCTCACGTGTTACAGAGTGGAGCTGCTTCATAGGATTTTCTCGGCTGTAATCTTTACAAAAGCAGATTGTCAGGCCACACAGTGGTACCACTGGGTGGGTTTGAATCGCCAACCTTTAGGTTAGCAGTCAAGTGCAAACCGTTTGTGCCACCTAGGGAACTCTCATAGGTTTAGAGTAGTGGTTCTCAAACGTTTTGGTCCCAGGATCCTAAAAATTATTGAGGATCCCAAAGAGCTTTTGTTCAAGTGGGTTTTATATATCAACATTTATTGTGGTAGAAATTAGGACTGACACACATTTATTAATTTGTTTTAAAATAATATAAAAAACCCATTACACATTAACATAAATAACATTGCTATATTTTCAAAAAAAATTAATAAGAAGAGTGGCATCATTTTATATTTTTGCAAATCTCTTTACTGGCTTACTTAATAAAAGACAGAGGGATTCTCATGTCTGCTTCTGCATTTAATGTGTTGCAAAATGTTGTTTTAGTTGAAGTTTATGAAGAAAATCCAGACTCACACAGATACATATTGGGAAAGGGAAGCTCTCACAGACTCCCTTCTGCCAGGGATTTTGGGACCACCATATTACGAGACCTGGTGATGCAGTGGTTAAGAGCTTGACTACTAACCAAAAGTTGACAGTTCGAATCCACCAGCCGCTCCTTGGAAACCCTATGGGGTAGTCCTACTCTGTCTTAAGGGTCACTATGAATAGGAATTGACTTGACGGCAATGGGTTTGGTTTATTATTTTCATTAATTATTATTATGAGAACCACTGCTCTAGAGAGAAGTCAGAGCTTTAGATAAATGTTTTGAAGTAATCTACACAGAGATGCTGGTGGTGCAGTGGTTAAGAGTTTGGCTGTTAACCAAAAAGTTGGCAGTTTGAATCCACTAGCCTCTCCTTGGAAACCCTATGGGGTAGTTCTACTCTGTCCTATAGGGTCACTATGAGTTGGCTCGACTGCAACGGGTTTGTTTTTTTGATACCCGGAGATAGGAGATGATCTTGTGAGAGTAGAAGAGCTCTGTTGGAAGAAGAGAGAAAGAATAAAGTGCAGAGGCAAGATGGGGCCTTGGGGATGTTTGCACTTGAAGACAGGAAGAGGAAGAGAAATCAGTGAAGGATACAGAGAACATGAATAAAGTGGTTCCCTGGAGTCTTAGGGAGAAAAGTTTCCAGAAGGAGGTACTGGTCAACTTGTCAGATCAGCGTCCCCATCACCTTCTACCTGCACAGGTTTCTCCAAGTCTTTTGCGTGCCTGTTAATGCCTAGACACTTGCCCCAAGCAAGGTATGCATTTCTTAGGAATGTAAAGAGAGGGTACAGACACTCCTATAAAAAGAGGGGAAAATGGAAAATACCAGTTGCTGCCTAGTCAATTCCAGCTCATGGAGACCCCACGTGTGTCAGAGTAGAACTGTGCTCCATAGGGTTTTCGATGGCTAATTTTTCCAGAGTAGATCACCAGGACTTCCTTCCAAGGTGCCCCTGGGTGGATATGAACTTCCAACCGTTTGGTTAGCAGCTGAGTACATTAACAACACCCAGGAACTAAAAGGAAAATATAAAGATAAAATTGCAGATGGCAGAGGTGAACCTATTGAAAAAGGAAGTTCCTGAGTTTTGCACTTTCTAAGTACAGGAACTCTTTACTTCCTCAGAGTGGACAGAAGGAGGAAATTTTTCAGCAAGGGTGCCCTGGGTTACAACACAAACCTTTTCAGCTGGGAATTGCCCAAAAGGCAAATAAACACCTTTCGATTAACTCCAGGTTGAATGTGGCCAAAAGAGAAAGAAGCCATAGCTCTCCCAATATTTAAGGTAATTTGATGCAACGTCCCTTGCTATGCGCTGACCTCTGCCTTTTCTCATCACAGTTTAGTCTACGTGGTCATGGCGCACTTCTACCACCTGGTGACCACATACTTCAATTGCAAGGCCCGCTTTTTAAGAAGGCTGGGAAAAATATTTTGATTGAGTGGGGAAACCAATGAAATGAAGTTATAGTAAACAAATGCTAAATTTTTCAGCCTATAAATAACGATTGATAGTTCTAGGCCAACCCATAGTGATCCACTCTCTTCTCTGGTTAATGTTGATGATTTGATGTGTTACTTCCCCAACACCTGGTGGACACTAAACCTTTTTTCTGGACTTGACAATAGAGTTCAATGAAAGTCAACTGACCAGTTGCTCAACAACAGGGAGGACCTAATAAGCAACATAATCTTCGCCTCTTGGCTCCCTGAAGACCCTTAACCAAGTTTCAGAAGAAGTTGGAACTCAGCTAGTTTTCTCCAAAGACCATTTTGGTTTTGCTCCCCTTGGTGTGACTGAAAAGCCAAGAAAGACCTTAAAGTAAATATATGCCCTCCTCTGAAGTGCCATAAACCCTAAAATTCCTGCATTAGTGATTAATTCTATTTCCTTTCTGAGTGTTCTCTTTGAAAATGTAGATGTCCATTGTGAGGTGTGGGCTGTTACATCGTTAACACCTTAGTGTGAAAAACCCGTGTTAGCTGACTTTCAGTGGGGCTCCCAGTTCCAAGAGGGCTTCAGAGATAGGCTTTCTGATTTTCCTGGGGCCGGCAGGGTCAGGAAGGACTCCTGGGAAAGAGCCTTCTCCTGGTTGTATACGGTTAGCTGCTTCATTCCACTGTTCAGGGGCACTGACAAAACATTTTGGCCAGTCTACAAGAGGAAGTAGTATGTGGTCTGTTAGGGAGGTTGTTGTTGAGTGAGCACAGTTGATTCCAACTCACAGTTAGCCCATGTGACAGAGTAGAACTGCCCTATAGGGTTTTCTTGGCTGTAATTTTTAAGGAAGCAGATTGCCAGGCCTTTCTCCTGCAGAGAAACTGGGTGGGTTCCAACAGCCAACCTTTTGGTTAGCAGTTGAGCGCTTAACTGTTGCGCCATCAGGGCTCTTTGTGTCATGGGGCAGTGGGAGAAATGCTAAGGAAGACAATAATCATGATCACAAGATCCCAAAGACCCTAGCAGGGTCTTCCATCTGGGGCACTTTTGTTTCTTTCAGAGTATGGAAGGCTTGGGGGCCCAATCCTCTCCACAGACATGAATTGTTTAATCACCAACATTTAAAATTGGGAGATTTCACATTAAAAATTTGAATTTCCAGCTTTCCCTGAAAAAATAAGAATGAGGATGATGAAGAGGCGGAGACTGGCATTGTCAGTCTGCTGGAACCAAACGTGGCTGCTCCTCTGAGAGGGACGTGCACAATCCAGTTCACCATAGTCCCCAAAAGGCCCACTTGCCTCCTTATTGTTCCTGGCCCGACTCTTAAATCATTTGAGGTTGTGACTCTGCTTTAAAATATGAATGATAATAGTTGAAACAATGATAAAAATCAGGGGAATATTAGTAATGACCAGTCATTTAATGCTACTTACAAGCTAGACATTGTGCCAGTAATTTTATCCACAAATTCCCTCTAATTCCCTCAAAAACAGTGGTGTTTATATTCCCATTTTAGAGAGAAGGAAACCAAAAGACAAAGGAGAGCTTTAGATTCCCATTCCTCTTTTTATATTTGTTTTTATAATATTGCCACTGTAGATTTTTCTTAGACATTTATTACCTATTTTGTGTTTACTCTCATTTTTATTAGAGACTCAACTGAAAACGCATGGCGCTATAGTCACTTTCAACGGAAGCAGCAATCTAGCTCTGTGTGTAGCACAAAAATTGCCACCAAGACTCTGTGTCCTGCTTGGCCCCAGCTCTGCTGCAATTTCAGATGCTGAGCGACAGCTTTCTAACCTCTCTCATGCTACCCAGGAGATAAATGGAAAAGAAGCTATGTAAGTCTTCTTTTCTAAACCACAAACAATTACAGCTCCCTATTGTTTTGCTAATTCATTAACAACTAAGTTGTATTTCAAACGACCGAGTGCACTTGGGCCAACGGGGGAAAAAAGAGGTGTTTCCATTCATGCCCGCTTATTAAAGGAGAAAATCCATTTAAATTGTTGTTTCCCTGACTGTGAGGAGTGAGCCCAGGGAGGAGGTAGAGGAAGCCTCCGAGGGCAGCTAATGGGGCTTTCCTTTGAATATAAAAATAATGCTAATGCCCTCAATTATTTGGAGTCCCTGCACCCCTCCTCCTCCATAATAGAGATAGATTTCCACAGGTCCTTCTGCACTCTCCCTCCTGGTGCCCCAGGTGGCCAGTGGCATACGTTTCCTCTATCTTTATGCTTTTCTTTCAAGGCGAGAAGAAATGCAGGAGAAAATGGGCCTATTTTCTCATCTCACTAAATTAGTTTGGTCAGAAGTTAGTTTGATTGTGCTTTGGCTGTTTTAATCAAAGAATAAACTATCCCAATGATTCATTTTTTGATGTCTTACCAACACTGTAACTTTTCTTTATTCCTTCCCCTTTGTTTATTTCAGCTCCAGCGATTATCTTTTTATCAGTTTTAAGGCTTATTAAAGTTATTTGTGATCATAAAAAGTGAAATACAAGGCTTGTTACAAAAAAGACCACATTTTCCTCACTCCATTTCCTGATCCCCAAATACAATTATTTTTGAATCTCCAAATATCAATCTTATATTGTATTTTATGATTTTTCACTTTTAGATATTATTTATTGACTTCCTACTAAGGCAGGTGAGGATTTAACTCTCTCTCTCACACACACATCATTCACATTTCCCAACTCTCTATCTTCCCAAAATAACTGCATCAATTTTGTTAGATAAACATTCAGTATTGTATTAGTCAAGATCCCATCAGGAGCCGGAACCACACAATAATTTAAACGGATTAAGTTTAATATAAAGAATCACTAATTACAAAACAGAATTCTCTATCAAGGAGTTTAAAAAAAAAAAAGTTGCCGTCAAGTTGATTCCGATTCATGGAGACCTCTTCACCCCTTCGTGGTGCAAATGGTTAATGCGCTTGACTGCTAACTGAAAGGTTGGCAGTTCGAGTCCACACAGGGGGCCTCAGAAGAAAGGCCTGGGCAATCTACTTCCCAAAAACAGCCACTGAAAACCCTATGGATTTACAATAGCACCAAAAAAGATAAAATACCTAGGAATAAACCTAACCGGAGATTGAAAGACTTACACAATTAAAACCACAAAACACTACTACAGGAGACTAACCCCCTGGTGGCACAGTAGTTAAGAGCTATGGGTGCTAACCAAAAGGTTGGCAGTTCAAATCCACCAGCTGTTTCTTGGAAACCCTATGGGGCATTTCTACTCCGTCCTATAGGGTCCCTATGAGCCGGAATTAACTTGACAGCAATGAGTTTTGTTTTGTTTTGGTATGCTTGTGAAAAGACTACCAAAAAGAGAACCTACAGAATGGAAAAAATTTTTTGGCAAAGACACATATGATAAGGGTGTAATTTCTAAAATACATAGAAAACTTCAACAACTGAACAGCAAGAAGACAAATAATCCAATCAAAAAATGGGCAAAGGACATGAACAGACACTTCACCAAAGAGGACATTCAGGTGGCCAACAAATACATGGAAAGATACTTGCGATCATTAGTCATTACCAAAAACCAGACCAAACCTGGTGTAAGTCTATTCATTGTTCATTGCAGCATTATTCACAACAGAAAAACGATGGAAACAACTTACGTGCCCACTTCTGGTGGTCACCTTTCATCAAAATAATAGATTGACTTATAAAATAAACACTATCACCCATGACTGCTGTGCTCCCTGAAATTAATCAACCATATGAGACCAAGTGGTCAACATTTATCCTCAAACAAAGATGAGAAGCTAAGGAGGGGCAGGGAAGCTAGATTAATGAGAACAGAACAAAAAGAACAGAAATAATGAGAATGTTAACACATGTGAAAAATGTAAGCAATGTCATGGAACAAATTGTATAAAATTTGCTAAATGGGAACCGAACTTGCTATGTAAACTTTCACCTAAAACGCAATAAAATATTTTTTAAAAGATGATAAGGGGGCAGGGAAACTAGAGTACTGGAAGGGAACAAACAGAACACAATCAAAGGGAATGTTGACACATTGTGATAAATGTAACTAATGTCACTGAACAATTTGTGTGGAAATTGTCAAATGGGAACCTAACTTGCTGTGTAAACTTTCACCAAAAACTTAATAAAATATTATTTTTAGAAAATGGCCTGGTACTAGTTCAATGATAGGCACATAGATCAGTGGAATAGAATTGAGAACCCAGAAATAAATCCGTCCATCTATGGGAACTGATTTTCCCCATTCTCTGGGGAAGAAACAGTCTCTTCAACAAATGGTGCTGGCGAAATTGGATATTCACTTGTAGAAAAACAAAACAGGACCCATACCTCACATCATACACAAAAACTAAATCTAAATGGATCAAAGACCTAAATGAAAAAGCTAAAACTATAAAGTTCTTGTAAGAAAATATAGGGACAACACTATGGGACCTAATTTTTTGTAAGCAATAGATTATCAAACACTACCACAAATGTACAAACAGCAGAAGACAAGTTCGGTAACTGGGGCGGGGGGGGGGGCTCATAAAAATTACTTATGCTCATTGGAAGACTTTAGCAAAAGAGTAAAAAGACAACCTACAGACTGGGGAAAATTTTTTTGGGAATGACATATCTGATAAGGGTCTAATTTCCAAAATATATATAAAACTTCAACAACTTAACAACAAAAAGACAAATAACCCAATTAAAAAATGGGCAAAGCCATCTAAGATACTCCACTTGTCTCAGCCCTTCTTGAGCAAGCGAGAATGAAGAAAACAAGATACAAGGGAAAGATTAGTCCGAAGGACTAATGGACCACAACTACCATGGCCTCCACCAGACTGAGTCCAGTACAGCTAGATGGTGCCCGGCTACCACTACTGACTGCTCTGACTGGGTCACAACAGAGGATCCTGGACAGAGCTGGAGACAAATGCAGAACAAAATTCTAACTCACAAAAAAAGACCAGACTTACTGGCCTGACAGAGACTGGAGAAACCCTGAGAGTATGGCCCCCGGACATCCTTTTAGCTAAGTAATGAAGTCACTCCTGAGGGTCACCATTCAGCTAAAGATTAGACGGCCCCATAAAGCAAAACGAGACTAATGGGGCACAACAGTCCAGGGACAAGGACTAGAAGGCATGAGGGGATAGGAAAGCTGGTAATAGGGAACCCAAGTTGAGAAGGGACAGTGTTGACATGTCGTGGGGTTGTTAACAATTGTCATAAAACAATATGTGTACTAACTGTTTAATGAGAAACTATTTGTTCTGTAAACCTCCATCTAAAGTACAATAAAAAATTTTTTAAAAATGGGCAACGGACACTTCATCAAAGAGGACATTCAAGCAGCCAACAAACACATGAAGAGGCACTCTAAGTCATTAACCATTAGAGAGATACAAATCACAAGTACAGGGAGATACAATCTCACCCCTGCTAAAATGGCAATGATTAAAAAAAAAAAAAACAGAAAATAAATGTGGACGAGGATGTGGGGAGATTGGAACCCTCATCCGCTGCTGGTGGGAATGTAAAATGATACAACTGCTATGGAAAACAGTATGGCAATTCCTTAAAAAATCAGAATTAGGGCTACCTTATGATCCAGCAATTCCACTCCTTCGTATGTACCCTAGAGATCTAAAAGGAAAAACACAGACAGACATATACACACTTATGTTCATTATAGCACTATTCATAATAGCCAAAAGATGGAAACAATCTAAGTGCCCATCAAAGGATGAACGGATAAACAAACTGTGGTACATACACACAATGGAATACGATGCAGCCATAAAGAATGATGAGTTCCTGAAACATCTTGGAACATGGATGAACCTAGAGGACATTATGCTGAGTGAAATAAGTCAAGCACAAAAGAACAAATAATGTAATGACAAGAACAGCTATATGTACAGAGACCAGTGTTCATTGGTTACAGGGGTGGGTTGGGAGGGGGGAAGGGGATTCATTCTATAGACAGTAGGCACCTTTTACTTATGGTAATGGAAAAAGTAGCACCAAATACGGGAGAAGCATGCACAGCTTAACTAAGATAACAGATGCCACTAGGTTGTGCGCACACATACATATACACACAAAATGATGTTTAGGTAAATACTATGTTATATATAACTTTGCAACAACAACAACCAAAATATATGTGTGATGTTTACATGTATGCATATATATGTGTATAAATATATATATGTATGTGTGTATATATACATGTGCATGTATATATGTGTGTATATATATACAGTTAAGGGTCACAGAAACTGATGCTTCTTAGGCATCACCAGTCACCTCATGGAATTAGTTTTCTTGGGCATATGACTTAGGGTCCTAGTCTCATGGGACAACTCGGTTAACTGGCATAACGTAGTTCATAAAGTTTATGTTCTACATCCTAGTCTGATGAGTAGTGTCTGGGGTCTTTAAAGCTTGCGAGTGGCCATCTAAGACACAACTATTGGTTTCTACTCCTCTGGGGCAAAAAAGATAAAGAAGGAAATCCAAGACTCAGAGAAGAAATCAGTCAACAGAACTAATTGTCTCCATGAACCACGGCCTCATCTATCCCGAGACCGGAAGAACGAGATGGTGCTGGCTACCTCTACCGAAGGTTCTGATCAGGACAGCAATAGATGGATCCCGAAAGAAAGGGAGAAAAATGTGGAACAGAGCTTCAAAGTTTTGAAATATCCAGACTTACAGGTCCCACTGAGGCCCGAGGAAACCCTGAGACTATTACCCTGAGATAGTCTTTAAGCTTTGAAACTATCCCCTCAAGTCACCTTTTAGCTAAATAGCAGGTTAGCCCATAAAGTAATGAATATCACCCTCGAGTACTGCACTCTTTGAAAAAACCATCTATATGAGACCACATGGTCAACAATTACTCTAAAGCATAGATAAGAAGGTTGAGGCGCTGTGAGATTAGGTTAATGGGAATGGAAGAACTAGAATGGAAATGAGAATGTTGATACAATATAAAGAATGTAACCAATATCACTGGACAATATGTGTAGAAATTGTTGAATGGGAAGCTGTTTTGCTGTGTACACTTCCACCAAAAATACAATAAAATATTACTAAAACAAAAAACTCTATGGAGCACAGTTCTACTCTGACACATATGGGGTCACCTCAATGGCAACTGACTATTACGCAGTAGAGAACTCTAAAGAAAGCAAGTAGAGAACTTCACTGGGTTACCTGAACCACAACTGGCCCACAGACATTGCACAAGCAAGAAATACCCCTTCAGGGTGCAGATGGGCAGAAAACCATGGCTGGGACTCCCTGTTTTTGTCCAGTAGCTTCTGACTCATGGTGACCCCATGTGCTACAGAGCAGAACTACTTCATAGGATTTTCTTGGCTGTAATCTTTATAGAAGCAGATCAAGAGGCTTTTCTTCCATGGAGCCACTGGGTGAGTTCGAACCGCCAACCTTTAGGTTAGCAGTTGAGCGCAGTTTGGGACACCAGGGTCCTGGCCAGGACTAGCAAGCAGAAAACACTTCTCTGGAGTGCTGGCAGACCAAGGTTGAGAAAGCGGGGTGCCTGCAGGATTCACTGGGAATCCAAGCATGGATTCTGAAACTTGATGGGAGAGTGTCCATGAAGCGCCACTGAAACTCAGTTGGGCTAAACGCTACTTAAGGATCAGGTGAGTGTATAGAGAATGTTAATAAAGTCGTTGTATACTGAATTTCTCTTTCATATACTATATACAATTGTGAGCATTTAAAACTTTGGGAGAAATCAGGCTGAAGGTGGGATTATAGTGCTTTTCTGTTAAAGACAGTATTGTACTTCTAAAAACAAAAAAGCTGTAGATTCATTTGCTTTCCAAGTAATTTAACCAAAACCAGATACGTCAGTTGCTGTTGAGTTGATTCTAACTCGTGTGTCAGAGTGGAACTGTGCTCCATAGGGCTTTCAATGACTGATTTTTCAGAAGTAGATCATCAGGCCTTTCTTCCGAGGTGCCTCTGTGTGGACTCGAACCTCCAACTTATCATTAACGGTTTGTGCCACCCGGGGCCCCAATTTAGCTAAAGGTCTCCCAATTTGGATATCTACAAAAGTTTCACAAATGACAACTTTGTAAAAGTTACTTATTTGGAGAGGATCTGCTAGGACTGCCGCTATAATTTTCTGCCACTAGATGTCTCTCAGTCTTCAAGTAGCAAAGTAATGAGGTTTTTGTCTATTTATACATACAGATCACCTACCTTCCTCTAACAGAGTTTCATAATCCTCTTATGTAAGCTTGGTTGTCAGCTGCAGTTAATCACCAGCTGGTACATGGGTGGGTGGGGACCCCAAGGACTGCATGCCCCCAACGCAGGGCCGGAAGTGTTAAAGGGTCTGTCCCTGTGTGACCAAGCAGAACCCATGACTGAAATATGTCCAAGCCGAGGGCAGCGAATGACAAGGAAAACAAAGAGCTGTTGGGGGCATGTAACCAGCTGGATGCAGAGACCAAATCATCTTCTTTCTTACAGTTTGGAACCAGCAGAGGAGCTAGTGGGCTGAGGAAAATCTCAGCTCTGCATTTCTCCACTCAGCTTCGGGCACAACATAGCTATCTGCTCCCTCCAGGGAGCCTACTGGCCAGTAATAGCCACGAAATTCTCCCCAAGCTCTGCAGCACATCACTAGGGCGTCTCATCAGTCTGTTTTCTATGGGGTTTTCACCTTTGCAGCCCTGCAGCACCCAATCCAGTGCCTTGCACGAAGTTGTTGTTATTGTATGCAGTGGGGTCATTTCTGACTCATAGCAACCCTACAGGACAGAGTAGAACTGCCCTAGAGAGTTTCCTCGGCTGAAATCTTTACGGGAGCAGATTGCCAGGTCTTTTCTCCCTTGGAGCGGCTGGTGGGTTCCAACCGCCCACCTTTAGGTTAGCAGCTGAGCGTTTAGCCATTGTGCACCAGTAGAAGGAGCCCCGGTGGCACAGTGGTTAAGTGCTTGGTTGCTAACCAAAAGGTCGGTGGTTGGAACCCATCAGCGGCTCCATGGAAGAAAGATGTGGCAGTCTGCTCCTGTAAAGATTAAAAAACCAAACCGAACCCGTTGCCATCCTGTCGATTCCAACTCATAGCGACCCTACAGGACTGAGTAGAATTGCCCCATAGGGTTTCCAAGGAAGGTTTGGTGGATTGAAACTGCCGACCTTTTGGTTAGCAGCCATTTCTCACCATAGCTCTCAACCACTGAGCCACCAGGGCTCCTTCTGTAAAGATTACAGCCTTGGAAACACTATGGGGCAATTCTACTCTGTCCTATAGGGTCACTGTAAGTTGCAACTCAATTGAACGCAACGAGTTTGGTTTGGATTTTGGTAGGTATCTGTAAATGTCTGCTGAAATGAAGGTGTGAGAATGGAAATTATTAATACTGACAAGTATTTTTTTATTGTACTTTAGATGAAGGTTTACAGAACAAATAGTTTCTCATTAAACAGTCATTGCACATGTTGTTTTATGACAATGGTTAACAACCCCATGACATGTCAACACTGTCCCTTCTCAACCTTGGGTTCCCTATTACCAGCTTTCCTGTCCCCTCCTCCTTCCAGTCCTTGTCCCTGGACTGTTGTGCCCCATTAGTCTTGTTTTGTTTTAAGGGGCTGTCTAATCTTCGGCTGAATGGTGAACCTCGGGAGTGACTTCATTACTGAGCTAAAAGGGTGTCTGGGGGCCATTCTCTCGGGGTTTCTCCAGTCTCCTTTAGGCCAGTAAATCTGGTCTTTTTTTTTGTGAGTTAGAATTTTGTTCTCCATTTTTCTCCAGCTCTGTCTAGGACCCTCTGTTGTGATCCTGTAAGAGCAGTCAGTGGTGGTAACCGGGCACCATCTAGTTGTACTGGACTCAGTCTGGTGGAGGCCATGGTAGTTGTGGTCCATTAGTCCTTTGGACTACTCTTTCCCTTGTATCTTGTTTTCTTCATTTTCCCTTGCTCCCGAAGGGGTGAGACCAGTGGAGTATCTTAGATGGCTGCTCACAGGCTTTTAAGACCCCACATGGAACTCACCAAGGTCAAATGTAGAACCTTTTCTTTATAAACTGTGTTATGCCAATTGAGCTAGATGTTCCCCGAGACCATGGTCCCAACAACCCTTCGCCCAGCAATTCAGTCCCTCAGGGAGTTTGGATGTTGTTACCTGAATAGGGTCCATGCCCTGGAGCAGTCCAGCCAATGAAACACACTCCAAGTCAGAAAGAGTGAGAAAGTTTTAATTTAGGAAGTGTACACCACCAGGGATCCAGCAGCAACTCGGGCTGTCCTTAGGGAGTCCCAAAAGGCATTTTTACCTTAGCGCTTATGTATGATTTTTACAAAGGTTAGAAGTGTCTTTTGGCACATTGCCCACAGATGGCTGGATGAGTTACACATTACAAGATAACTACAGGAGACTCCTCATCAGGCTAAAGATATACGTATCTGACATCTGGGCTCTAATTTTCCTGTGGGGGATCCTAAGTCATAAAACAGAGTCATTAACAAAGGTATGCACAAAACAAAGCCATTAACAAGGTCTGCAAAAAGGCAGAAGGCAAAGAAAAAAAGAAACTTACAGGCAAGCTCTCAACTGCCCGTTTTCAAAAGGAGAAAACGTGCTGAATAGGGTCACAGATGTGTCTATGGAGCTTCCATGACCTTTCCTTGTACAAGTTGTGCTGGCTTCCCCAGTACTGTGTACTGTCTTAGCCTTCACTAAAGTTACCACTTATCTATTGAATACTGACGAGTTTTTGAATCTTAAAAAATATTTCAAATCCTCTACTAGCAGAAATTGCCTTTAAATGTTCCAAGTGGGTCTAAAGTGCTTATTTGGAGGCTGATTCACGCAGCTCCTTAGCTCCCATTGATTTCAGTGAAGGGGTTCAGTGTCTGAACCGTAGAGTAAGATTATCTGGGTTCAATCACAGCTCCAACATTTAATAGCTGTGTGACGTTGGGCAAGTGATTTAACCTTTCTCCATCTCTGTTTTGGCTTCTGTAAAATGGGAACAATACTAGTACTTATTTCATAGGTTTGTTGTAGAGGCTAAATAAGTTAATACTATAGAGTGCTTAGCACAGCTCCTGGCACATAGAAGGGGCTCAATTGTGGTTAAGAGGCAAGGTTTGAAATGAGAATGCTTCTGGTTCAAAACCTTCTCTGGGTAACTTGGACCAGTTATCTAGACTCTCTAGGCCTTCGTGTCCTCACCTGTAAGGTGGAGATAACAGTACTTACCTCATAAGATTGGTATGGGGAATAAGTAAGACAGAAAGTTACCAATACCTGTTAGTATACTATTACCATTACCCTTCAGCCCTTAAGATGGCTGCAATCAATGGCCTGTGGATAGTTGGTCAGAATACTAATTCCTACCTTTTCTTTAACCGCTTGTTGTTGTTGCTGGGTGCCATCAATTTGGGCCGTAGCAACCCCATGTAACGGAGTAGAACCGCCCCCATAGGGTATTCTTGGCTGTAATCTTTATGATAGCAGATCACCAGGTTTTTCTCCTGCGGAGCCACTGGGTGGGTTCAAACCGCCAGCTTTTTGGTTAGCAGCTAAGCGCTTAACCATTGTACCACCAAGGCTCCTTTTTAACCCCTTACTTATACATAATTTTATAAAGCATTTTCATATATATTATTTTAGTTGGATCATAAAATCCCTCTGACTCACTTTAACCCTGAAGGATGGTGATGGTTGGTGAACAGGCAGCGCTCAGGATAGTCACGGGCCGGACAGACATAGGGGAGCTGAGAAGAATGAAGATACCCGGGCAGAGGAAAGGAGAGGAGGAGGGATAAGCCAGGAGTGGCTTGTGAGCATTATCTCAGCCAGGGGTTCTTGGCCTTTTCTGGTTGGTGGGGTTATTTATGGCTGTTTTGAAAATGCAATGAAATTATGAATATTCACCCAGCAAATGAGCACAACATTTTCATGGAGTTTACACGGGGTCAGATTGAGCTCTATTGCAAGCTAGAATTTAGTACCCCTTCAAGTTAGTTTTTAAAAGATATTTGTTTAACATTTATTAGTGGTGGCAAAGAGAAACTAATTTTATATGAATAAAAAATCATGTGCCTCTTCCTTTGTGTTTGAGATAAAGATTTATTACATACACATAAACATGTAATTTTCTGAACTCCTTGTAGATGTGTAAAACCATTTAAAATTTATTAAATAAGTTACTAGTTTCTGGTAGTCAGCACAACCCCATTGACTACATAGAGTGGCTGTCCATGGACTGAGCACCAAGCAAAAAATCCAATAGAAATACTTCCAGTAAGGAGTATTCAAGGAGTCCTGGTGATGCAGTGGTTAAGGGCTCAACTGCTAACCGGAAGATTGGTGGTTCAAACTCACCCAGCAGCTCTGTAGGAGAAAGACTGGCAATCTGCTCCCATAAAGATTACAGTCTAGAAAACCCTATGAGACAGTTCTGGAAAAGACTGCATAGGTCCGGCTCACTGTTATTCCTCCCCATTGCTAACCCCACATTGTCTCATGATCTTGTTTTTCCCTCCGGTTCCAGTCTCTACAAAAGGTTTAAGATTAACCAATGCTCCTCCTTGGAGGGTGGAAAACAAGCGATAATGATCTTAGGAATGAAAAACCGAACAAAGCACCCATCTTGGGACAAGAGAACCTGGATGTCGCCAGCTAACCCCCAAGAAAAGATTAGCTCATCTGGGACGTGAGCACCTCAAGGGGGAACTAACACAAACTTCTTTTTTTTTTTTTTTTTTAAAGCGAGGCATAGTTTATTATTCGCAGCGAGTAAGGAGACAGGGGGATCACTCCCAGAGCACTGTCTCAAGGAACCAAGGGCTGGAGGAAGTTTTGTAGTACGCGGGAAAGGGGAAGTCATGCATATTCATTAATTTCATACATATTCAAAAAGGGGTCGGGCTAGGATTTGGCACGGAAGTGGCTGATGGACTTCTCGGTTCTGAAATGGCCTCTGTCACTGCTCGATGACGTATGTCTGGTGACTTTGGTTCGTTGGCATGGGTCTTTTGGTTCCTAGGCTATTATGAGATGGGGCCATCTGGCGGTCGACTTGGTCTCTTACTGAGCATGCCCAGGATTCTAGTTCTAATTGGTTGATCTGAAACTAACACAAACTTCTAAGACTCATAATCCTGTCCCTATAAAAGCCTTTGGCCAATCTCCAGTTGGGGAGATGGTTTTTTTGGAAGCATCTATTCCCCTCTGTCTCCTATATATCGTCATATGATAAAACTCTTGCTGCTCACCTCACCCCTGTCTCAGAATTGGCTATTGCGGCAGACGGCTCCAATCCGCATTATTGCGGTAATAGTTTTACTCTGTCACATGGGATCGCTGTGAGTCGGAATCCACTCAATGGCACATAACAACAAGGGGTATTCTCTCTTTTTCAGTCAAGGCTGCGAACAAAGCCAATTTAGGTTCTTCCACTTAGGCAAAGAATTTTGTGTGGGAACCTTAGTTAACTAGCACTGTATTTCTGATTTACTCCAGGGCTGTTTTGGGGAACTTTATGGGTTCCTTGGTGGTGCAGACTGTTAATGTGCTCGGCTGCTAACTGAAAGGCTGGCAGTTTGAGTCCACCCAGAGGTGCCTGGGAAAAAAGGTCTGGTGATCTACCTCTGAAAAAAATCAGCCACTGAAAACCCTATGGTTACTCTAACACGTACGGGGGTCACCATGAGTAGAAACTGACTCAGCAATTGCTTTTGTTTTGTTTTTAAATAGGTGAATACATCAGCCCCTGCTAACCAACCTGCCCTTTAATTCATACTTGGGTTCAGGGACTCGCCTTAAGACAGGTACCTAGATTTAAACACTGGGGAGGCAATTATTAGCTCTTTATACATGCAAATACCCCACCTTCTTCTGGAAGTTCATAGTGATGGTAAGAGGTGGTTGGGCAGGAAAGAGAACAATAGGGCAACTGTGCCTCTACCTGGAAGCCAAGGCTGGAAAAACCATTAGGAGTCAATGGAGGCTTTAAGAAGGGGCTCATGAAAAATGGGGCTGCCCTGGCGCCCTGAGGCATTCTCCCAAATGCTGACATCCTTGAAAGTCAGGCCTTAAGCTGCTCCTCTTGGCCAGCCAGGGGCTCCAGGCTCGGTTTTGAATACCAGGTTGGGGCATAGACTCTTTAAAGCTGAGAGGACTTAGAACACCCTAAGGGAACTTGGAATGTATTCATTCATGCCTTATCTGCCAGAAGGCAGGTCACGCCATCAGCTGGCACAGGAAGCAGTTCTTACACCCCATGTCGGGCCCTGCCCCATTTTGGGCCTTCCTCTCAGTATGCCAGGGAGAGGGCAGCTATGGCATGGTTCGGCCAGGAGAGCAGGGGAGCTTTTGCGTCAGTCTCCAGAGCCGAGGATCCACGGATCTAACAGTTGTAAAGATTTGGTTCATCACCCAGACACAGGTGGTGTTTGCCAGCAAGTCTACGCCACAGCAAAAGCTTTGTGTAGGGAATCAGAATAAGGCGTCAGAGGGCTGGGGCTTCTGGAGGTGCCTGTCTTCTGGCTTCCATGTGGCCTTCTGCTGATACTGACCAACTCAGGGTTAGGAGGGGGCAGGAAAGGCCGGCTTGAGGCTCCTCCCGGGCCTGGTTGGCAACAAAATGTGAACAGTGTCTGTTGCTCTTCCCGACCTCAGAGGAGACGGCGGTATTATATTAAAGCAGCGGTTCTCAAAGTGCAGCCCCTTGGCAGTCTAGCGGCATCACCTGGGAACTTGTAAGAAATGCAGGTTCTCAGGTTCCACCCTAGACCCACTGAATCAGAAGCTCTGGGGTGGGTCCCAGAAATGTGGGGTGTCATAAACTCACCAGGTGATTCTGATACACACTTGAGTTTGAGGACCCTGACTTAAGGCACCCGCAGTCGTCTTGTACCCGGCCTTCTCCATGTGCCATGGGGGCTGGCTGGTGAGCCTAGGCTGGTGAGTGCCTGGGGTCTGGGAGGAATTCCTGGATTGGGTTGTGCAGTTCCAACACTCTCTTCCTCCTCTTTCCCCAGGATTCAGTCTTGGAATCAGTGTAGGGGAGCTGATGATCTGCTACAGGCTGGAGGCTTCTCTGTTTAATACTGCGCTGCCTCTGAGTGGGGCCTAGGAATACAGAAAGGCTGTGTGTCCTGGGACAGTGCTGGTCGCTGGCTCCTAGAAGGTGCTGAGGAGGCTGGGGTGGCCTCATACCCACTTAGGTTCTTGGGGACAGCCAGACTGCCAATGAGCAAGGAGCTTCTGAGCAGGATAGCCAGAGGGCTAAAAAATGCTAGGAAGTCAGCTGGCTTCATTGCCCCTTCTAATGGCCGACTTACTCCATGGTCAAACGGGCAGGGAGGAGGCTTGACGTTCTGTGATTCCTGGTGGCTGAAGCAGGATTAATGTTCATTGCTGAAGGTCCCCAGGCTGTGGCTAAATCTGGAGGCACCCTGCACTTTCTCCTTTAAGCCAGGGGAATAGTACTGAGCACAGAGAGACTTTATTAGCTAATGTTTCTGAGGTACAGAAATGCAGGATGCAGAAGCACCCTCCGGGGCTACACCCCACCTGGGGTACTCAGGAGGCCGGAGGCAGCACCCACACCCGACAGCCCTCCTCACCTGCTTTGTGGGCAGTGCTTGCACTTGTGAGGTGATAGCAGGGGAGCCCAGGGAGGGCAAAATGCACATTCTTCAAGCAGTTATTTTTAATCTTGACCTTCTATTTATAGGAACATAGATTCCTTAGAGTTGCTAACATTCTTCAAGCAGTTTTTTTTTTTAATCTTGACCCTCTATTTATAGGAACATGGATTCCTTAGGGTTGCTATGAGTCAGATTCCTTAGAACAAAATATTCCTTGAACCACTTTCCCTGGGAAAGGTCAAAATAAAAACACAACCAATCAAATAACCAAACAACTCCCAAAATCAAGCTCACTACTTCACTGTTAAATACCCATTTGCTAGGGAAAATACTGTGCAGCCCTTATGGCACAGTGGTCAAGAGATCGGCTGCTAACCAAAAAGTCTACAGTTCAAATCCATCAGCCACTCCTTGCAAACCCTATGGGGCAGTTCTACTCTGTCCTATAAGGTTTCTATGAGTTGGAATCGACTCAACCGCAATGGGTTTGGGTGGGTTAGGGGCAATACTGCCTTTGCATAGTAGTGGTGGGACATACAAATCCTCGCTCTGCCACTTACCAGCTGTGTGACCTTAGGGAAGTTGCTTAAACTTTCTGTCCTCAGTTTCTTTATCTGTAAAAAAAAAAAAAAAAAACAGCATTAATAATAATAGCTCCACCATCTGTCTGTTAGTTTGTCATTCTGTCGTGGTTTGTGTGTTGCTGTGATGCTGGAAGCTATGCCATGGGTATTTCAAGTATCAGGAGGGTCACCCGTGGTGGATAGGTTTCGGCAGAGCTTCCAGACTAAGACAGACTAGGAAGAAAGACCTAGTGATCTACTTCTAAAAATTAGCCAATGAAAACCCTATGGATCACAACAGAATATTGCCCAATAAAGTGCTGAAAGATCAGCTCCCTAGATTGGAAGACACTCAATATAAACAGTGGTCACAACAATGGGCTTGAGTATACCAACTATCGTGAAGATGGTACATTTTGTTCTGGGGTCGTTTTGTACATGGGGTCACCATGCGTCAGAGCCGACTCTATGGCAACTAATAGTAACAACAACGATCACAGCTACCTCACAGGGACATTGTAAAAAAATTAAATGAGTTAAGTGCTTAGGACAGTAGCTGGCATATAGTTAGTGCTATATGAGCCTTTGTTAAATAAATAAAGTTTCAAAGGAAGCTGTGGTGACTCTGTAATGTGTCTACTAGGCTAGGCTGAACTACATTTCCCAGAAGTCACTGCCCTGTATGTTTCCGTTAGAGTGGACCACAAGACAGATTCCTGTGGGAGATTTGGAGAGTGGAAGTGAATGAAGTAGCAACCAATTTGTAGCTCACACACACTGTCACTTCTGTGCTGACTCATCTTATGGTGTCAGGCAGGCAGCAGCTGGACCTGCATCATGCCACCTTCCCCTGGACTCTCCTTCAGCTGCTCTGACTCGTGGGCCAGGTGTAGCCCCATGACCAAAGGCCCTGGTTTCTGTAGACTCATACACCACCAAGGTCAGCAAGAACTGACATGGGTTTCACTCCATCCCTGTGGGGCTTCAGCTCATGCTTGTGGGTTCCAGCCTCTCCTTGCAGTTTTCCATTTTAACTCCACCTTCCCTTCCCAATGGCCTGCCCTGTGGACTTGAAGATGACTAATAAAAGTTCCAGAAATAGTGAAAATAAGGGTAGAAAATGATCAGATAAAAAGAAAATAATTTTCTCAAGCTAAAAACATATATCTTCAGAGTGAAAAGCCCTATGTGGCCAGCACAATTTAAGAAGACCTATATCCAAGCCCTTTATGGCAAAGTTTTAGAACAAGTAAGGAGTAAAGATAATAAAAAGAAAGAAACATTTCACCTGAAAGGAACAAGAATCAAATTTGCACTACATATCTCATATGTAATACTGGGTACTTGAAGGCAAAGGAGCAACACTTTAAATGTGTAAGGGAAGATGATTTTCAACCCAGAATTCTCTACCCAGCCAAACTATTGTTCTAGAGTGAGGGCAAAATAAAGACCTTTCTGACATTCAGTGCCTTCAACATTTAGATCTTAAAAAATGTTTTCTGAGAAAGAGACTTGAAAATGTTCCTCAGAAATATGAAGTAAATCAAGAATGTGGCAGATATGAGATCCAGGAGATGGTGCATTCACACAGGAGAGAGATGCGAGAAATCCCAGGATGAAAGCTGTGCAGTGGCCCAGGGAGCAACAGACCAGAGGGAAGCCGGTATGGTGTATGCCAGAAGGGCTTATCCAGGCAAAAAGGATTCCACAAATTTAACATGGTGTCTGTCTTTCCATGTGTGCGTGTGTGTGTGTGTGCGTACATGTGTATGTGTTCATGTATTTATTACTCTGGTCTTTTTACAACTCAATAGTGATCCACCCTACATTGGTATGGCCTTATTAACATAACAAAAGAAAAACTCCTATTTCCAAACAGGGTCATATTTATAGGTATAGGGGTTAGGGTCTCAACACATGTTTGTGGGGAAAAAATTCAATCCATAACCAGGGAGGACAGCTCCAGGTCTTGTACAGTGAGGCTCAATAAGTATCATTAAGGACTCAGCTTCTGTTTATCTTCACATTGGTTTGTTACCTCGTAGTTGCAAGATGGCTGCCACAGTGCCGTACAACAGCAACAAGACAAGATGAAGGGTATAGGCAAAGGTCTTGGGCCTCTGTCTTTTTATTCAGGGAGAAATTTTTTCTTAGAAACCTCCCCAAAGACTTCCTATTACTCAGGGATAAAATTCAAGATATGCAAACAACCAGCATGGCATGGGCATTGGACAATCAGGACAGATCAGATGCTGGTTGTAGACCTCGAGCAAAGTCTTACAGACCCCCTTCTATGCTAGATAATAACCTGGTAGCTACTGGATTGTGAGGAGATGCAAGGGGTCCTAGGCAAATGGAGGGAGGACCAGGGAAGCTGTATTTACCACAGTACAGAAGTATTCAATATTTTACCATTCTGGTGCGTTCCAGCTAAATATCAATTTCAATCTCATTAGTCAGAACTCGGCCCTGCACCCACTCCTAACAAATCATTACACAGGGAAATGAGATTGTCATAACTGGTTTGGATTAATCATGATTCATTCCCAAGGGCTAGCTTCCCTGAGATAAAAGAAATGACCACATACTAACTGATTAAAGTTAGCAGGCACTGCTTCATTTATTTATTCAACAAATAACAAATATTTACTGAGCACTACATGACAGGCACAGCGTGAAGGATGGAGAGATGGTGCTCAAGGAAAGTACTGATGGTGGAAAACTGCTTGACACAGTTTTTCCCCTTGTAAAACGGGGCATGTAATAATAGTATCTACTTCATGGAGTTATTACTAGGATTAAACAGGAGGCTGTTGGTGTTTAATAAATTGTTTGGATTATATCAAACAAGTTTTTTTCAGCTGAAGTCACCGTTGTTTGACCTATAGGGTTTTCCTCTGGTTAATTTTGTTTTCAATTGCTTGCCTTTAGACAGGACTATACTTAAATCAGGGCCCTGATGGCATAGTGGTTGAGTGTTGGGCTGCTAACCAAAAAGGTGGCAGTTGGAATCCACCAGCTGCTCCTTGGAAACCCTATGGGGGAGTTCAACTCTGTCCTGTAGGGTCACTAGGAGTTGGAATCGACTCGATGACAATGGGTTTGTTTTTTGTTTGTTTGTTTGTTTTTTAATACTTAAATCTTGGCGACCTGCAGTGCAATGGGTTTCTCTTTCTATATGTCCTTTCTGGCCTTGGGTTTATAATTCTACCCAGAATGATTGGTTGAGCTGCAGTCTGCCCTTTGATTGGTCTATTTTATGTACCTTGCAGGAATTGGTCAATTTACTACGCCAATAGGATGCATAAAACCACCCAACAGGATTAAGTGACTTGCAGGTATTGGTTGGTTTGTGATCCTGTTGGGAGGGTCATGCCTTGAAATTGATGAAGAGCTTACTTTCATAAGCAGCCAACCCCACAAAAGTTTTTAGAGGCAAGGAGAGAGAGAGAGGAGGAGAGGACCTCCTAAAAGAGATGTGATGTGGCTCAAGAGCTGTAACACTGAAGATGGCGGGAGACGGCAGCAAGCACAGCAAAGCCTAGCAGAGGCTAGTAAGCAGAGAAACAGTAGTGGCAGTACAAGCAGCAGGAACCATGGAGAGAGATGGCTGCAGTAGGGTTGCTGGCCCATGGAGAGAGAGCTGAGCACCTTCAGCAGAGGCTTACTGGTGGACTAGGGTGCCGACAGGCATTTATCAGCAGAGTCAAAAGAGCTGTAACATTTGCTTGAGCAAGGGCAGAAGCCTAGAGGGGCCCGTAAGAGGGACTTGGAGGCAGAGCTGGCAGTGATGGCAGAAGACTGCCGCTAGGAGGGCAGCAGCCAAGCGGGCTGCTACACTGGCCATGAATTGGGCCAGTTAGCAGTGGAGAGGCTGACAGTGGGGAGGCCGAAGTCAGTGCACGGCACGTGCAAGGTTAAGAGAAGGACCTGCCTATAGGCACGGCTGAGTGAAGAGCCTGCCTGTGGGCATGGCCAAGAGGGATCGTTGGCTGGCACAGCTGAGAAGGAGCTGGGAGCTGTCCTGGTTGGAAGCTGTCCTGACTGATGACAAACTGTATCCTGTCTCCTGAGTTGTATTCTGTTACATCCAAGTTGATCTTGATCCCGAGTTGTAGCCTGTTACTTCCCTAATAAACCACATAACTGTGAGTATGGTCTGTGACTTCTAGGTGACCATTGCAATGAATTATCGAACCCATCAGGGAAGTAGAGAGTGCCATGGGGAGGACAGCTAGTGTCAGAGATGGTGAAGAATTCGGAGAGTGGAGGTATGTCTGACCACCTGGTAGGAACGAGCTTTGTGCTAATCCTGATTCTTATCCTTCATGGACTCAGGCGAGTCCTGATGTCTCGTTACACGACCCCATGTGTGTAGAGTAGAACTGCCATGAGTCGGAATCAACTCAACAGCAACTAACAACATACTTAGATCACCTTAGACTGATGAGAAGTTCGCCTAATCCTAAAGGCTTCCACAGGAGGAGACTCCACCGTCTTCCCATGGAGCTCATTCTGTGTCTCATAGCCCATAGTTGGGACACTAGTTTTTATCTAGAAGTTGTCACTGGAAATGTGAGCTGCTTGCCTTTTCTTTTCTTCCCAGGCAGTTTATTTTTAAATAAATTGTTCCTTTCAGAACAAGGCTTTGATCTGACGGTTTAGTCATTTTATTCCAAGGTAGATACTATAGTTTACCTTAACTCACCCCAGGACTTGTGGGTGCCAGCTGCAGCGATCATGGCTGGGCCTTGCTCATTGGCTGGCATTGTTTGTTGCTTCTGCAAAGTTCTCAGTGGTATAATGATGCCTACTGACTGCAGAAACCCCCTGCTCTGTAGGAAGAATAAGGATTAAATAAAAACCCTCCTGTGAACCATCCTTTAGTCATCTGATCTTACCCAGGCTTGCCACTCCATCACATGAGTCAAAATAAGACATTCCTAATTTAACTCACTTTAGGGAGAGGAATGTCTATTTGATACCAAAATGAAATCCTTGATTCAGCTAAGAGCAGACTTTGTTTTGTGAATGTCTCCAAAAGCCCTGGGCCTGGTTTTACTCACTGTTAGTCAGCTTCTCTCTCCTCCTTAGGGCCTGGAGCCCAGGCCCAAGTGTTCAAGATTTGGTCATAGTTTTTGCTTTAATACAGAAGGATGAGGTTATAGAGTCATCTCCACTGTTCCTAGGCTCTCCAGGGCTAGAAGAAAGTGAAGGGGTAGCCTCCTGTGCCTCCTAGGCATATTCTCTGTGCACTGGCTGGCCCCCCCCAAATCCAGACTACCTGACCCAAGTTTCCTGAATTTTCACCTGTGGGCAAAGCTGCTTTCTTAAGCTTGCCCTATACAAAGAGAGGCTCAGTGGGGAAGGATCACTCCCTGGAACATTGACCAAACCACAGGCCCAGCAGAGCCCTGGTCCTGGTTACCTCTTGGCCTCCACAACTTTCCCCTCTCTCCAATAAACAATATTCCTTAATCCATGCCATGTGAATTATGGAATTTACCCCACCCCTAGTGCAGGACAGGTGGGGACCACGTTGGTCAACAGGTTCAGCAGGATGAAGTGTCCAGTTGTATCCCCCACCTTTCCCCCTGCATCTGTTGCCACTCCATGGTGAGGCCTGCTAGGGCCAGGCCTGGCTGAACCATTCATGGCTTGTGCTCCAGGAGGGGGACCCCACACCCTGTTGCTCTCCCTATTTATAGGGACTCTGGGGGGACATATAGCACCTGATTCTACTATTTGGCTAGCCATATCGCCAAGCTTCTTATAAATTTCAGTGTTCCAGGCCTTGAAATTCTTGCAGCATCAATACTTGGGCAATTTCCCATTATTGGCACCTGTGTTGCATAGAAGAGCCCTGGTGGTGCAGTGGTTAAGTGCTTGGCTGCTAACCAAAAGATCAGCAGTTGGAATTTATCAGCAACTCCGATGGAGAAAGATGTGGCAGTCTGCTTCCATAAAGATTTACAGCCTTGGATTTTAGAACCTACTATACAGCCACTGTAGTCAAAATAGCCTTGCACTGGTACAACAGGAGACACATAGACCAATGGAGCAGAATTGAGAGCCCAGATGTAAATCCATCCACCTACAGGCAGCTGATGTTTGACAAACGGCCAAAGTCCATTAAGTGGGGGAAAAGAGAGTTTCTTTAATAAATGGTGTTGGTATAACTGGACGTCCATCTGTTAAAAAAAAAAAGAAAAGAAATAGGACCCATACCATACCTCACACTATACACAAAAAGTAACTTAAATGGATCAAAGACCTAAATATAAAAGCAAAAAAGATAAAGATCATGCAAGAAAAAATAGGGACAATGCTAGTTAGGCATAAGTACAATACAAACCATAACAATGCACACAGACACCAGAAGAGAGACTAGATAACTGGGAGCACCTAAAAATTCAACACTTATGCTCATCAAAAGACTTCACCAAAAGAGTAAAAAGAAAACCTACAGAATGGGAAAAATTTTTGGTTATGATATCTGACAAGGGTCTAATCTCTAAATTCTATAAAATACTTCAATACCTCAACAACAAAAGGACATATAATCCAATTAAAAAATCGGCAAAGGATATGAACAGACACTTCACCAAAGAAGACATTCAGGTGGCTAACAGACACATAAGAAAGTGCTCATGATCATTAGCCATTAGAGAAATGCAAATCAAAACTACAATGAGATACCATCTTACCCCAACATTGCTGGCACTAATCAAAATAAACAGAAAATAACAAACGTCGGAGAGGTTGTGGGGAGATTGGAACTTTTATGCACTGTTGGTGGGAATGTAAAATGGTGCAACCACTATAAAAACAATACGATGCCTCCTTAAAAAGCTAGAAATAGAAATACCATACGATCCAGCAATCCCACTCTTAGGATGATATCCTAGAGAAATAAGAACCATCACATGAATAGACATATGCACACCCATGTTCATTGTAGCATTATTCACAATAGGAAAAAGATGGAAACAACCTAGATGCCCATCAACAGATGAATGGATAAATAAACTGTGGTACATACACACAATGGAATACTGCTCAACAATAAAGAACAATGATGAATCAGCAAAACATCTCACAACATGGATGAATCTGGAGGGCATTATGCTGAATGAAATAAGTCAATCAAAAAAGGACAAATATTATATGAGACCTGTTATTATAAAAACTCAAGAGAAGGTTTACACACAGAAAAAAACAATCTTTGATGGTTACAGGGAGGGGAGGAGTGGGGAGGCAAAATCACTAACTAAATAGTAGACAAGTGTTAACTTTGGGGACGGGAAAGACAACACACAATATAGGGGAAGTTAGCACAACTTGATCAAGACAAAGTTATAGAAGCTTCCTAGACACATCCAAATACCTTGAGAGACTTAGTTAACGGGGCTGAGGGCTGGGGACCATGGTCTCAGGGGACATCTAGGTCAACTGGCATAACATAGCTTATAAAGAAATTGTTCTACATCCTACTTTGGTGAGTAGCGTCTGAGGTCTTAAAAGCTTTCGAGAAACCAGCTAAGATACATCTGTTTGTTCCATCCCGTCCAGAGGAAGGGAGAATGAAGAAAACCAAAGACACAAGGAAAATATGAGTCCAAAGGACTAATGGACCACATGAACCACAGCCTCCACCAGCCTGAACTCAGAAGAACTAGATGGTGCCCGGCTATCACCATTGATGGCTCTGACATGGATCACAATAGAGGGCCTGGACAAAGCGGGAGAAAAAAATAGAACAAAATTCAAATTCACAAAAAAATACCAGACTTAATGGTCTGACAGAGACTGGAGGAAACTCATGCTAACTCAGAATTGAAGCCATTCCTGAAGTCCACTTTTCAGCCAAAGATTAGTTAGGCCTATAAAACAAACAACACACATGAGGGACATGCGTCTTAGTTCAATCAAGTATACGAGACCAAGTGGGCAACACCTGCCCAAAAGCAAAGACGAGAAGGCAGGAAGGGGCAGGAAAACTGGACAAATGGACATGGGGAACCCGGGGTGGAAAGGGAAAGAGTGCTGACACAATGCAGGGACTGCAACCAATGTCACAAAACAATTTATGTATAATTTTTTGAATCAGAAACTAATCTGCACTGTAAACTTTCACCTAAAGCACAATTTAAAAAAAAAATTACAGCCTTGGAAATCCTATGGGGCAGTTCTACTCTTTCTTATAGGTCACTATCAGTTGGAATCAACTTGAGGGCAATGGGTTTTTGGGTGTCGCATAGACCTGGGAGTTTTCCATTCATATCTTGGGGGTTTTCTGTGGACAGGGCTGGACCTGGTCTACACACCACTGTCCCTGGGTCTGTGATTGGAGCTGTAGCCCCACCACCAAGGCTTCATGAGTGACAGTGGTCCATTCTGTCCAAAGTCAGATTTGCATGTTTCACTCATCATTTGAGAAAGTTTGCCTTAGGAGGAACCCTGGCTTCTGATCTCTTTGGAAAGTCCCTTAGCACGTTTCTGTTCAGAGATGCTTACAGATCCTGGCAGGCAGTGACCACTGCCTTTTAAAGCCCTTTCTAAGAGGGTTAGCTGGGAAGGGGGCCCCTTTGGGAAGTTTGGTTTGGTGGTGTGCTGTTCCCACTACCCTGGAATTACTCCTTACATCCTGCACTGTAAAAGGCTGTGCACTTCTGGCACAGTACCACTCTGCTGTTTTTAGGTACCGTCCAGATGATTCCAACTCATAGCAACCATATGTACAACAGAAGAAATCACTGCCTGGTCCTGCGACATCCTCACAATTGTTATTACTTTTGAGCTCATTGTTGCAGCCACTGTGTCAATCCATCTCGTTGAGTGCCTTCCTCTTTTTCGTTGACCCTCTACTTTCCCATGCATGATGTTCTCCTCCAGGGACTGATCCCTCCTGATAACATGTCCAAAGAACATGAGACGAAGTCTTGCCATCCTTGCTCCTAAGGAGCATTCTGGCTGTATTTCTTCCAAGACGGATTTATTTGTTCTTCTGGCAGTCTATGGTACGTTCAACATGCTTCACCAACACCATAATTCAAAGGCATCAATTCTTCTTCAGTCTTCCTTATTCATTGTCCTGCTCTCACATGCATATGAGGCAATTGAAAACCCCATGGCTTGGGTCAGGCGCACCTTAGTTCTCAAAGTGACATCATTGCTTTTCAACACTTTAAAAAGGTCTTTTGCAGCAGATTTGCCAAATGCAATGTGTTGTTTAATTTCTTGACCACTGCTTCCATGGGCGTTGATTGTGGATACAAGTAGAAAGAAATCCTTCACAACTTCAATATTTTGTCTGTTAATCATGATGTTGCTTATTGTTCCAGTTGTGAGAATTTTTGTTTTCTTTATGTTGAGGTGCAATCCATACTGAAGGCTGTAGTCTTTGATCTTCATCAGTAAGTGTTTCGAGTTCTCATCTCTTTCTGCAAGCAAGGTTTTGTGTCATCTGTATATCGAAGGTTGTTAATGAGTCTTGCTCTAATCCTGATGCCACTTTTTTCTTCATATAGTCCAGCTTCTCAGATTATTTGCTCAGCATACAGATTGAATAAAGTATGGTGAAAGGATACAACCTTGATGCACAGTATACCCTTGTTCTGTTTGAACAACTGCCTCTTGTTCTATGTACAGTTTCCACATGAGCACAATTAAATGTTCTGGAATTCCCATTCTTTGCCATGTTATCATAATTTGTTATGATCCACACAGTTGAATGCCTTTGCACAGCCAATAAAACACAGGCAAACATCATTCTGGTATTCTCTGCTTTCAGCCAAGATCTATCTGACATCCCTTGTTCCATGTCCTTTTCTGAATCCGGCTTGAATTTCTGGCAGTTTTCTGTTGATGTACTGCTGCAACAATTTTTTAATAATCTTCAGCAAAAGTTTACGTGTGTGCGACATTAATGATATTGTTGGGTAATTTCTGCATCCTGTTGGATTACCTTTCTTTGGAATGGACACAAATATGGATAGCTTCTTGTGGGTTGGCCAGGTAGCTGTTTTCCAAATTTCCTGACATAGACGAGTGAGCGCTTCCAGCATTGCATCAGTTTGTTGATACATCTCAATTGGTATTCCGTCAGTTCCTGGAGCCTTGTTTTTTGCTGGTGCCTTCAGTGCAGCTTGGACTTGTTCCTTCAGTACCCTCAGTTCTTGATTATATGCTACCTCCTGAAATGCTTGAATGTCAACCCATCCTTTCTGGTACAGTGACTCTGTGTATTCCTTCCATCTTCTTTTGATGCTTCCTGCATATAACACCACTCTAGGGGGTGCCATTTTCATCATGCACCCTTGGCAATGTGAAGAGTACCCCCTGGAGTTGAGCATTCATGGTTTGTATGCATCTGTCTGCCCATTGTTATTGTCCCATTTTTCCCAGGGTTGCTTGGCCTAGTGTCTCAGCTGTGTGGTTGGGAACTTTCGACTCTTCCCTTGTCCTCACCCTCCCACCCAGTCTGTGTTCAAATCCCATTCCAGTCTTTTCTTCCTGATGCACCCCCACCCCCATACTAGTCACTTCCTTTGATTATTGCTTCTCTATGTACCATCCAAACCTCCTTGGCTCACACATGGATGGCCATAATGGCATCCAAAGTGATTGTCTTACTTCCGGTCTTGTTCCCTCCATTCGTTTATGATCCATCTTCATTTACTGAGTAGCTGCTATATGTCATGTATCCTACCAGGCTTTGGGGTTCAAAGGAATAGGACAGACACACACAGACAAAATTTGATGTTCCATGTATTCAATGTCTCCACCTGAACACACACCTTCTAATGAGATTTCCAAGTTTCTCTTCTCAGCCCTTAGGACTTTTGTTACATTGAGCCAGGTAATGGCTAAAGAAGTGAATTGGGAGGGGCCAGGGGAAGAAAAGAGCCCCAGTGTTGCAGTGGTTAAACTCTTGGCTGCTAACAGAAATGTTGGCGGTTCGAACTCACCAGCCGCTCTGTGGGAGAAAGATGTGGCAGTCAGCTTTCTTAAAGGTTGTTGTTGTTAGGTGGTGTTGAGTTGGTTCTGATTCATAGTGATCCTATGTATAACAGAACGAAACAGTGCCCGGTCCCACACCATCCTCACAATCGTTATGCTTGAGTCCATTGTTGAAGCCACTATGTCAATTCATCACATTGAGGGTCTTCCTCTTTTTCGCTCACTCTCTACTTTACCAAACATGCTGTCCTTCATCAAGGACCCATCCCTCCTGATAACACGTCCAAAGTATGTGAGACAAAGTCTCGCCATCCTTGCTTCTAAGGAACTTTCTGGCTGTACTTCTTTCAAGATAGATTTGTTCATTCTTCTGGTAGTCCATGGTATAGTCAATATTCTTCACCAGCATCGTAATTCAAAGGCATCAATTCTTCTTCAGTCTTCCTTATTCATTGTCCAGCTTTTGCATGCATATAAGGCTATTGGAAATATCATGGCTTGGGTCAGCCACAACTTAGTCCTCAAGTGACATCTTTGCTTTTCAACACTTCCATAAAGATTACAGTCTTAGAAACCCTGTGGGCAGTTCTACTCTGTCCTATGAGTTGGAATCGATTGGAGGGCACACCACAACAACAACAACAACGGAGGTGGGGGGGAGCCTACAAAGGCTAGATCGATTCACTTTGGAAAAAGCAGAACCAGTTAGAACCAGAAAAATGGGAAGAAGAACAGAGAAGAACTAGTAAGCGTTTAGTTTTATGACAAGTTTTTTGAGAGTTTGGGGAGGAAACCTATGGGGAAACAGGCAGCTGCTCTGCTGTAATAAATGGGACTTTGGGGGGGGCAGTTTTGAGAAGTTTAGGAATTCCATCCCTTCAAGAAACTTCAATAGAGCTTTTTTAAAAAAATTACATCAGACTGATGTTTCTTTAGGGCCCTTAGTGGTGCAAATCAATCAAGTTGCTAACTGAAAGGTTGGTGGTTTAAGTCCACCCAGTGGCACCTCTGAAGAAAGGCCTGGCAATCTACGTCCAAAAAATCAGCCGTCGGAAACCCTGCAGTGCACAGTTCTACTCTGACACACATGGGGCTGCTGTGAGTTGGATTTGACTCCATGGCAACTGGTTTTGGATGTTTCTTTTGAATGTGACCCAATGACTATATGGGCCATGAAGTGACCCAAGTTATAGGAGGAATAAGACACAGTTCTTTGTTTTTAAGAGACAAGTTTGTTTGGAAGAGACAGCCATACAGGCAGTCCTGGGTTACCAACCAGATCTGTTCCTAAGTGTGTCTTTAAGTCGAATTTGTAGGTAAGTCAGAACAGGTGCATACAGTTCTTATTTAGCCTTACTTTAGTGCAAGAAAAGTCTTGAAGCCTTTTCAGTTATTTAAAAGCTGCACATGCAGCAAGTGTAGGTGATTGTGACGAAGAATTTGTTGCCAGTAGGGGTTGGTTCAAAGTGAGGGCAAATTTACATAACATTAGAGGGCAAGTATGAGTTGTCCGAAAGTCCAACGTTTATAACCTGGGGAGATACTGTATAATCAAAAATAATTTCAGTCCACTCAGGCTTCACTCTCTTTTTATCATGGATCTTCTGCTTTTCAAATGGATTACTATTACCTTAGAGAAAGTCTTAAATGCTTAGCCTGGCATTTATTCACCCACACACTCACCCAGGCACATCTTCTATTCCCTGATAATCCACCGACTGGCCATATGCTAGTTACTTAAAGGTTCTGAGTGTTAGGTTTGCATCTGTAAAGTAGACATGTTACTTGCTTATTGTATTCAAAATTAAATATAGAGAGAGGTATATGGATATAACTCATAACAGTTGACAAAGAGAACGATCTCAATAAGAACCCTATAACTTAGATAATAACAAACCTTTATTAAGCACCTGACATGTGCCAGAGACCCTGCTCTGCAATAGAGATGGACACCCATCCCTGCCCTCCAAGTGTAAAGACCCTCCCTAATTGGACACACGCGTACCTTCCTTCTCATTTTGTTCCATTTTTTTCTACTTCTGCCCCTGCTAAATTAAAACCAGTTGACATCGAGTTGAGTCCAACTCCTGGTGACCTCATGTGTGTGGGAGTAGAACTGTGCTCCACAGGGTTTTCAGTGGATGATTTTTCAGAAGTAGCTCTCCAGGTCTTTCTTTCAAGGCATGTCTAGGGGAACTCAAACCTCCAACACTTAGTTATCAGGCAAACGTATTAACCATTTGCACCAATGACTTTTACAGATCATTCAGAAATGCAAAAATTAAAGTTTATTTTCCTATAACTGAAGATAATTTTGCTCATATCCTCATTTCTCTGCTAGAAGCTAAATTAGTCATAGTGGAAGAGGCTGCATAAGTCTGGCTCACCATTATTACTCCCCATTGCTAACCCCTACATTGTCTCATGATCTTGTTTTTCTCTCCCGTTCCAATAAAAAGTTTAAGATTAACCGATGGTTCCTTCTTGGAGGGTGGAAAACAAGTGACAATGATCTAGGAATGAAAAACCGAACAAAGCACCCATCTTGGGACAAGAGAACCTGGATGTTGCCAGACAACCCCCAAGAAAAGATTAGCTCATCTGGGACATGACCGTCTCAAGGGGGAACTAACACAGACTTCTAAGACCCATAATCCTGTCCCTATAAAGCCTTTGGCCAATCTCCAGCAGGGGAGACGGGTTCTGGAGGAATCTATTCCCCTTTGTCTCCTATATATTGATACATAATAAAACTCTTGCTGCTCACCTCACCCCGTCTCAGAATTGGCTATTGCGGCAGGCGGCTCCAATCTGCGTTATTGGGGTAACAATAATCTTAACGATTTTCTTCTTTCCCACCAGCTGGTAGGACGTGTATCTCCTTTCTCAGAGTTGGGAAAACTGCTCTTCCATCACCACTTTCCATTTTCTTTACTCTGTTGTTTATGACTTGGGTTGGCAAATTTTTTCTGCAAAGGGCCAGATAGTAAATATCTTTGGTTTTGCAGGACATATGGTCTCTGTCACAACTATTCTGCTGTTGCAAAAAAGTGGCCTATGCAAATATGTAAATGAATGGCCTTGGCTGTGTTTCTGTAAAACTTTATTTACAAAAACAGGCCGTGGACCCTAGTTTGCTGACCCTTGGTTTATGGTATAAACCCTATGATCTCGGTATTGGATGGAGACTTTAGCTTTTGATATTTAAAGTCAAGCTTTTAAAATCCACAAGCCCCTTCCTCCCTCAGGTCCTGGTCCTTGCTTTTATAAGCCACAGTTTTTATGGTTATTGCTTCTCTGATAGAGATGTATGAAAGTCTCCTTAAAAGGCGAGGAGCCAGGAATTTGACCCCTTGTCCCTGAAATCTTGTGGTGGGAGGAAGGGTCATTGGCAAAAAGAAACATGGGAAGCAACAATGCTTATTCTCTCAAAGTCTTATCCCATTACAGCACTGGTTCTCAAAATATGGTCTCCAGCCCAGCCACACCAGCAACCCCTGGGGGCTTCTTGGAAATGCAAATTCTTGGGCCCCACCTTAGACCTACTGGATCAGAAGCTCTAGGTGTTTTATCAAGCCCACCAGGTGATTCTGAGGCAGTTTACATTTGAGAACCACTGCACTCATGCTCTATATCCTTCACCTTGTTTTCTCTTGCCTTCGTATTTTTGTTCATGCCATTTCCTCCTCCCAGAATGCCATCCTCAAAACATTCTACCTCTAAAACATATTTGAAAATCGTGTAGTACCTTGTGTCTCAGCTTATCTTCATTTTACTTTTTTTTTTTTTACTTTAGTTCATTTTACTTACCTGTTTTCTTTTTAACTTTTTGTCTGTAAATGTTTTGCCTTTGTAATAAACTAAGCAGCATTTTACAAATAAGAATTCCATCTTAAACCTCTTTGCAGCTCTCACATCACCTAGCAAAGTTTCTGCCCAGGTCAGTTCCCTAGGAGGGATTCTGAGAAAAGATGTCAGATGTCTGTGACTTTTTAAGGCAGTGCTCTTGAGGGAAAACTTGTAGGGGAGTGGGGGAAGCAGGAAGCGGGAAGGGGAAATGACGGAGCAAGTTGTGGCTCAGGTAAACTCTAGCTTTGTTTCTGAGGAGCATAAATAACCACTCCTTTTGAGGCGAGCGGGTTGACATTTGATACTCCATACCAGTCAGTCACGGGTTGTGGGCCACACCAAGGGGTACCACTTCCTGGGTGAGGGGGCCCCCATTGGCCAGTCGTCATTCCTCCAGAGAGGGTGGCAGCCACCATTCACTGCAGTATAGGGTGGGCACCCTGGCCTGGGAAAGGGGCCTGGGAATGGCTCTAACACCATCTCTGTCTTAAACAATACAAGTGCTCAATAAATCACAAAAATTGAATCAACTGGATTCTCCTTCTCCCTCAACTATGAAAGGGGTGGAAAAGAACACTGCTGGATTTGTTTTCTTGGTTCAAAGGTTTAGGGTAATGGCTTTGTGGGTCTATCCAGTGAATTGGCCTAATGTTTTCAGAGTTTCTTTTCTATCCCCTAGATCCATGAGTAGCACCTGGGGTCTTAAAAGCTTGTGAGTGTCCACCCAAGATACAACAATTGATCTCTATGTGCCTATAACAGCAGAGAAAGAAGTAGGTCAGGAACCAGGGAAGGAAATGAACTGGGCGGCGGGGCGGGGGGAGGAGGCAAATTATCCAATAGGCAAGGTAAGCACGGTGCTTACCTTGCTTACCAGATCATCTGTAATGAACAATTTCACAGTTTTTCACCACATCAAAGATTCTGCTTCTATGTATGGCTGGCATCTGTCTCCCAATCCCACAGTACCTTCCTACAGAACTGAAATTTCTTTTAAAATTTACAGTCCCTGACAGGGGTGGATGATCTAGTAAGCAAGGTAATCATGGGCTTACTTGTCTTTACTTACAAATCTGTAGTGAACAATTTCACATGGGTTCCACCACATCACAGAAATTGTGAAATTGTTCACTACAGATGATCTGGTAAGCAAGGTAAGTACCATGCTTACCTTGCCTATTGGATAATCTGCTCCTGGTTAGTAATATGTATTACAACATTGTAGCACATAATTTGCTGATGTCATCATATCTGTAAGTTTATATATAATGTTTCCAACCCCCAAAGACAAATATAGATCAGATTTATAAAGATACTGATAATAAAAGAAAATAATAATGAAAACTAAAAAAAAAATGAGGTACTCGACTTACGTCAGAACTAATTAACGACAGAGTCATTGGAAAAGAACCCCGCTGTAAGTCAGGAACTACCTGTACCTCCATTACCAGAAGACCAGAAGAAATGGATGGTTCTCAGCTATCAGTACTGAACATTTTGTTCAAGACCCAACAGATGGGTCTTGATCAAAAAGAGGAAAAACATGGAAAAGAACTTCAAACTCATACAGAAACTAGACTTACTAGATCCGTTGAGACTGGGGACTTCCAAATCTAACGCCTGGAAACAATCTTTAAATCTTGAAGCAAAATATCCTATGAAGCCATCATTAAACTACGCAATAATTTAGACCAATTAATAAAGAGTGTTTGCCTTGAGCATAGCACTCCTATAAAGAATTTTCTGCATGAGTTTAAACTGACAACTGTTAAGTTAAAGCACAGATGAGAACATTAAGGTAAGAGATGCTAAATTAATGGTGATGAAACAATATGAGTAGAGATCATGATAATGTGACACAATTTGAAATATGTAACCAAAGTTATTGAACTGTTCATGTAGCAATTGTGAATGATGTATGTTTTGTTGTGTATATTGCCACCAAAAATAATTAAAAAAAAAAGAATACTTCTGTAAGACAACACATCCCGCTCACTATGCCATAACTGTAAAACAACACTCCAAATCTGTATGGTATTCACAGATTGTACCTGATTTCCAGATGGCCAGGAGGCCACTAGAAAAAGGATACCTATAACTAATATGGATTCTCCGTAAACATCACATGCTTTTGATCAGAGCCTGAACACACGTTACTACATGGAAAGTAGCTTTTATTACTCACAAGAATCAGACAGTGTACAACAAAAAACTGTCTGGGAAAAGATGACAGCTCTTCTTTGTGAGCCCCACTTTGTGCCATGGGCAAGGGGCTTAAACGGGACCCTACTTACTGCCAGATGCCCCCTGGCAGGTAGGTCCATTTAGGTGGACTGTAAGCATATACTATGTGTGCCCCACCTGCACCATAGCCGAGGAGATTAAGAAAACTCCCTCTCCCAGGGTTAGGAGCTGGATGAATGGACATGGGGAATCAGAGGCAGAAAGGAGGAGTGTGCTGTCGCAGAATGGGGTGAGCAATTAGAGTCACATAACAATGTATGTATAAATTTTTGTATGGGAGACTAACTTGAAATGTAAACTTCAATTAACTACAACAATTAAAAAAAAAGAAAAGAAAACTCCGTCTCCCAGCTATTTTACACCCCAGCATAAGTGGCTAATTGTATCTTTTTAATCCTGCTAACAAAAATCCTAGGAGGCCTGGTGGCATATTGGTTAAAGTGCTCAGCTGCTAACTGAAATGTGGATGGTTCGAACCCACCAGCAGCTCCGTGGTAGAAAGACATGGCAGTCTGCTTCCATAAAGATTTACAGCCTTGGAAACCCTATGGGGCTGTTCTACTCTGTTCTATAGGGTCACTATGAGTCAGAATCGACTAGATGGCAGTGGGTTTGGTTTTGGGGTTTTAACAAACATCCTACTGAATCATGCCCCTCTGACTTCCTGAGGAGGGGGGAGGTTAGCCCAAAATTGAACTTATTTAATCTTGCTAACAGACATCAGGTTGCCGTGGGGGTGATGGTTTGTTCTGAGGACTAAAGGTGCCAGCAGGGAGAGGAACAGTGAAAACCATGGCTGCCTGGCTTGTCTGAAGGATGTGCTCCTCAAAACTTCTCCATGAGTTAGCTCTCTAGTCCTCATAAAGCATTTTACCAACACATATTGTTGAAGTAATACCAAATTCTCTTTGTGCACTGGAAGAGGAGTAGCCTGGAGAGTCCATGATATGGGGGTGAGTGTGGACAGGGGGGTGGAAAGAGAAAATGGGCCATCTGGAGCCACCAAGAAACAGGAGGAAAAGTTTGAGCCCCAAGTATCACGAACCTTAAATAAATGGAATTTTTGTGTTTCATCTGGAGTATTAGTCATTTCTCACTTTCTTCCCCTCATCCTCTCCAAAGTCCAAGTCAACCAAGGAAGAACTCCAGATGGCTCACCCACAATTAGGTCTTCTTGGATTGTTCCAGGAGGATTAATTAGTCACCACCACAAGTATGAAGACCAAATCAAGAGACAATGTGTCAGAGAAAGATAGAGCGAAGGAGAGACCCGCTTGCTGATGAGGCGAACACAGAAGGGCCTGTGGATTGCACAGATGGTGTGTCATTCAAGAGCTCTTCTGAGAAATGCCAACGTAGGGTTGGACCAGGTGTGCTAAACACTCGCGTCTGATGATTCACAATCCTGGCTGCATACTAGAATCACCTGGGGAGCTTTAAAAAATTACTGATGCCCAGGCCCTGCCCCCTAAGATTCTGATTTAAGTGGTAGATGGGACCCTGGGGATGGGTATTTCTTTCTAAAAATCTCCTAGATGATTTCAATGCACACTTAATGTTGAAGAACACGGTTATAGCTCTTGCAATTTATTTGAACTGCAGTCAAGGTTTATTGCATTCTCTAAAGTATTTATTCTCTCTCTGCCCAGTCCTGTGTTTGACATCACAGAGAAACTAAAGATGTGAAAATGGAAAGAGGAAAGAAGTTGAGGGAGTCAAAGATTTAGGCTCAAATTCCAGCTCTGCCAACAGCTGTGCGACCTTGGAGACGTAAATTAATTTGGTTCTCAGTTTCTTCACCTTTAAAAAACTGGAGTAAAAGCTTAGAGATATGAAAATGAGAAAACCTATGGTTTACTCTTCCCTCAGCTCTAAGGAGCCCTGGTGGCTCAACGGTTAAGCATTCGGCTGATAACCAGAAGATTGATGAGTCTGGACCCACTCACCCAGCAGCTCTGTGGGAGAAAGACCTGGCGATTTGCTTCTGTAAAGATTATAACCAAGAAAACCTTGTGGGGCAATTCTACTCTGTAACACAAGGGGTCACTATGAGTCAGAATCAACTCAATGACACCCAACAACATTAGCTCTGAAATTTGCTCAGAGTTCACATAAAAGACAATTAACCATTATGAGAATTCACTGTCTTAAACCACACAGAAGCTGTGTTATCTCCACATCATTTTTCTTCCTGTTGGAGCAGTAAAAGTCTATCCAGTAACATTGGTTTCTGAGGATAGTGGGGGATCAGTGGTAGAATTCTTACTTTCCATGCAGGGACTCAAGTTCTATTCCTGGCCAATGCATCTCATGTATAGCCACCACCCATCTCTCAGTGGAGGCTTACGTGTTACTATGATGCAGGAAGCAGAGCTTCCAGACTAACACAGACTAGAAGAAAGGCCTGCCAATGTATTTTTGAAAATTAGCCAATGAAAACCTTATTGATCAAAACAATCCTATCCTGTTGTACGTGGGATCATCATGAGTTGGAGGCTGACTAAATGGCAGCTAACAACATCATTGGTTTCTAAAGCTTCTCCTGCCACTCTAGTAATTTACCCTCACCTACCAGCCCAATGCTCCCGGAAAGAGTCTACTCCCCCAAATTTATTGTTCTTAATCCTTATTCCCACATCTTCCTCTTTGCTCATGTTAGTGCCCCTCCTCATATACCTTCTCCTCCACCTTCCCAACCCACCACTCATCCTTTACATGTCAAGGGATGTCCCCTGTCCTCTAAAATGTCTTTGGGGATTAATTCTGCTCGAATCCATTTCTCCCTCTTCTGAATTCCTACAGCACTTGCCATCAGTGGAGATTATTTAGCAGTTTGTTGTTCCCTCATTGCCACGTGCACTGTTTTTCCCCCTGAATTGTAAATCTTTAAGAGTCTCAAGGGCAAGTATTGATATGCTTCTATTACACTCTCCACCAATTATTGACCACCTACTGTGTGCCGGCCTCTGGCTAGGTGCTTCACTTACATCAGTTTTAGTCATCAAAGCAACCTGTAAAGTAAGTGCTTTTACATTTTACAGATGAAGAAACTGAGGCTCTAAAAGATAGTGGAAACTTGTCCGAAGTCCTGGTGTGGGAACCATGTCTCAGTCCCAGATTTGCCTGGCTCCAAAACTCATGATATTTCCACCACTCTATGTTGCCTCTCTAGTAGAACATTTGCCAGATGATGGATTTAAGTGTTCATGGATAAATATAAGTAATATATGTATAAATGATGGTTTGGGAGAAAAACATAGAAACCCCCTTGGTTCTACTTTCTCTGAGCAGGAAGTTTACACATCTTACCCAATCCTAATCTGAACATTTTGTTGACTTGGTTCTCTTGTCTACGTCAGCTATGTCTGCTCTGACATAGACACTAAGCTGACATAGAAATGGTAAGTTCCTTGAGGAGACGGCATTGTGAAGTAGACAGTGAACAGGTCAAGGACCCTGGGCTTTAATCCCATCCACCTTTGCTGCTAACATGCCATGGGACCTTGAACAAGTCACTCCACCTCTATGGGCTTCTGTTTCTCTGTAGATGAAAGGATGATACCAAAAAAAAAAGAGCAGCTGCTGAGGTTGCTTTTGTACAACAAAAATACCTCATGGGATTTGATTCTTTGGGTTGGAGGTTTAGGCTTATGGTTTCATGGGACATCCTGGTTAACTGGCCTAATATTGTGTTCAGTGCTTCTGTTCTACCTCCTAGTTCATTGTGTAGTGCCTGGAGTCTTAAAACTTGCAAGCCGTCATCCAAGGTACAACAACTGATCTCTATTCACCTGGAATAACAAAGGAAGAAGGAGAGTCAGGAATAGGAGGAGGAAATGGCATGTGTGGCTAATTGCCTCCATGAACTACTCCTCCGTTTTCCATGAGACCAGAGGAACTGGATGGCACTCAGCTACCATTACTGAACATTTCAATCAAAGATTCTATAGAAGAATCTTGATCAAAAGGGAGGAAATGCAGAACAGAATTTCAAATACTCATGGAATCCAGATTTCCGGAGTCATGGAGGCTGGATGAATCCCTGAAACTATTGCCCTGAGGTAATCTTGAAACCTCAAAACTTAAATCAAAAATATTCCCTTCTTAAAAACCAAACAGTAGTTTAACTGAACTAGTAAAGAATGTCTGCCTTGACAATTGTGCTCTTTTAAGAACTATCTATATGGCATCAACTCGACAACAGAGACTTGAAAGATTAAATAGGAAACTTAGGGGGCAGTGAGTTAATGTTAATGGGATAGGAACAATTTGGAAAAGGAGGGTGAGAATGGTTGCATAACTGGAAGAATGTAAATAAGTCACTCAATTGTACAGGTAGAAATTGTTAAATTGGTGTATGTTCTACTGTGTATATTCTCAACAACAACACGAATAAAATAAATTTTTAAAAAGTATCCATTTTAGAATAAATGTTTTTTTAAAAAAGGAAGGGTTGAGACTAGTTCAGTAGTTTATAGACTTGGTTTTGAGGGAGAGAACTCTGGTGTGCAGGTATTTTGGTTGAAGGGTGGTGATAAGGAGCCCCATCACCTTAGGGGAGCTCCCTTCCCCTTCTAAGAAATCCCTGAGGCACCTTCAAGGGACTATTTGAAATCCATTAGGCTGTAAGATGTTCTTCCAGGGCCCCTGCTGTAAAGTCCTGTGCTCTGGAAAATGCCCCCATAAAGCAATTTCTGTGGTTAGGTTCTTACTAAATGCTCTCAAATGGCAAGTGAGAATTGTTCCTGGATCCTGTTAACTAAGCATATTTTCCTTTTAAGTGCATTGCTACTTTCTCCTCGCCCACTTTCTCTTGCATCCTATCATGGATTAGTTCACTTGGCAAGTTTGTCTTAATTTCCAACCCTCTTTGCCAAATTCTTCTTTCCTTGTAGGATGAGCTGGTCTCGAGGACAATAATGCATATGTCCACTGGGGATTCCAGAAAAGGGGGAACTTCCCAAAGAATGTGTTTTGGTGATTTCCATGACTCTTTTCCACCAGAGGCCCTTCAGGCATCATTCAGCCCTGAGGTGGGAGAGCAATAGCTCTTCCATCTGCTGAGCTTGCTCCAGACTCCATTAAAAGAGAAGGAGACAGGGTATGTCCTAATCAGTGGTACCTTTATTAAAATTTTATACCTTGCAAGCTGTTATGGGGCCTAAATAAAAACCTGGAGGTTATGGCCACAGGGGGAAATGAGAGTTGTTTCCAACTCTTCTGTATTAGTTCAAGTGTTCTGAGAAGCAGACACCAAACCAAGATGAGATGTGCCAGAGATTTATCAGGGGAAACACCTGTAAAGGATAAAGAAGAGGAATCAGGAGCAGGCAAGGAGAGGTTTCAGACCACAATGCAGGTCTGACAGCTGTGAAAGGAGAGTAGGAAGGAAGGAGTACTGGATAGGAATAACATCAGACTGCAACACAGCTCTAAGAAAGTACTGGCCAGGCAAATGGTGAGTCCCCAGACACAATCTCTCTCTGCACAATCCAGTCCGTGTGAAAGAAAACCTGTCCTGCTGATAGCTCTAGAGTTTATGTGGTACATATTCAGGCCAAAACCAAACCAAATCCACACCATCGATGATGCATAGCGACACTATAAGACAGAGTAGAACTATCTCATAGGGTTTCCAAGGCTGTAATTTTCATGGAAGAAGACTGCCACATCTTTCTTCCATGTATGGCTGATGGATTTGAACCACCAACCTTTCAGTTAGTCGCCAAGTGCTTAACCACTGCACCGCCAGGGCTTCTTCATATTCAGACACATGGAGAAAATAGTTCTGTGGTTACAGTTCCAATTCATGGGGAGGGATCTTTGATTTGTACTAATCAAAGAATCAGAAGACCACGTCTGGTCCAATCAACTATGGCTAGAGGAGGTGGTGGTGGGGTCACATTTTGCCAATATGGCACCTGGTAGTCTGACCCTAGATGGAAGAGGGAACAGTTCCTAGAGAAGAGAGATCTTTGATTCCTGGATTGAGTGGACATCCCATAAAGTATCTACCATGACCATGTAAGCCACAATAAAGAGTTTGAACTTATCCTGTAGGCAATCGAAGTGATTGAAAAGAGTGACAAGATCAAATTTATCTTTATAAATGTTGTAGACAACATGGAGAATGGATCCACGTAGGGAGAGGCTGAAGGCTGGAGACCACTCGGAAAACTATTAAATAACTGGACCAAGAAATGATGAGACCCAAACTAGGGCAAAGATAGTGAGAAGGGAGAGACATTTTAAGGGTTGAAACAAAAGGACTTGGTGACTGATGAAAAGTGGAGCTGAGGGTGAAGGAGTTGAGAGGTTCCTGGTTTCTAACATGTGAGATAAGGCAGCAGTGATGCTGCTAAGTAAGACAGAGGCTACCGAACAAGAAAGAATTATGTGTCTGTATGGGGGGGTGTGGTGGGGAGTGGAGGCATCAAATACAGTGTATGCAGAAAGGAAGGCCAGTTTAGAACATGCTGAATTTGAAAGGTGACCAGATGAAATTTATGGATCCCACGCCCTCTTCCTTACCCCAGACCCTTTAAAAGGAGCTGTTAATAAAGGAGAGTTGGATGGCATTATGAAATTATTCTGATCTTGTTGTTGTTGTTAGGTGCTGTTGAGTTGGTTCCAACTCATAGCAACCCTATAGGACAGAGTAGAACTGCCCCATAGAGTTTCCAAGGAGTGGCTAGTGGATTTGAACTGCCGACCTTTTTGGTTAGCAGCCGAGCTCTTAACCACTGTGCCACCAGGGCTCCTATTCTGATCTTATAGGCTGGGAATTATGAAATCAGGAGGAAACCAAATTCAGAAGACAGAGTAGGGGCTTTGGAGCCAGTCAGAGGTTAGAATCCTTGCTCAGCTTGTGTGACCTTGAGAAAATTACTCAGCCTCTCTGAATCTCAATTTTCCCATCCATGAAATGGTATATCAGGCTGACCTCACAGAGTTATTGTGAAGATTAAGTTGATAATATCTGTAGAGCCCCTGGACTACTGAAGGCATTCAATAAGTGATCATTAGGATCATTACTGTTTTTCCTTCATCAGCATGGACTGGACCTTTGCCTTGTGCTGGACAGAAATGCTGCATCCGTGGCCTCAAGTCCAAAGCTAGGTTTCCCTGAGAAGCAAGCCCTCCTACTTCCTGCCATAAACACTTCCTGAAATGATTAATCAAACCTACCTATTATCTAACTAGACCCTCCCACATCAGGGATTGCAACTAAATCCTGTTGTTGTTAGGTGCCATTCAGTCCATTCTGACTCATAGCCCCTCCAAGTGACAGAGTAGAACTGCCCCATAGGATTTTCTAGCTGTAATGTTTACGGGAGCAGATCACCAGGTCTTTTTCCTGTGGAGCCGCTGGCTGGGTTCAGAACACCAATCTTTCCATTAGCAGCCGAGCACTTAACCGTTGCACCACTAGGGCTCTTTAACTAAATCCTAAATGGATTCAAAATTTGGGTCTGTGCTGGCAATCAACTGACTCTGAACTAGCTGAAGAATCTGACTATGTAATGGATCAAACCCATTGTGAAGATAATAATAGCCAATTCTTGGCTCTTTACTGCATGTTGAGCATGGTTCTGAGGACTTTATAAAGCATTAACTCATTTAATCCTCACAAACAATCCTATTAAATTAGTGCTATTATTATTGCCCCCAATTTATAGATGAGAAAACTGGGCTGAGATGTGAAGTAACTTGCCGAGATTATACATCTAGGACACGGCAGAACCAAGATGGGAAGTCAGAGTGTGCTCTGGAGCGCCCATGTTCATGCAGTAACAGATATTGCATGATTCTCGCTATTTTTTTTTCAATTTCCTTATGTTTATTCTCATTCTCACAATTTTTTAAGAGTAACTTTACGCCATGCAAACTGTCTCAAATTTAAAGAGATAAACTAACAAATAACTGGCCATGTTTATTGAAAGAGAATCTAAAAGATGAGACGCTTTTCGTGCCGGGGTTTCAACAAGGTTAGGGAGAGGCAGGGGTCAGAAAAGGAATGTGGGAGAGTCTTTACCTTTCCATTTGTGAGAGGCGAGAACTGTAGAGGTACACAAACAGAGAGAACCAGCGCAGTTATAGGATGCCATATACAACACACTTGCTGCGGGTCAGGAACCGGGGCCTCAGGCCCAGTTCCAGTTGGCTGTGCGACACCAGGATAGTCACTTATCCTCTCTGAGCCTCAGTTTTATCATCATTCAAATGGTGGTGTAAGACCTGGCGAGACCTTAGTTTTCTTCCCAGTCTTAAGTTCTTTATTTCACAATTTTGGGAAATAGGCCCTTTGGAAGTAAAGTGTGTACTCAAAATCTGCTTGCCTTAATTTAATATAACATATGGCCCATTTGGTCTATTGTTTCTGTTAAATTCAAAGCTTGGTCAACCTACTTCTTAACGTAGGTCGTCTTGAATGTTTGAAGATCTGAGCAACGTGGTAATCAACTGTGCTTTTTTTTTCCCCAAGTTTTTTTTTATTATACTTTAGGTGAAAGTTTACAGCTCAAGTTAATTTCTCATACAAAAATTGATACATATATTGTTATGTGACACTATTTGCAATCCCCTTTCCACCCCAAGTTTCCCGTGTCCATCCAACCAGCTCCTGTCCCTCTTTTTTTTTTTTTTTTAATTGTTGTGGTTTAAGTGAAAGTTTACAACTCAAGTTAGTCTCTCATACAAAAATTTATACATACATTGTTATGTGACCCTAGTTGCTCTCCCTATACTGTGACACCACACTCCTCCTTTCCACCCTGGAATTCCCATATCCATTCAGCCAACTCCTGACCCTCTCTGCCTTCCCATCTCGCCTCCAGACAGGAGCTGCCCATTTAGTTTTATGAATCTACTTGAGCTAAGAAGTACACCCTTCAAAAGTGTCATTTTATGTCCTATAGTCCAGTCTAGTCTTTGTCTGAAGAGTTGGTCTTGGGAATGGTTTTAGTTTTGGGTTAACAGAGAGTCTGGGGGCCATGTCTTACGGGGTCCCTCCAGTCTCAGTCAAACTATTAAGTCTGGTCTTTTTATAGGAATTTGAGTTCTGCACCCCAATTTTCTCCTGCTCCATCAGGAACTTTCTGTTGTGTTCCTTGTCAGGGGGGTCACTGGTGGTAGCCAGGCACCATCTAGTTCTTCTGATCTCAGGCTGATGAAGTCTCTGGTTTGCGTGGCCCTTTATGTCTCTTGCGTTAATACTTTGCCTTGTGTCTTTGGTGTTCTTCACTCACCTTTGCTCCTGGTGGATTGGGACCAATTGATGCATCTTAGATGGCTGCTCGCTAGCTTTTAAGACCCCAGACACCACTCACCAAAGTGGGATGCAGAACATTTTCTTAATAAACTTTGTTATGCCAATTGACCTAGATGTTCCCTGAAACCGTGGTCCCCAGACCCCCACACCTGCTACTCTGTCACTTGAAGTGTTTGGTTGTATTCAGGAAACTTCTTAGCTTTTGGTTTAGTCCAGTGGTGCTGACTTCACCTGTAGTGTGTGTTGTCCTTCCCTTTACCTAAGATAATTCTTGTCTACTATCTAGTTAGTGAATACCCCACTCACTCCCCGAACGCTTGTAACCATCAAAAAAGTTTTCTTTTTTGAGTTCTTATAATAGTGATCTTATACAATATTGGTCCTTTTGTGACTGACTAAATTCACTCAGCATAATGCCTTCCAGATTCGTCCATGTTATGCTTCACGGATTCATCCTTGTTCTTTATCATTGCATAATGAATATAGCATAATTTGCTTATCCATTCGCCATCGATGGGCACCGAGGTGGTTTCCATCTTTTTGCTATTGTGAACGGTGCTGCACTGAACATGGATGTGCATATATCTATTCATGTGATGGCTCTTATTTCTCTAGGATATGTTCCAAGGAGTGGGATTGCTGGATCACCATGGTAATTCTGTTTCTAGCTTTTTAAGGAAGCGCCAAATGAATTTCCAAAGTTGTACCATTTTACATTGCCACCAGCAGTATATAAGTGTTCCATTCTCTCCACAACCTCTCCAACATTTATTTTTTTGTGTTTTTTGGATTAATGCTGGCCTTGTTGGGGTGAGATGGTATCTTATTGTAGTTTTGATTTGCATTTCTCTAATGGCTAATGATCATGAGCATTTCCACATGTGTCTGTTAGCCACCTGAATGTCTTCTTTAGTGAAGTACCTGTTCATATCCTTTACCCATTTTTTACTGGATTATTTGTCTTTTTGTTATTGAGGTTTTGCAGTGTCTTGTAGATTTTAGAGATTAGACGCTCATCAGATTTGTGGTAGTCAAATTTTTTTTCCCAGTCTGTAGGTTGTATTTTTACTCTTTTGATGAAGTCTTTTGATGGGCATAAGTGTGTGTTTTTTAGGAGCTCCCAGTTATCTAGTTTCTCTTCTGGTGTTTTTGCATTCTTACTTATGGTTTGCATTCTGTTTATGCCATGTATTAGGGCTCCTAGCGTGTCCTTATTTTTTATTCCATTATCTTTATCGTTTTTGATTTTATATTTAGGTCTTTGATCCATTTTGAGTTAGTTTTTGTGCATGGTGTGAGGTATGGGTCTTGTTTCAGGTTTTTGCACATGGATATCCAGTTATGCCAGCACCATTTGTTAAAGAGACTGTCTTTTCCCCCATTAACAGCCTTTGGAGCTTTGTCAAATATCAGTTGCTCATAGGTGGACGAATTTACTTTTGGATTCTCCATTCTGTTCCATTGATCTATGTATCTGTTGTTGTTCCAGTACCAGGCTGCTTTGACTACCGTGTTGGTATAATAGGTTCTAAAATTGGGTAGTGTGAGGCCTCCCACTTTGTTCTTCTTCAGTAATGGTTTACTTATCCAGGCCCTCTTCCCTTTCCATATGAAGTTGTTGATATGTTTCTCCATCTCATTAAAGAATGCCACTAGAATTTGGATCGGGATTGCATTGTATCTGCAGATCGTTTTGGGTAGAATAGACATTTTCACAACATTGAGTCTTCCTGTCCATGAGCAAGGTATGTTTTTCCACTTATGTAGGTCTCTTTTGGTTTCTTGTAGTAGTATCTTGTAGTTTTCTTTGTGTAGGCCTTTTACATCTCTGGTTAGATTTATTCATAAGTATTTTATCTTCTTGGGGGCTATTGTAAATGCTATTGATTTGGTGATTTCTTCTTGGAAGTTCTCTTTACTGGTGTAGAGGAGTTGAACTGATTTTTGTATGTTTATCTTGTATCCTGATACTTTGCTGAAATCTTCTATTAGTTCCAGTAGTTTTCTTGTGGATTCTTTGGGGGTATTCTGTGTATAAGATCATATCATCTGCAAATAGCGATACTTTTACTTCTTCCTTACCATTTTGAATGCGCTTTATTTTTCTTGCCTAATTGCTCTGCCTAGAACCTCCAGCACAATGTTGAATAAGAGTGATGTTAAAGGGCATCCTTGTGTGTTTCCCTTTCTCAAGGGGAATGCTTTCAAACTCTCTTCATTTAGGATGATGTTGGCTGTTGGCTTTGTAGAAATGTTTATTATGTTGAAGAATTTCCCTTCTATTCCTGTTTTGCTGAGAGTTTTTATCATGAATATGTGTTGGACTTTGTCAAATGTCTTTTCTGCATCAATTGATAAGATCATGTGGTTCTTGTCTTTTAATTTATTTATGTGATGGATTATATTATTGGTTTTCTGTTGTCGAACCATCCCTGCATACCTGATATCAATCCCACTTGGTCATGGTGAATTTTTTTTTGATATGTTGTTGAATTCTATTGGCTAGAATTTTGTTGAGGAGTTTTTGGTCTATGTTCATGAGGGATATTGGTCTGTAATTTTCCTTTTTTGTGGTGTCTTTACCTGGTTTTGGTATCAGAGTTACGCTGGCTTCATAGAATGAGTTTGGGAGTATTCCATCCTTTTCTATGCTCTGAAATACCTTTAGTAGTAGTGGTGTTAACTCTTCTCTGAAAGTTTGGTAAAATTCTCCAGTGAAGCCTCAAGGACAGGGTTTTTTTTGTTGTTGTTGTTGGGAGTTCTTTAATTACCTTTTCAATCTCTTCTTTTGTTATAGGTTTATTTAGTTGTTCTACCTCAGTTTGTGTTAGTTTAGGTAGGTAGTGTGTTTCTAGAAATTTGTCCATTTCTTCAAGGTTTTCAAATTTGTTGGAGTACAATTTTTCATAGTATTCAGTTATGATTCTTTTAATTTCAGTTGGGTCGGTTGTGATATTGCCCACCTCATTTCTTTTTCCAGTTATTTGCTTCCTCTGCTGTTTTTCTTTTGTCAGTTTGCCAACGGTTTATCAATTTTGTTGATCTTTTCAAAGAACCAGCTTTTGGTCTTGTTAGCTCTTTCAATTGTTTTTCTGTTCTCTATGTCATTTAATTCTGCTCTAATTCTTATTCCTTTCTTCTGGCACCCAAGGGCTTCTTTCATGGCTCTCTCTCTACTTGTTCAAGTTGTATGTTTAATGTTTTCATTTTGGCACTTTCTTCTTTTTGGATGTGTGCACTTATTGCTATAAATCGACCTCTGAGCACTGCTTTTGCTGTGTCCCAAAGGTTCAGGTAGGATGTGTTTTCATTCTTGTTTGATTCTATGAATTTCTTTATTCTGTCTTTGATTTCTTCTATAACCTGGTAGCTTTTGAGCAAGGTGTTGTTCAGTTTCCTTTTATTTGATTATTTTTCCTTGCTTTTTCTGTTATTGATTTCTACTTTTATGGGTTTATGGTCAGAAAAGATGCTTTGTAATATTTCGATGTTTTGGATTCTGTTAAGGATTGCTTTATGGCCTAACACGTGGTCTATTCTGAAGGATGTTCCATGTGCATTGGAAAAGAAAGTATACTTGGCTGTTGTTGGGTGGAGTGTTCTGTGTATATCTGTGAGAGCAAGTTGGTGGATGGTGGCATTTAGATCTTCCATATCTTTATTGACATTCTTCCTGGATGTTCTGTCCTTCACTGAAAGTGATGTGTTGAAGTCTCCTACTACTATTGTGGAGCTGTCTATTTTTCTTTTCAGTGCTGTTAGAGTTTGTTTTATGTATTTTGGAGCCCTGTCGTTGGGTGTGTAAATATTTATTATGGTTATGTTCTCCTGGTGTATTGACCCTTTAATCATTATATAGTGTCCTTCCTTATCCTTTGGGGTGGATTTTACTGTAAAGTATATTTTGTTAGAGATTAATATTGCAGCTCCTGCTCTTTTTTGAGTTTTGTTTGCTTGATATATTTTTTTCCATCCTTTGAGTTTTAGTTTGTTTGTGTGTTTAAGTCTAAGAGGTGTCTCTTGTAGGCAGCATATAGACCAATTGTGGTTTTTTTTGTCCATTCTGCCATTCTCTGTCTCTTTATTGTCACATTTAGTCCATTTACGTTCAGCATAATTATTGATAGGTATGAGTTTAGTGTTGTCATTTTGATGTATTTTTTGTGTTGTTGACAGTTTCTTTGTTCCACTTAATTTTCTGTGCTGAGTTTTTTTTTTTTTTAATGTGTTTTCTTTTCATCTTTCTCATTGTTGTTGATTTTGTATTTGCTGAGTATCTATGTTTTTCTTGTTTTTTATTTTGATGTGTAGGTTTGTTAGTTTCCTTTGTGGTTACCTTAAAATTTACTGCTATTTTTCCAAGTTTAAACCAGTCTTTTATTTCTTGATATTGCCTTAACTTCCTCTCCATATGAAAGTTCTGACTACACGATTTAGTCCCTCATTTTTGTTTTAATGTCATCATCTTTTACATATTAATGTCTCCCTATTTTCAGTGTTTTAGCTTTGACTTATTTTTGTAACTTCCCTATCTGGGTTGATGTCTGGTTGTTCTGTCCTGTGTTCTAGTCTGGGGTTGTTATCTGTTATCATTGATTCTTTAACTGGAGGACTCCCTTTAGTATTTCTTGTGATTTTGGTTTATTTTTTTACAAATTTCCTCAACTTCTGTTTATCTGGAAATGCCCTAATTTTTCCTTCATATTTCAGAAATAATTTTGCTGGATATATAATTCTTGGCTAGCAATTTTTTTCCTTCAAGGGTTTATTGTCTTCTTGCCTGCATGGTTTCTGCTGAGTAGTCTGAGCTTATTCTTATCAACTCTCCTTTGTAGGTGACTTTTGGTTTATTCCTAGCCACTTTTAAAATTCTCTTTATCTTTGGTTTTGGAAAGTTTGATTATAATATGTCTCGGTGACATGTTGTAATTGATGAGCTTTTTGGATAGATGTCTTCTTGTCTTTCATGATATCAGGCAAGTTTTCTGCCAACAAATCTTCAACAATTCTCTCTGTATTTTCTGTTATTCTGCCCCTGTTCTGGTACTCTAATCATTTGTAGGTTATTCCTCTTGATAGAGTCCCATGTAGTTCTTAGGGCTTCTTCATTTTTAAAAAATTCTTTTATCTGATTTTTCCTCAGATAAGTTGGTGTCAAGTGCTTCATCTTCAGTCTCACTAAGTCTTACTTCCATTGCCTCAATTCTGCTCCTATGACTTTCTATTGAGTTGTCTAATTCTGAAATTTTATTGTTAATCTTTTGAATTTCTATTTGCTGTCTCTCTGGATTGTTGCAGCCTGTTAAATTTTTCATTTTGCCCTTGTATAGCTTTCCTAAATTCCTCTATTGCTTTGTGTGTTCCTTGGCTTGGTCTGTGTTTTGAATGATCTCCTTCCTGATATCTTGAAGAGCTCTGTATATTAATCTTTTGAATTCTACCTCTGGTAATTCCAAGACCTTCTCTTCCTCCAGGAGGTTTCCTCATTCTTTGTTTTAGTCACTTGCTGAAGCCATCATAGTCTGCCTCTTTATGTGATTTGATATTGACTATTGTTTCTGAGCCATCAATAAGGTATATTTATTTATTTTATGTTTGTTTACTGTGTCCTAGCTTCTTGTTTTATTTTGTTTTGATATGCCCAAATAGGTTGGTCATGTGAGCTACTTTGATTACTTGTGTCTTTGAAGCTCTCACATCCTGTCACCAGGTGGTTAGAGCTGCTATAGGTATGTGAGCCCAGAAGTCCATTTACTTTCTTGTGTAGATTCAGTTCAGGTGTCCAGGTCGTCAGTCATGGAGTGTGTGGTGCAGGCTCTCGCCTACAGTCCTAGATGGGCAGGGCTATTTAGGGGTGATTGGAGCAGGCACAGGTATCTGGTTGCAGTAGGGGGTTATGGGCTGAGCAAGGTAGGAGGCTGACAGCTGTCTCTGAGTCCCTGGGTGGAAGGCATGTCCCTGTTCCCTAGAGTGCATAGATGGGTAGGTTTCGCTGCTGGACTTTGATCACCCAGTGCTATTGGCTGCAAAGACTGGGAGGCACTCCTTATTCTTGGACCCCTGTCGTAGGTTGCTAAGTTGAGTGGGTGGAGCCACCAATCCCTCAGGCCCCTGATATCGGTAGGTGAGGACTCTGCTTAATGGGCAGGGCAGTGTCTAATGTCATGAATGTGCCACTCCCTCCCAGGTGTTGCATTTGAAAATAGGCTTCATGTATATACCTTGTTGTACTATGCCAATGAGGGCCTATGCTGTTGAAATGGGCCCACACAGGTCCACGCAGGGGTGGAAGGCATTCGAAGTCCATGGACCCTTTATGTCTGTGCTAGGGAAAGGGCTAGTGCCTGCCCTGAATTCCCAGTTTAGGGAAGCTTGCAGATTCTTTTTTCCTGTTTGTTCATTTGTTTATTTGCTCCCTCTCCAAAGTCAGGAGGCGGGTCCCACTTCCAACCTAGGGGGCGTGGCAATCTCTGAATTTGGACCAGGACTGGAGTAGAGTGGGGAGGGAGTGAGTGAGGGGGAGAGAGGCACTTCCCAGATAGGGAAGCATTATTTTGATCCCATGCAATATGTTAGATGCTTGCACTTAACTTTTGCAGATCCAGTGCCACTTCCCCCTGGTTCCGGAGACTTGTGCAGACTCTCTGCCACTTAGTTTCTCCCAAAATGGAAAATGCATCCCAAGCACTACTGATTACCTCAGCCCTCGCATGCCAGCTGATCCAGCCTGTAGGGTACCAGCCTGGTCAAGTCTGGCAAATTCTTGCTGCTTCTGAACTGTCTCTCCCTCCCCCTGCTGCTCAGTCTGATTCCTCAACTTTGTCTTTGATGTTCAAGGCTACTAGATTGTCATATATAATCAACTCACTTGTTTTTTCCAGTCTTTGTTGTAAGAGGGACCACAGGAAGCATCTGACTATTCTGCCATATTAGCCCCATCTCCTGTTTTGTTTTTTTTTCCCCCTGTGGTAATATATGTATATAACAAAAAATAATTGCCATTGTAACCATTTTTAGCGTACAATTCAGGGACATTAATTACATGCACCATGTGCTTACTCTTATTTTTTATTGTTCGTCTAGAGTAGATTTTGTCATTCTACTGGGCATTGATCCTCAAGGATATTTCAACCAGATGAGAAGTATGTTGGAAATAATTTGTTTGGGACCAATTTACTCTTTAAAATAAATTAGAGCAGTTAGCTCTTTCACTCACCCTCACTTGCATTCAAATATTCTCTCTGAGTAGGAAAGTGACTCCCACTGAGGGAGCAGCCATAGTTATGGCAATGTGGAGCAATCCTGGTGCCAAACTTCCTGTCACAATTTTTGTGAGGGTTATCAAAATCTCAATACACCCATAGGAGAGCATCTTTCAGGTAGAGGGTAGCTCCCTGTACATCTCAGGGGGAAAAAAATCTCAGAAGTGTTCAATTAGATTAAAATGCTTATCCTTTGAGGGGTCAAGGACCCCCTTGGGAATCTAAAGAAAGCTACTGACTCTTTTCTTATAAAAATGTACATACACAATTCTGAACAAATTCCATATAACTGGGAGGTGGAGGAGGGTGCATGGATTTCCTGAAAGTCAAGCTAAGAAGCTCTGCAACAGAAAATAGGCTAGCCAAGTGCTTTAATCATCCCCCCAAATTCAGTCTCAATTTATTAAGTTGTAATGCAACTCCCTGGGAAGCGCTACACAATATTGAAATTCATTATACTCACTTATCGTGCCCTGCCCCTGAGACACTTGTGAAATTAGCTATGGAGAACAATTTGGATGGGCAGACACCGTTTCTCACCCGACATGGCATTATATTTGGAGTTACAGGCAACTGATAGGCCCTGATTTGCCAGCCAGGGGACAGAATGAGGCCACATCACTTGAAAATTCAAATTAAATGACTCTGAGCCCTCGTCTTGATTATAATGGAAACTCAGCTCTTATTATAAGGTTTTCTTCCCCTAAATAATTTCTGAAACCCTGAGAAATGGTTACATGGTTTGTGATCAATCCTTCTAGCTGCTTCTGCAGTCTGTCCCACCATTTGTTGCAGCTGCTGTGGTGGCCAAGGCATGTAATGGCCCACATACTAGAGCAGGTCAGCCTATCAATGAGTTCTCCTCACCACAGCCCAAACCTGTGGTAATTCCTCAGGGAGCAGGGAAACTTGCTCCTCTCTCAAGCACAATTTCTGGTCTGGATCTAACCACAAAAAATAATCACCAATATCATCCCACCCTGTGGTGGTGGTGGTGTGTGAGTGTGGGGGGTGAGAGCGGGTATTGTTCTAGTTTCCAATGACCAGTTCTCCAAGCTAACATATTGCTTTATGAATTGCTCAAGTGGGCAGATAGTAAGGACATTCACTGAAACCAGACTACAGGAATGTTCTTGCTCATGAGTTCACTAGTATAAGTATATAAATTCAATATATTTACTTATCCATTAAAACATCCAGGTGATAGATCAAGAAATACCTGTAATAAATGCCAGCATTTGTTATGTGCATTTCCTTCAGCCCTTCCCAGCAGGACAATTCTTGCCCATAGATTAAGCAGCTACTCCCTGGGGTCAGGACAGGAATTCATGGTCCAAGGACATCTCCCTTTCCAGCCTTTCCCAGGGTCTAAGTTTAACAAGGGCAGTACACACATATCCCGGAGAGGGGTCATAATTAGCTGGCTAGTAGTCTGACTGTTCACTGTAGATTTGTTTAAGAAGACAGCTCCCAAGAGCTTCCAGGTCATTCATGGCTGAGAGAATGGGAAGTTTAATGGAGGATCCAGACGAGCACCTAGGCAAAGCTGGAAACCATAGTAGGATGTTCTGGGCAGCCAGGGGGGCAGTGAATATCTGGGGACTGGAAGATGAGGATGATGGAGAAAGGAGAGAGACAGGTCATCCAAGACAAACTTCAACTGATTCATAATTAGGGTCACTTTGTGGCAATGATCCTGGAAGCACATGTTGATATATTGGTGCCTCAAGATCAAAGCACCCTGGAAAAATGAGACAACCCATGGAGGACAGTGTTGTAGAGAATTAATTACCCGGACCCACACTAGACTTGTTGCATGAATAATGAATCAACTTTAGTGATGTTAAAAAAAACAAAAACAAAAAAAACCTGTTGCTGATGAGTCAATTCAGACTCATAGCAAACCTATAAGACAGAGTAGAACTGCCCCATAGGGTTTCCAAGGAACAGCTAGTGGATTCAAACTGCCAACCTTTTGGTTAGTGGCTGAGCTCTTAACCACTACGAAGCAATTGAAATTGTGTAATGTTCGTTACTGCAGCGTAAACTAGCCTCTATTTTCTGATAAAAGTAGATATAGTTACTCTGATTTTAAATTCAAAGATCTTTAAGGTCTTTGAAGTCTCCCTTCCATAACTTATCTTTATTTCTATCTCTTTCAAACTTACTCAGCATCCCAACTCCTGCCAAAACCCCATCTGTTTCTTCCATTGGTCCCCATTTTACTAGGATGAGATTGTACTTATTTAGAAGCAAAGCTGAGTCTGGAGTGTTAAATCCAGTTCATTTGAGAACTGTGCAGTTCCACTGGGCATTTGTATGGGTGATGAAATGAATACTTCCAATTCTCTACACATGCCCATCTGCACATGCAAATCATCCATTACATAATGCCACATTGGCTTGGGCCAATATGGCCTTAGATGTAGGGTAGAAAGAAAGGGAGTCATAATAGTAGAATCTGTCTGGACTTAAGGTGCTATAACGTTTCTTGATAGATGAGGGTATCACTGCTTAAACATTTGGTTGGCTATTTGGAGAGAGAAGAGCAAGTGTATTTTACTTACTAGTCCAGTGAGGCAGAGGACTTTCCGTGAGATGTTTGTTCTTTGGTAACCAAGTCTCAGGGACCTGTTTGAACAGAAAGTCAGAACTGACATGCACTCAGCCATTTCATAGTACAAAAGAAAAAACATATCTCATCTAGTAAGAAAGAACTACCACTAAATTAATGGATGCTATCTTAGGCTGGGTTCTCTAGAGAAGCAAAACCAGTAAAACATATAAATATATATAGAGAGAGATTTATATCCAGGAAATGGCTCATGTGGTTGTAGAGGCTGGAATGTCCCAAGCCCATGGGTCAGGATAGAGGCTTCTCCTGATTCACGTAGCCACGGGGGCTGGCAAACCCAAGATCGGCAGGTCAGAGAGCAGGGCTCTTGCACACAGGCTGTGAAGATCAATCAAGCCCAAGATAGGCAGGCAAGACAGCAGGTAAGCTGCTATCTCAAGTCCCAAGAACTGGAGGTCAGATGAACAGGAGCCAGCTGCAGGATCCAGAGTGAGCAAAAGCCCATGAGCCTTGCAAGAATGTCCACTTATACTCGATGTAGTCCAAACACCCAAGGAAACTCCCTTTCAACTGAGTGGCTACTCGCAGCAGATCCCATCATGGAGGTGATCACATTATATCAAATCTCATTATGCAAGTGATCACATCATACAACTGCCAAACCACTGAGTATCATGTCCCAGCCAAGTTAACACACAAACTTAACCATCGTAGATAGGTAAAGTAAGGAACTTTGTTCTAGTTTTGAAAGTTATTTAAAAAAACCCAGTGAAGAAAAAGGGTAAAAACAAACTATCTTAACATGAAGAGTGGTATCTTAGTCATCTGGTGCTGCTTTAACAGAAATACCACAAATGAATGGCTTTAACAAAGAGAAGTTTATTCTCTCACAGTCTAGTAGGTTACAAGTCCAAATTCAGGGTGTCAGCTCCAGGGGAAGGCGTTCTGTGGCTCAGGAGGAAGGTCTTTGTCATCAGTCTTCCCTTGGTCTGGGAGATTCTCTGCACAGGAACCTCAGGTCCAAAGGTCGCGCTGTGCTCCCAGCACTGCTTTCTTGGTGGTATGAGGTTCCCATGTGTCTCTGCTCACTTCTCTCTTTTATATTTCAAAAGAGATTGGCTTAAGACACTATCCAATCTTGTATACCTCATCAGTATAACTACCGCTAATCCATCTTATTACATCGTAGTGATAGAGTTTACAACATATAAGGAAATCACATCAGATTACAAAATGGTACACAATCATACAATACTGGGAATCATGACCCACCCAAGTTGACAGATATTTTGGGGGGACACAATTCAATCCATGACAGGTAGCTACATTGGAAAAAAAACACACACAATGTCTTAGGCTGGGTTCTCTAGAGAAGCAAAACCAGTAAAGCATATAAATATATAGAGAGATTTATATCAAAGAAACAGCTTACCAATTGTAGAAGCTGGAACACCTCAACTCCGTGGATTAAGATAGAGGCTTCTCCCCATTCATGTAGCCACAGGGGCTGGTGAACCCAAGATCAGCAGGTCAGAAAGCAGGGCTCTGCTCACAGGCTGTGAGGATTGGCAAATCCCAAGATCGGCAGATAAGTTGATAGCTCAAGTCCCAAGAAGCGGAGGTCAGATGAACAGGAGGCAGCTGCAGGATCCAGAAAGAGCAAAAAGCCAGAATGTCTGCTTATATTAGGATGCAGGCCACATTCCCAAGGAAACTCCCTTTCAACTGATTGACCACTCACAGCAGATCCCATCATGGGAATGATCACATATAAACACTGAGAATCATGGCCCAGCCAAGCTGACACACAATCTTAACCATCACACACTGTAACTGGTTTTCATTCTCTCCTTGGGAAATTTGGTGACCAAAGGCTAATCCAACCCAGGGAGGAATCCCAGAACACTGAGCTACCTGAGATACCCAGATAACATCCTTGAAATAGCTGATAGAACTAGACCACAGAACTGACCTTGAATGATTCCTTTTTAGGAAGGTCTTTGCTTGCACTGAGAGTCCCTGTGTGGTGCAAACATGCTCAGCTGCTAACCAAAATGTTGGAGATTCCATTCCACTCAGATGCACCTCAGAACAAAGGCCTGGTGATCTACTTCTGAAAACAATCAGCCACTGAAAACCCTAGGAGCACAGTTCTACTCTGACATTCACAAGGTCGCCATGAGTCAGAATCAACTCTATGGCAACTGGTTCCCTTGGATCAGCCTAGGAGATAACTATTGATCTTTTCTCTTAATTGCTAGAGACAGTGACTCCCCTTTCATGTACTAAATTTAATACAAAAAATAAAAAGAAAATAAATCAACTTTGATAAGGGAAAAAAGATCAGGAGGTTAGTAACAAGCTCATAGTGTCTAGCTCACCCAAAAAGGCCAGACTCTGCATGAGTAAAGGGACATATTGAGAGGGAGAAGAATGGGTCATAGGGCTTTGGAGGGAAAAAGAAATGGAAAAGGTAGTGGCTCCAACTAATGGAGTGCATCTGATGTCATCCTGTAGACGTGATATCTTTGGCTGGTACTTAAAAATGAGGAGATAAAAGGAACTCAGTATACATTACACTGTACTTCATTAAAATGGCTCAAGGTGAGAGTTTAAACACAAGACATTGCAAAAGTCTTGGTAATGGTCAGGAATGGGGTCATTGACATTCTGAAACTGAGCTGCAGAGATAGGCTCTGAAATGCTGACCGAACTCTTGTCTTTAGGGTGAAAGCCATCACTCTCTGATCTTTTCCATAATGGATTCCCCCTTGGGCAGTCATTCCACCAATAGACCACATTCCCTGAGGGCAGAGATTGTGCCAGGACAGTGTTGTGCACACTGTAAATGCTCAGAAAAGATTAGTTTAATGGAGTCCCTTTCAATAATGTCATGCTTGCATTATTATTTGAGATACAAAACAACTCATTCTGTGAAGATTTTTCTCAAGTGGGAGGGCAAATATTTTGAGAAAAACGAAATCTTTATTATACATTTTAAAATTATTGTTATTGTTGTTGTTGTTAGCAAATACTTATTGAATGCCAGACCTTGTGCTATTTTACATAAATTATTCATTTAATCCTGATGTGCAGTTCGTCTCCAAAGACGGCTGCCATCAAGTCCTCTCTTCCCTGTGTGCACGTGCCACTCCTCCCACCAAGAGGTGGAGTCCATTTCCCCTCCCCTTGGATCTAAGCTGGCCTCGTGACTTGCTTTGTCTGAGGTGGAAGTGACACTGGGTCTAACTGGGCCTGGCTCTTAAAAGATCTGGCAGCTTCCACTTTCACTCTGAGGAAGCTAGCAGTAACACTGTAAAGAAGCTCGGGCTAGATTACTAAATAGTGAGAGACCACATAGAGAGACAGGGAGAGAGGCTGTGTGGAAGAGCTCTAGGCACCTGCCATGTGCGTGAAGCCTGTTGGGACCTTCCAGCCAAGCTGAACCACCAGCTGAAGGCAGCCATGAGAGCAGCCTCAGCTGGAGCCACATGAAGAAGAAGAACCACCCAGCTGAGCCTTATCTGAATTCTTCCCTGCAGAATTATAAGAAATAAAATTGCTGTTCTAAGTCACTATTTTGAGGTGGTTTGCCACACAGCACTGATTAATGGGAACACCAGATACCAACCCTATAATGTAAGCAGGGCTCCAAACTGGTTCTTCCTGGTTCAGTCATGGCCGAGGAAGCAAAACTGGAACAGACTCAAATTTTTAAAATTTGGGTGAATCATAATGATAACTGGAATGGGAAAAATTACAGGTTGAAGCCCTGATAGAAACCTAATCTCCCTCTTAGAAAACAAGGGCAGCATAGACATTACGTAGCAACCAAATCTCTTGCCTGAGGGATTTTGAGCAGAGTTGGAAACAGTGGTGACCCGCTCAAAGATGGTGGCCGCTCTCAACTTTGTGTGTCCCTCTCTCCGTCCTGCCTGTAATCCAGTTTCACACATCAGGCTCCTGAAAGGGCCCATTATGCCTCTTCCCAGTTTCCCATTCCAGGCTTCCACTCATAATTTTTCCTGTTCTGATTACCGTTCTGGATGACCCAAATTGCAAGAATATGAGTCTGTTCCGGTTTCGCTTTGTCAACCATGACTGAACTAGCTCAAGCTGGTTCTAAGCCTTGAAGGTAAGTACAGTAAAACCTGCGGAAAACTGAAACCTAGATAAGGCAGAAACCTGTGAGAGAAGGGAAATTCAAATATTTTCCGCTAAAAGGAGCGATAGAAAAGTGGTAAGACTGCACCTGTCAAAGGCAGAAAACTCGTGTGACCTGGAAAAACAAAGCAGGCCTGTTGAGTTCTGGCTCTCACAGATGTCACTGTACTATTGAGGCTTAGAGAGGTTAAGAATTTTCCTCTAAGGTCACACAGTTAATAACTGGCAGAGCCAGGACTAGAACCCAGTTTCATTTGACTTCAAAGCCCATACTCTTAACCATACCCTATATTGTGTCTGACATCAATTCACTAGTTTAGGAACTTAAAAAATATATTATGTATAACTTGGCCTTTTCTTTGACTCAGCATGATTAGTTTACAAGGAAACTTAGTAAAAACTGAAAATATTCTGGAAGTTATTACTTAGTGGTGACACATTATGAACTCATGCTTATACCACTCTTTCTCACAACCTTAAGAAAATGAAGGAACATATCATGGCCGTCATTTCAACCATTGATGGTGATGTGCTCCGAAGAGTCTGAGATGAATAAGACTACAAGACTGACGTGAGGTGTGCATATTGAGCATTTGTAAGATTGTGGAAACAACTATGATTGCTTCTTTACAAATTAGTTTTTCAACTACATGTTCACACATAACATAGTCATGGAGTGTGGTAGATTGCTTTTTTCCTTTTTTTTTTTTAAGCTACCATGTCAATCCATTTCATGGTGGATTGCATTTTCCAAAGATGGCCATGTCAGTATTTCCTATCCCATGTGTGCATCTTCTGCAATGTGAACTTGCCATTCCCCCGTCAAGTGGTGGAGTCTGTTTCTCCACTCCTTGGATCTGGGAGGACCTCATACCCGCTTTGATCAATAGAGAATGGTGGAAATGACCCAGTGCCTGTTCCTGTTTTTCAATAGGCCTTGCAGCTTCCACTTCCTGCCTCTTGGAATTCAGCAACCGTGTAGGCAATGCAGCTACCCAGAGACCACCACATACATAAAGACCAAGCAGCACGGAATGGGCCAGACATGTGAGTGAAAAGCCCTCTTGGAAATGGATCTGCCAGCTCCAGCTGCCCCAAAGGACACCATGTAGAACAGAGAGAAACCATTCAGCTGAGCCCTCCCAAATTCCTGACCTGCAAAATAAATGGCTTTTTAAAGCCATTTAAGGTTGGAGTATTTTATTTCACAGCTATAGATCACCAGAACACTCAATAATCAATATTTGAAAGTGACCAACTATTATTTTTAGTCACCCTGTTTTTAGGATATGAACCATATGTTACAGGCTTCATAGGCTATGAGTTCCAAAGACATCATATTAGCATTAATGTCCAAATGACAGTGGTTCTGGGCCCCCATCCCCTTGATTATAACACCATAGACCCCATCACCATTATTACTCTGTTTAGTTCTCCTCAGTCACTTCTAGGAGTCTCAGATGTACCCCAAACCAGTTCATCAGTTGCAGTCACCATGGGGTGTCCACATGTTACTCCTTCTCTGCTCCATCTCCCACTCATTCACGTCCACTGCCTCAGATGCTGCTTAGAGCTGTCTCCCATCACCGCTGCTGACTGCAGCTTTGTCAAACATGCTGCCCCTGGACCCTTCCTTAGCCACCCACTCCCAGGCCCGCTGGAGTAATGCAGGATGAGCCCAGATTCTCAGAGTCTCTCATGAAGCCAATTCCTTCAGCTCTGGCCCTCATCCCCTAACAATGCCTTCTGTCCAATTCAAGGAGCAGGCAGGGCACAGCCACCACATTGCTGATCCCATCCTCCTGACTCTGCTGCTTTTTAGTGCACACTACACAGCACCCCCAAACTACTACTCATTAAACCAGCAGCTCCTAAGCAATTAGTGGGTACAAAAAAGGATTCATTGCTTAGGCGACGCTGAGCTTCTGTTAAAAGTGATGAAAAAATTTGGAATGGATAGTGGTGATGATTGAGCAACATGATGAATGTCATTGAATTGTACATGTAAAAAATGTTGAAATGGCAAATATTTGGTTACATTTATATTTACCACAATAAATTTTTTTTTTCATGATACACAAACACAATTTTTTTTAAGCATGGTGGAGGCAAGGTTCTTAAAGGCATAGGCCTCTCATGTTTTTCTCTTAGACTTTTGCATCTCTGCAAAAAAAAAAAAAGTTGGACAGCAAGATACAGATGTGTGAAGTTCTACAGAATCTGGAGCATATCTATACCAGTTGACAGGGATCAGCCTTAGAGAAAAAGAATGCGGGGATGGAGAGCAGAGAATGTGGGGATGGAGAGCAGAGGAGGGGGAGGGAAAAGGGGTGGTGGGGAAGATATTGGGCTGGAGTGCTGACAGTAAGTGCCCAGTTAATAATGGAAGGAGCTAAATCGCTCCCCAGCTCCTGGAGCCTCTATTACTGAGGTAGTTAAGGATGGAAAACATGATGTTGTAGCCTGAGCTGACAGCAATTTAAATTGATTCTGCCCCAATAAAGTTGAGGTCACTCTGATTTTCAGAGATGCTTGAGGCCGCTGTGGAAGGAGATGGTGAGAAGGCAGGGACAGATTACTCAATAAGCAAGGTATGCAAGGGCTTACTTGTGCTTACTTACTAATCTGTGGTGCACAATTTTACCTGTTTTTCACCTTATCAAAGATGTGATGAAACCCATGTGAAATTGTGCACTACAGATCTATAAGTAAACACAATTAAGCCCATGTGTGCCTTGCTTACTGTAAGCCTGTGCTTGCTGGTTAATCTGCCCCTGTGAGAAGGTCAAGGTTTTCAATAGGTCCATAACTCCCCCTGACCAGGTCCAGAGGCAGCAGGAGACCTTGACCAGGATCGTGTGCTTACCCAACATTGTTGCCCTTGTTGTTAGGTGCTGTCGAGTCGGTTCCAAGTCATAGCGGCCCTATGCACAACAGAACAAAACACTGCCTGGTCCTGCGCCATTCTCACAATCGTTGCTGTGCTTGAGCCCATTGTTGCAGCCACTGTATCAATCCATCTCATTGAGGGTCTTCCTCTTTTTCACTAACCGTCTACTTTACCAAGCACGATGTGATATTCTTCTCCAGGGACAGATCCCTTCTGACAACATGTCCAAAGTATGTGAGACGTAGTCTCGCCATCTTTGCTTCCAAGGAGCATTCTGTTGTACTTCTTCCAAAATAGATTTGTTCATTCTTTTGGCAGTCCATGGTATATTCAATATTCTTTGCCAACACCACTATTCAAAGGCATCAATTCTTCTTCAGTCTTCCTTATTCATTGTCCAGCTTTCCCATGTGTATGAGGCGATTGAAAACAGCATGGCATGGGTCAGGCGTACCTTAGTTGTTAAGGTGACATCTTTGCTTTTCAACACTTTAAAGCTATAAAGAGGTCTTTTGCAGCAGATTTACCCAATGCAATGCGTCTTTTGATTTCTTTATTTTTTTTATTGTGCTTTAAGTGAAAGTTTACAATTCAAGTTAGTTTCTCATACAAAAATTTATACACATATTGTTATGTGACCCTAGTTGCTCTCCCTGTACTGTGACACCACACTCCTCCTTTCCACCCCGGATTTCCCGTGTCCATTCAACCAGCTCCTGACTCTGTCTGACTTCTCATCTCGCCTCCGGACAGGAGCTGCCCATTTAGTCTCATGTATCTACTTGAGTTAAGAAGCACATTCTTCATGAGTATCATTTTATGTCCCTATAGTTCAGTCTAATCTTTATCTGAAGAGGGGGCCTTGGGAATGGTTTTAGTTTTGGGCTAACAGAGATTCCAGTGGCCATGTCTTCTGGGGTCCCTCCAGTCTCAGTCAAACCTTTAAGTCTGGTCTTTTTACAGGAATTTGAGTTCTGCACCCCATTTTTCTCCTGCTCTGTCAGGGACTCTCTGTTGTGTTCTCTGTCAGAGAGGTCATTGGTGGTAGCCAGGCACCATCTAGTTCTTCTGGTCTCAGGCTGATGGAGTCTCTGGTTTTTGTGCCCTTCCCGTCTCTTTGGCTAATATTTTCCTTGTGTCTTTGGTGTTCTTCATTCTCCTTTGTTCCAAGTGGGTTGGGACCAATTGATGCATCTTAGATGGCCGGTTGCTAGCTTTCAAGCATCTTTTGGTTTCTTGACTGCTGCTTCCATGGGTATTGATCGTGGACCCAAGTAAAAGGAAATACTTGACAGCTCAATCTTGTCTCCATTTATCATAATGATGCTTATTGTTCCAGTTGTGAGGATTTTTGTTTTCTTTGTGTTGAGGTGTAATTCATACTGAAGGCTCAGTCTTTGGTCTTCATCAGTAAGGGCTTCAAGTCCTCTTCACTTTCAGCAAGTAAGGTTGTGTCATCTGCATAATGCAGGTTGTTAATGAATCTTCCATAATTTGTTATGATCCACACAGTCGAATGCCTTAGCATAGCCAATAAACACAAGTAAACATCTTTCTGGTATTCTCTGCTTTCAGCCAGGATCCATCTGACATCAGCAATGATATCCCTGGTTCCACATCCTCTTCTAAATCCAGCTTGAATTCTGGCAGTTCCCTGTCGATATACTGCTGCAGCTGCTTTTGAATGATCTTCAGCAAAATTTTGCTTGTGTATGGTATTAATGATATTGTTTGATAATTTCCGCATTCAATTGGATCACCTTTCTTGGGAATAGGCATAAATATGGATCTCTTCCAGTCAGTTGGCCAGGTAGCTGTCTTCCAAATTTCTTGGTATAGATGAGTGAGCACTTTCAGCATTGCATCCGTTTGTTGAAACATCTCAACTGGTATTCCATCAATTCCCAGAGCCTTGTTTTTCACCAATGCTGTCAGTGCAGCTTGGACTACTTCCTTCAGTACCATCGGTTCCTGATCATATGTTACCTCCTGAAATGTTTGAACATCGACTAATTCTTTTTGGTATAGTGATTCTGTGTATTCCTTCCATCTTCTTTTGATGCTTCCTGGGTTGTTTAATATTTTCCCCATAGAATCCTTCAGTATTGCAATTGGAGTTTTGAATTTTTTCTTCAGTTCTTTCAGCTTGAGAAATGCCGAGTGTGTTCTTCCCTTTTGGTTTTCTATCTCCAAGTGTTTGCACATGTCATCATAATACTTTATCTTCTCGAGCCACCCTTTGAAATCCCCCATGTGTCTGTCAGTTTGTCGTACTGTGGGGGCTTGTGTTGCTGTGATGCTGGAAGCTATGTCACTGGTATTCAGATACCAGCAGAGTCACACATGGCAGACAGGTTTCAGCTGAGCTTCCAGACTAAGAAAGATTAGGAAGAAGGACCCTGCAGCCTATTTCTGAAAAGAATTAGCCAGTGAAAACCTTATGAATAGCAGCAGAACATTGTCTGATACAGTGCTAGAAAATGAGCCCCTCAGGTCAGAAGGCACTCAAAATATGACGGCGAAGAGCTGCCTCCTCAAAGTAGAGTTGACCTTAATGAAGCAGATGGAGTCAAGCTTTCGGGACGTTCATTTGCTGATGTGGCACAATTCAAAATGAGAAGAAACAGTTGCAAACATCCATTAATAATCGGAACCTGGAATCTACAAAGTATGAATCTAGGGAAATTGGAAATCGTCAAAAATGAAATGGAACGTGTAAAGATTGATATCCTAGGCATTAGTGAGCTGAAATGGACTGGTATTGGTCATTTTGAATCAGACAATCATATGGTCTACTATCCTGGGAATGACAACTTGAAGAGGAATGGAGCTGCATCATTAAAAAGAACATTGCAAGATCTATCCTGAAGGACAACGCTGTCAGTGATAGGACAATATCCATACACCTACAAGGAAGACCAGTTAATACGACTATTATTCAAATTTACACACCAACCACTAAGGCCAAAGATGAAGAAATTGAAGATTTTTACCAATTTCTAAGTCTGAAATTGATCGAATATGCAATCAGGATGCACTGATAAATACTGGTGATCGGAATGTGAAAGTTGGAAACAAAGAAGAAGGATCTGTAGTTGGATATTATGGCCTTGGTCACAGAAATGATGCCGGAGATTGCATGATGGAATTTTGCAAGACCAACAACTTCTTCATTGCACATACCTTTTTTCACCAACGTAAATGGCGACTCTACACATGGACTTCACCAGATGGAATACACAGGAATCAAATCGACTACATCTGTGGAAAAAGACAATGGAAAAGCTCAATATCATCAGTCAGAACAAGGCTGGGGGCTCACTGCGGATCAGACCATCAATTACTCATATGGAAGTTCAAGTTGAAACTGAAGAAAACTAGAACAAGTCCATGAGAACCAAAGTACGACCTTGAGTATATCCCACCTGAATTTAGAGACTATCTTAAGAATAGATTTGACACGTTGAACACTAATGACCGAAGATCAGACGAGTTTGGAAGGACATCATATGTGAAGAAAACAAGAGGTCATTAAAAAGATAAGAGAGAAAGAAAAAACCTAAATGGATGTCAGAAGAGACTCTGAAACTTGTTCTTGAACGTTGAGTAGCTAAAGCAAAAGGAAAAAATGATGAAGTAAAAGAGTTGAACAAAAGATTTCAAAGGGCTGCTTGAGAAGACAAAGTAAAGTATTATGATGACATGTGCAAAGACCTTACCCAATGGATGCTCTTTATTTGTGTGTGGACCCCCTGGAGACCCTTGACAACTCCTCCAGGTCTCTATAAGGAAGCTGGCTCAGGGAATTTCTCAAGCAGCATCCTTTCTCCACTCTAATCTGCTCAGTCTTACTGACTTCAGGTTGGAACTCTTTATACCAAACCTGGCTTTCTTCTCTCTGTACTGCCCTCCCCCCACCCGGCCCACTTGTCAATATGGCAGACCCTGCTCTTGACTGTCTCTTGATGCCCAGCCCCACAGTATCCTGGCTTACTCCCATAGCTTCATGACCCATCGGTGCCCAGCTCCGGCTCCAGAGTACCCACTCAGGTGGGCACCCCGACCCTGGCCATGAATGCCCAGGACCTTTGGACAACATGGCACCCTATGTAATGGTAGCCAGTCTTGTAAGCTGCTCAAGGGCCCAAACCATGTCTGTTCATCTCATGTATGCAGGAATCAGCAGAGCTAAACTGCTAAACCACACAGAGGGTCTGTTGGAGTGACGACAAACATTGTGAAAACATACTTGGTACAGTGTTAACGTTACCTCAAAAGCTAGGAAAAAACTCTTGAGTTTTCTCGGCCTCTGGGTCACCACCTGAGGTGCAATGGATCAATTTTGTGTGGCCTTTCTCACCATGGTCTTGTAATTCCCACCCAAGTGATTGGGTGGGACTGTACAAATAAGCCTTGTTTCTCGCCAGTGCCTTCAGTGCAACTTGGACTTCTTCCTTCAGTACTATCGGTTCTTAATCATATGTTACCTCCTGAAATGATTGAATGTCTACCAATTCTTTTTGGTACAATGACTCTGTGTATTCCTTCCATCTTCTTTTGATGCTTCCTGCATCATTCAATGTTTTGCCCATAGAAACCTTCAAAATTGCAACTTGAGGCTTGAATTTTGTCTCCAGTTCTTCCAGCTTGAGAAATGCCGAGTGTGTTCTTTCCTTTTGGTTTTCTAACTCCAGGTCTTTGCACATTTAGTTATAATACTTTACTTCATCTTCTCAAGCTGTCCCTTGAAATCTTCCGTTCAGCTCTTTTATGTGATGATTTTTTCCATTCACTTTAGCTATGCTATGTTCAAGAGCAAGTTTCAGAGTCTCTTCTGACATCCAGTTGAGATGTTTCAACAAACGGATGCAGCACTGCAGGTGCTCACTCGGCTATGCCAAGAAATTTGGAAGGCAGCTACTCAGCCAACCAACTGGAAGATATTCATATTTATGCCCATTCCAAAGAAAGGTGACCCAACAGAATGCGGAAATTATCAAACAATATCATTAATATCACACACAAGTAAAATTTTGCTGAAGATCATTCAAAAACATTCGCAGCAGCACATCAACGGGAAACTGCCAGAAATCAGAAGAGGACATAAAACAAGGAATATCATTGCTGATGTCAGATGGATCTTGGCTGAAAGCAAAGAATACCAGAAAGACATTTACCTGTGTTTTATTGACTATGCAAAGGCATTTGACTGTGCGGATCACAACAAATTATGGATAACATTGCAGAGAATGGGAATTGCAGAACACTTAATTGTGCTCATGAGGAACCTGTACGTAGACCAAGAGACAGTTGTTCGAGCAGAACAAAGGGATACTGCATGGTTTAAAATCAGGAAAGGTGTGGGTCAGGGTTGTATCCATTCACCATACTTATTCAATCTGTATGCTGAGTAAAATACCCAAGGAGCTGGAGTACACGAAGAAGAATGTGACATCAGGATTTGAGGAAGACTCATTAACAACCTGCATTATGCAGATGACACAACCTTGCTTGCTGAAAGTGAAGAGGACTTGAAGCACTTACTGATGAAGATCAAAGACCACAGCCTTCAGTATGGATTACACCTCAACATAAAGAAAACAGAAATCTTCACAACTGGACCAATAAGCAACATCATGATAAATGGAGAAAAGATTGAAGTTGTCAAGGATTTCATTTTACTTGGATCCACAATCAATGCCCATGGAAGCAGTAGTCAAGAAATCAAATGACATATTGCATTGGGCAAATCTGCTGCAAAAGACCTCTTTAAAGTGTTGAAAAACAAAGACGTCACTTTGAAGACTAAGGTGCACCTGACACAAGCCATGATATTTTCAATTGCCTTATATGCATGAGAAAGCTGAACAACGAATAAGAAAAGCCTTTGAATTATGGTGTTGGCAAAGAATATTGAATATACCATGGACTGCCAGAAGAACCAACAAATCTGTCGTGAAAGAAGTACAGCCAGGTGGCTCCTTGGAGGCAAGGATGGCAAGACTTTGTCTCATACTTTGGACATGTTATGAGGAGGCACCAGTCCCTGGAGAAGGACATCATGCTTGGCAAGGTAGAGGGTCAGAAAAAAAAAGGAAGACCTTTGACAAGATGGATTGACACGGTGGCTGCAACATGGGCTCAAACATCAGTGATAGTGAGGATAGCGCAGGACTGGGCAGTGTTTCTTCTATTGTACATAGGGTCACTATGAGTTGGAGCCGACTCAATGGCACCTAACAACAACAACAACATGCAAATAAGGTAATTGTGGCACACCAAGGGGATTGGATAACTTGCTAATAATGTAAATAAAATTCATGGCACACATGTACAGGGTGGGACTATGCAAATAAAGTCTATGGAGCCCTAAGGAAGGGATTGTTCAGTTTTGCCATCCTGCTAGGATTAAAATGAGCCATCCCAGAGGTGGCAAGGGAGGATCTCACCACCACCAAGGAAAAAGAACCAGGAGTGGAGTGCATCCTTTGAACCTGGGATCCCTGCACTGAGCCCTTCCTAGACCCACGAGACAGAGAGCTGTAATCCAAAGACTGCAAGCCAGGGAGAAGCAGCGGCAGACAAAGGGCAGCAGCAAAGGCAGCAGAACTGAGACTGGCAGGAGATGGCATGGTGGGCTTCCTAGCCCAGGGAATGAGAAAACTGAGTGCCTTTGGGCAGGAGGCTTGCTGGTAGAGTAGGGTTCCTCCAGGCACTTGGTGGAGGTGGGTTTGCAGACCCACCAAGCTAGAGCTGAGCGCCTTCAAGCCAAGGCTTACTGGTGGAGTAGGGTGTCTCTGGGCACTTATCAGAAGAGCTAAAAGAGCTTGTAACACTTGCCAGAGCAGGGCAGAGGCCAAGGGGCCAGAGAAAGGAGTGCCTGCAGACACGGCTGAGAAGGGGCTGTCCTGATCGAGGAACTGTGCCCTGTGTGTTCCTGAACCTGAGTCCTATTACTTCCCTAATAAACCCCATAATCGTGAGCATTGTCTGTGAGTTCCGTGTGGTCATTGCAATGAATTATCAAACTTAGCAGAGAAGTAGAGAGTGCTGTGGGAGGGATGGTTGGTGTTAGAATTGGTAAAGACAGTGGAGAGAGGGGGTGTCTGAACTCCACCTCATAGGAATCAGCCGTGGGCTGTTTATCTTGATTCTTCTTCCCCCTGGTGAAGTTAGAGGTCAGACTCCCCTGTCATGCCGTTATTACACCACGAGAGCACAGAACTGTCCCTCAAAGCAAAGATGTGCCAGTCCCAGTTCTCACTAACGTTGGGCAAATCACTAAACCTCTCTGGAAATTTCTTGCCTCACTATAAAACACATGCATCGAACCAGGTATTCCTAAGCTCTTTGGCTCTATGACTCAAGACAGACAGGCAGAACTCAAACAGAAAGAATGTGTGATGTATGGCCATATATGTTCCTCTCGATGCTACATAAGCTTCTGTTGTTTGTTGGTATCAGGGCCCAACACACTGCCTGGGGTTTGCATGGTGCTCAATTTGGAGAATAAATAGAAGAATCCACAAATTAATAAAAGTCAAGGAAAGTCATTCTTTTTCATAAGTTCTGATCTTCTCACCCTGTCTAAGACCAGCTAGAGGAATATAGATTTCTTAAAGACAAATGAACTCCCCTAAATAAATTGGAGAATAGATGCATTAGAGTCTCTCCTACAGAGAACGGGAGCTCTGGGAAGCAGACTGGCTGCCCAAAGGCTTTTCTATAACCGACTTTGTTTTGAGTTTCTCAGTTACTGCTCATTCATTCTTGTGTTGACACACCTACTCTCTGCTGTGATGTTGACCACACAACAGCTAAACCTGTGAAACTCTAACGTTTAACCATCGCCTTGCCCCAGAAAAAGGCTTAGATTTTACAAAGATCATTCCTTCTTAATTAGAAACTCAATACCCAGCTAAGAAACAAGTTGTTTTTCTCCTTTCAGAAGTGCAGAAATGCAAGGAATTATGGAATATCCAGGAAAGTTGGAGATAACACCCCTTCTCTGCTGAATCACCATGACACAGTGGCTTGAATGATGAACCAAACTTACCTACTATCGTGAGGATGGCACAGTATCAGGCAGTATTTTGTTCTGTTATACACAGAGTCGCTACGAGTTGGACCCCACTCAATGGCACTGAACAACAACAACAACATGGGTGTGTCACATGAGACACACTCATTTGGAATGTTCACAATTAATCTGGATTTTTAAATTCCTGTAGCAGAAAATTTCCATGGTCAAGGTCAAATAAAGTACAGAATGACTGGGGTTATAAGTTTCACTGATGATACATATTGTTTATAAGCAACATAAATATAATTACATTTTCCTCTAATAAGAGGCATTCCTTTCTTATACAAGTGCTATGTAAGCCTAGGAGTCCCTGGGTGCTGCAAACAGTTAAATGCACTTGGCTGCTAGCTGAAAGGCTGAAGGTTCAAGTCCACCCAGAGGCACCTTGGAAGAAAAGTCTGATAATCTACTTCCAAAAGAATCAGCTGTTGAAAACCCTGTACAGCACAGTTCTACTCTGACACACGTGGGGTTCCATGAGTTGGAGTCAACTCAAGGGCAACCGGTTAACTGGTTATGTAACATTGTTATTATGATTATCCACAGCCCAATTCCTGTTCCTGCACTCTCGACTCCTATATACCTTCACTTGCAGGTCCCATGACCATCACGTATGCTACCTGTCCCAGCCCAACGTCACCAAATTCCCCTCCAAATATGTCTCCCAGCTCAGTGAATGGCAAAACCATCTGATCTGGGAGTCATCTCGACTTTCCCTCCCCGTCCTCCTCACCTAACATGACAATCAACCAGCAGACCATGTTGGTCCTAAACATTTCCACTGCTATACATCCTTGTCACACCCTCACTTCCTGCTTCCCAACTCCTCACTTCCTGCTTCCACAACCCCCCTTACTCCCTATCTTCATTGACTGCTCTATCTGCTGCCACTTTTTGTCCCATAGAGGCCTCTCTCCACACTGTGGACAGAGAGGTCTTTCCAGTGTTTGGCTCTAATTTGTCACCAGCCTGGTTAAAATTCTTCAGTGGCATTAGGATCAAGTCAATCCTTTCACAGGATTTACAAGGTCCTGTGGTCAGATCTCTACTTACTTCTCCAAGGCAGGGCCCAAACTAGGGTGATAAAATTTAAGGGGAGGGATGCCCCAAACTCATAATCAAGACAAATAATATTTTAATGGAATATTTTTAAAATTTGAAATTAATGAAAAACATCCATGATGAACAAAATGCCAATGTTTAGAATAAAGACAGGGTCAAGATCACTGATTTTATCTTTTGTGTCACGCTCCAATGTGGCTCTGCACAGCACTGTCTTTATGTTAAAGAAAATGCCTCCCCCCCCCATTTAAACTTAACTCTTAACCGTTCACAGAAACTAAAACCTTGTGATAAAGACAGTTCTGGGAAAACTTTAAATAATTAGATAAGCCATAACTAGATAAGCAGACGTGCAAACTTAATAAACCAATCCAAGCTGTCTCTGCCAATTAAGTGAATGATAACCACTCATTTTATGTTTCCCTTTTGGGAAATCCCCTAACAGTTTGTACTGTATATAAGCTGTTCAAGATTATAATGAGTCGTCTATCATGAGACCAGAAGAGCCACATGGTGCCTGGCTAACACTACTGACCATTCTGACCAGGGACACAATAGATGGTCCCAGATAGAATGGAAGAAAAACTTAGAACAAAACTCAAATTCTTAAAAAAGATCAGACTTAGTGGACCAGTAGAGACCAGAGGAACCCCCAAGACTGTCTCTCTGAGACACCCTTTAAAATTGGAATTGAAACCACTTCCGAAGGTCATCTTTCTGTTAAATAACAGATTAGCTCATGAAATAAACAGTATCACCTGTGAGTACTGTGCTCATTCAAAAAAAAAAAAAAATCAATGATATGAGACCAAACAGTCAACATTTACCCTAAGCTAGATTAATGGAAATGGAGCAACCAGTATGGAAATAATGAGAATGTCGACACATCGTGAAAAATGTAACCAATGTCACTGAAAAATACGTACAGAAATTTTTAAATGGGAATCTAATATGCTGTGTAAACTTTCACCAAAAACACAGTAAAATATTATTTTAAAAAAGATATAGTAGATCTTAGCAGCACAATTACCAGCTTAGACTGACTGAATATGTAGGGCAGTGCTACTCAAAATGTGATCTATGTATCAGATTGATGCAGATCCACAACTACTTTTGCCAATCCACAATAAGTACAGAAATTGAGAATAAGCATTTAGGAAACCTTACAGGCGTTCAACTATCACCCATCTGTCAGTTTGTTGTACTGTGGTGACTTGAGTGTTGCTGTGATGCTGGAAGCTATGCCACCAATATTTCAAAGACCAGCAAGCTCACCTGTGGTAGACAGATTTCAGTAGAGGTTCCAGACTAAGATAGGCTAGGAAGAAAGGCCTGGTGATCTATTTCCACAAATTAGCCAAGGAAAACCTTATGGATCACAACAGAATATTGTCTGACTGGCTTACTTTGGCTGTATCACTACAGAAGGACATCATGTTTGGCGAAATAGAGGGCCAGCGAGGGCATGGGATACCCTGGGTGAGATGGATTGGCATAATTTCTGCAATAATGGACTCAGACATGCTGACAATTGTGAGAATAATGCAGGACCAGGCAATGTTTTGTTCTGTTGTACATAAGGTTGCCATGAGTCCAAGTCAAGTCCATGGAAGCTAACAACTACAATAGACATGCAATGGGAGGAAATTTATGTTTTTTGAATCTAATAATTTAAAAAAATTGATATTGTAAAAAAATTGTAAAGTGACGAGCTCATCTCTTCAGGGGGTGCTCTCTGTTCTCAAACAGTTTTTCCACCCAGTAAAACCTTTTAACTCTAATTGACTTATTGATCAGATTTTTTCTTTTGACACTATCCTCTTTACCCATTGCACCCAGCCCAGGACTTTCATTTCCCAAAACCTCTGTCTTCCCTCTAGACCTTTATGTGCTTTTGCCTCTCCCTAGAGCCCCCCTCCCCAGAAGGGGGTGAGAGGCTGCGGGCAATGACACAGACTGCTGGCAGTGGGCGCATTAATCACTCTGTAAAATCGGGCACAGAGTCAGGACTGCCATCACGGCCTAGAGCCAGAGCTAGCCCGGCGTGGTGCAAGTGTCTGGATGGCATCAGGGAAGCGGGCTTTTAAATCTGAGCTCTGTCTGGGTAGGGGCAGCTCACTACCCATGCTGGAGCTCAATCTTCTCACTTCTGGAATGAAGGTTTGGGCTTAGGCGATCATAAACATAATTTGCAGCTCATACTTCCTGGTTCTCTGGTTTTTCCCTGTGTCTACCTGCAGGTGCCGCCTGTTTGCCATTCTCCTAAAGGAATGGTTTAAATCGATGATCTGACAGAAGCGAGCACAACATGCATGGTGTGGAGGTTCAAGTTCTGGAACTTAGCAGATCTGACTCCAAATTCTAACTGGGCCAGTGATTTGCCATATGACTTTGGACTCGCTATTTCACCTCTTCACAGCCTCAGTGTCCCTATCTAGGTAATGGGGTATCAATTGTTGATGTTGTCATGAGGATTAAGTGAAAGAACGTACAGCACTGTTTTTTGCACACAGGGTCTGTCCAAGCCCTCAGTCCATTCTCTCTATTATGATGATGATGAGAGCCTTGGTTGGTCCTGATGTCATCTAGTTTCTCCCAGCGGCTGGAGTACTTCCTGAGAAATGGCTCTCTGGCCTAGTGCTCTTCAATGGTCATGTCTTGTGGGAGAAGTTCTTCTTTATGCAGGACTTCCCTATGCAGTGCACTGGAACGTTTAGCATTCCTGACCCCTGCCCCTTAATGCCAGTACTGTGATAACTGTAATACCAGTGTCCCATTCACTGTGATGACAAAAATGCCCTCCCTGCCACATTTCCAAGCTCCTCAGCAGGGGTGGTTCCACCCCCCAGCTGAAAGCCATAGAGAGTGGGATCAGGCTTCACAGGTGCTTGGACTAACTGGGCCTCACTTCCCTCCTTTAGTCCCATAGGCCTGAGTCAATGGGACTGGCTTCTTGGTGCCTTGGACACTGTGGTCTGCTTGGTTTCTAACAACTAAAGGAGACACCAGAGACCTAAGAGAGAAGTCTGGGTCTTGGTGACTCAAGGGCCAAAAGAAGTCATTCTCTCAGACATTAAGGAAAGGGTGGTAAATATGGGGCCAAGCATCCCCTTTGGTTTCCTTTTGCCCTCATGCCATTCTTTCTGCATTCATTAACCAAAACATACTGAGCAGTCGTTTTCGCCACCAGGGAAATGCAAATTAAAACCCAGTGAGACAACCACTTCACCTCCACTAGGATGGCTGTGATCTGAAATAGTAAGTGTTACTGAGGATGTGGAGGAATCAGAACCCTCATACACTACTGGTGGAAATGTAAAATGGTGTAATTACTTGGGAAAACAGCCTGACGATTCCTTGAAGGTTAAACATAGATTTACCACGTTGTTGGTGTGTGCCATCGAGTCGATTCCAACACATAGCGACCCTATATGACAGAGTAGAACTGCCCCATAAGGTTTCCTAGCCTGTAATCTTTACAGGAGCAGATTATTAGATCTTTTCTCCAAGGAAGCTGCTGGTAGGTTTGAACTGCCGATCTTTTGGTTAGCAGCCAATTACTTAACAATCGCGCCACCAGGGCTCCTTAGATTTACCGTATAATCCAGCAATTCCATTTCTAGGTATATATTCAAGAGAATTGAGAACATGTCCACATAAAAACTCATACACAAATATTCATACTAACATTATTCATAATAGTCAAAAGTTGAAGCAACCCAAATGTCCATCAGCTGGTGAATGGATAAATAGAATTTGTGCAATGCAATGAATTACTGAATGTGGCCCTTCTAGCCATGGTCTTTGTGACTCACACACAATGATAGGGTGGGACTATGCAAATAAGGTATATGGAAACTGTGAAGGCTGGGGTTATGTGTCAACTTGGCTAGGCCATGATTTCCGGTAGTGTGTGCTTGTCCTCTGTTGCATGTGTTGTGGCTCCTGACCTCTATATGTTGATGAGGCAGGATTGGTGTGGAGTGTGTCTTGGGTCACAGCCTTGCAGGAGGGTGTGACTGAAGTCTGACCCTTGCTCAAGTTACACCTTTCCCTAGGGTGTGGCCTGTATCTAAGGTACTTGTGTGGATGCCCTGGCGGGGCTCTCTCTCTCTACGTCTGGGTCCCGTGTCCAGTTTGTGATTGTCTAACCTCTGGTTCTTGGGACTTGAGACAAAGACCTGTCGTCTGAATTGCCAGTTCTGGGATTCGCCGGCCTCCACAGCCCCGTGGGCTGGCAGCCTATGGTCTCACCCGATTTGCCAGCTTTCGCAGCCTCCTGAGCCAGCAGCCTGTGGTCTGAACTGCCAGTTTGGGTTTGTCAGCTCCTGCAGCCGCGTGATTGGGAGAATCCTACACCTGACCCACGGATTTGAGACTTGCCAGCCTTTACAACCACGTGAGCCATTTCCTTGATACAACTAGTGAGTTCTCTGAGACTTTGCAGCAAATTACAGAACCCAAAGACGGAAGGGAGAGTATTGAGGGGAGTGGGAGTAGTTGATGTCAGAGATGATTGTGTGGTACAGCAGTTTGGAAAAGTTAGACATTTGGGGCATCTTTAACCTCCACCTCATAGGAGCAAGCTTTGTGTTGATCTTTATAAAATAAATTATTCATTTAATGGGGTATAGCCATACAATGGAATAGTATTTGTCCATAAAAGGGAATGAAGCGCTCATACATGCTACGGTATGGATGAACCTCGAAAACATTACATTAAGTGACAGAAGTCAGTCACAAAAGACCATATATTGTATGACCCCATTTATATGAAATGTCCGGAATGGTAACTCTATACAGATAGAAGGCTGTTGAGTTGTTGCCTAGGACTGTGGGGAAAAGGGTTGGGGGAAAATGGAAAGTGATTGCTAATGGGTACGGGTTTCTTTCTGGAGTGATGAAAATTCTAAAACTGTGGTAATTGTTGCATAACACCATGAATATACTAAAAACCATTGAGTGGTATATTTTAAATGGGTGAATTGTATGATATGTGAATTATATCTCAACAAAGCCGTTATTTTTTTAAATGTGTTGAGCACCTACTATGTGCCAGGTTGTGGGGATATTACAGTGAACAAAACAGACAAATAATGACAACAAAAGCACAGGCAACAAAAGAGAAAAGAGAGAAATGGGACCTCATTAAAATTTTAAAAATTTCTGTATCAAAGGGCTTTATCAACAAATTGAAGTGACAACCTAGAGAATGGGAGATAATAAGCACATGAAAAGATGCTCAACATCATTATTCATCAGGAAAATGCAAATCCAAACCACAATGAGATCCACTTCACACTTACTAGGATGGCTGTTCAGAAAAACAGAAAATAACAAATCGTGATGACAATGTAGAGAAATTGGAACACTTGTGCATTGTTGGAAGGAATGCAAAATAGTGTAGCCCCTGTGGAAAACAGTTTGGAGTTTCCTCAAAAAGTTAAACATAGAATTACTATATGACTCAGCAATTTCACTCCTGGGATTTGGAAGCAGGGACTCAAACAGATACTTGTATGCCAATATTCATTGCAGCACTATTCACAATAGCTAAAGGTTGGAAACAACGCAAGTGTCCACCAACAGATAAATGGATAAACAAAATATGGAATACACATACAATGAATGATTCATTAATGAACCTTGAAAGCATTATGCTATGTGAAATAAGTCAGACACAAAAGGACAACTATTGTATGATACCACTCATACGAAATATCTAGAATAAGCAAATGCATGGAAAGAAATGTGTGTTTGTGGTTACCAGGGACTGGAGAAGGAGGCAATAGGGAATTACTGCTTAAGGGGCACAGGGTTTTCGCAATGATGAGAATGTTCTGGAGCTAGATGGAGGTGGTGGTTGAAGAACATTGTGAATGTGCTAAATGCCACTGAACTGTTCACTTTAAAATGGTTTGTCGTTGTTAGGTGCCGTTGAGTCAGTTCCAACTTATAGCAATGTTATGTACAACAGAACGAAACACTGCCCAGTCCTACGCCATCCTCACAATCGTTGTTATGCTTGAGCCCATTGTTGCAGCCACTGTGTCATTTCATCTTGTTGAGGGTCTTCCTCTTTTTCACTGACCCTCTATTTTACCAAGCATTATACCCTTCTCCAGGAACTGATCCCTCCTAATAACATGTCCAAACTATGTGAGACTGTCTTAATTATCTAGGGCTGCTGTAACAGAAATACCAGAAGTGAATGGATCTAACAAACAGAAGTTTATTCCCTTACAGTTTAGGAGGCTAGAAGTCCGAATTCAGGGTGCCAGCTTCAGGGGAGGGCTTTCTCTCTGTTGGCTCTGGAGGAAGGTCCTAGTCATCAAACTTCCCTTGGTCTAGGAGCTTTGTGGAACAGGAATCCCGGGTCCAAACGACGCGCTCTGCTCCTGGCACTGCTTTCTTGGTGGTATGAGGTCCCTATGTCTCTCTGCTCACTTCTCTCTTTTATATCTCAAAAGAGATTGATTTAAGATGCAACCTAATCTTGTAGATTTCCTGCCTCATTAACATATCTGCTACTAATCCTACCTCATTAACATCATAGAGATACGATTTACAACACATAGGAAAATCACATCAGATGACAAAGTGGTGGACAATTTCACAATACTGGGAATCATGGCCTAGCCAAGTTGATAGATATTTGGGGGGAACACAATTCAACCCATGACAGAGATGTAGTCTCACCATCCTTGCTTCTAAAGAGCATTCTGGCTGTACTTCTTCCAAGATAACTTTGTTCTTTCTTTCAGAAGTCCATGGTATATTCAATATTCCTCACCAACACCACAATTCAAAGGTCTCAATTTTTCTTCAGTCTTCCTTATTCGTTGTCTAGCTTTTGCATGCATATGAGGCGATTGAAAACACCTTGGCTTGGGTCAGGCACACCTTAGTCTTCAAGGTGACATCATTTTTTTTTTTTCTTATTGTGCTTTTAGGTGAAAGTTCACAGCTTAAGTCAATTTCTCATACAAAAATTTATACACATATTGTTATGTGACAATAGTTGCAATTCCTATAATGTGACAGCACACTCCCCCTTTCCACCCCAGGTTTCCCGTGTCCATCCAACCATCTTCTGTCTCTTTCTGCCTCCTCATCCTGCCTCCAGACAGGAAACACACGTTTAGTCTTGTGTATCTGCTTGAACTAGGAAAAGCACTCTTCGTGAGTACTATTTTACGTTTTATAGTCCAGTCTAATCTTTGTCTGAAGAGTTGGCTTTGGGAATGGTTTTAGTTCTGGGTTAACAGAGTGGCTGGGGGCCATGGCTTCGAGGGTTCCTCCAGCCTCAGTCAGACCATTAAGTCTGGTCTTTTTATGTGAATTTGAGTTCTGCATCACACCTTTCTCCTGCCCCGTCAAGGACTCTCTGTTGTGTTCCCTGTCAGGGGTGTCATTGGTGGTACCCGGGTACCATCTAGTTCTTCTGGTCTCAAGCTGATGGAGTGTCTGGTTGATGTGGCCCTTTTGTCTCTTGGGCTAATATTTTCCTTGTGTCTTTGGTGTTCTTTTCATTCTCCTTTGCTCCAGGTGGGTTGGGACTAACTGATGCATTTTAGATGGCCACTCACAAGCTTTTAAGACCCCAGACACCACTCACCAAAGTAGGATGCAGAACATATTCTTAATGAACTTTGTTACGCCAATTGACCTAGATGTCCCCTGAAAGCATGGTCCTCAGACCTCTGTCCCTGCTACTCTGTCCCTCGAAGTGTTTAGTTGTATTCAGGAAACTTCCTAGCTTTGGTTTAGTCCAGTTGTGCTGACTTCTCCTGTAGTGTGTGCTGTCCTTCCCTTCACCTAAGATAATTCTTGTCTACTATCTAGTTAGTGAATACCCCCTCTCCCTCCGTCCCCACCCTCGTAACCATCAAAGAATGTTTTCTTCTGTGTTTAACCCTTTTCTTGAGTTCTTATAATAGTGTTCTTATACAATATTTGTCCTTTTGTGACTGACTAAATTCCCTCAGCATAATGCCTTCCAGATTCCGCCATGTTATAAGATGTTTCACAGATTCATCATTGTTCTTTATTGTTGAGTGGTATTCCATTGTGTGTTTGTACCATAATTTGTTTATCCATTTGTCTGTTGATGGGCACCTAGGTTGTTTCCATCTTTTTGCTATCGTGAACAGTGCTGCAATGAACAAGGGTGTGCATATATCTATTCGTGTGATGGCTCTTATTTCCTGGGATATATTTCAAGGAGTGAGATTGCTGGATCGTATGGCAATTCTATTTCTAGCTTTTTAAGGAAGCTCCAAATCAGTTTCTAAAGTGTTTGTACTATTTTACTCTCCCACCAGCACTGTATATGTGTTCAAGTCTCTCCACAGCCTCTCCAACATTTATTATTTTGTGTTTTTTGGATTAAAGCTAACCTTGTTGGGGTGACATGGTATCTCATAGCAGTTTTGATTTGCATTTCTCTAGTGGTTAATGATTGTGAGCATTTCCTCATGTATCTGTTAGCCGCCTGAATATCTTCTTTGGTGAAGTGTCTGTTCATATCTTTTGCCCGTTTTTTAATTGGGTTATTTGTCTTTTTGTTGTTGAGGTGTTGCAGTACCTTATAGATTTTAGAGATTAGACCCTTATCGAATATACCATAGCCGAAAATTTTTTCCCAGTCTGTAGGTTGTATTTTTACTCTTTTGGTGAAGTCTTTTGATGAGCATAAGTGTTTGATTTTTAGGAGCTCCCATTTATCTGGTTTCTCTTCTGGTGTTTGTGCATTGCTAATTATGGTTTTTATTCCATTTATGCCATGTATTAGGGCTCCTAACACTGTCCTTATTTTTTCTTCCATGATCTTTATCTTTTTAAATTTTATACTTAAGTCTTTGATCCATTTTGACCTAGTTTTTGTACATGATGTGAGGTATGGGTCTTGTTTCATTTTTTTACAGATGGGTATACAGTTAGGCCAGCACCATTTGTTAAAGAGACTGTCTTTTCCTCGTTTAATGGACTTTGGGCCTTTGTCAAATAACAGCTGCTCATAGGTGGATGAATTTACATCTGGATTCTCGATTCTGTTCCATTGGTCTATGTATCTGTTGTTGTACCAGGCTGTTTTGACTACCGTGGCAGTAGAATAGTTTCTAAAATCAGGTAGTGTGAGGCCTCCCACTTTGTTCTTCTTCAGTAATGCTTTAGTTACCCTGGGCCTCTTCCCTTTCCATATAAAGTTGGTGATATGTTTCTCCATCTGGTTAAAAAATGCCATTGGAATTTGGATCAGGATTGCATTGTATCTGTAGATCACTTTGGGTAGAATAGACATTTTCACAATATTGAGTCTTCGTATCCATGAGCAAGGTATATTTTTCCACTTATGTAGATCTCCTTTGGTTTTTTGCAGTAGTGTCTTGTAGTTTTCCTTGTATAGGTCTTTTACATCTCTGGTTAGATTTATTACTAAGTATTTTATCTTTTAGGGGTCTATGGTAAATGGTATTGAGTTGGTGACTTCCTCTTCGAAGTTCTCTTTTTTGGTGTAGAGGAATCCAACTGATTTTTGTATGTTTAGCTTGTATCCTGAAACTTTGCTGAAATCTTCTATTAGTTCCAGTAGTTTTCTTGTAGATTCTTTGGGGTTTTCTGTGTATAAGATCATATCATCTACAAATAGAGATACTTTTAATTCTTCCTTACCAATTTGGATGCCCCATATTTCTTTTTCTTGCCTAATTGCTCTGGCTAGGACCTCCAGCACAATGTTGAATAACAGTTGTGATGAAGGGCATCCTTGTCTGGTTCCTGTTCTAAAGAGGAATGCTTTCAGACTCTCTCCATTTAGGATGATGTTGGCTATTGGCTTTGTATAATGCCCTTTATTATGTTGAGGACTTTCCTTTCTATTCCTATTTTGCTGAGAGTTTTTATCATGAATGTGTGTTGGACTTTGTCAAATGCCTTTTCTGCATCAATTGACAAGATCATGTGGTTCTTACCTTTTGTTTTATTTATGTGATGGATTACATTGATTGTTTTTCCAATGTTGAATCATGCCTGCCTACCTGGTATGAATCCCATTTGGTCATGGTGAATTTTTTTTTTTTTTTTTATGTTGTTGAAATCTGTTGGCTGGAATTTTGTTGAAGATTTTTGCATCAATGTTCATGAGGGATATTGGTCTGTATATTTCCTTTTTTGTGGTGTGTGTACCTGGTTTTGGTATCAGGGTTATGCTGCCTTCATTGAATGAGTTTGGGAATATTCCATCCTTTTCTATACTCTGAAATATCTTTAGTAGTAGTGGTGTTAAGTCTTCTCTGAAAGTTTGGGAGAACTCTCCAGTGAAGTCATTGGGCGAAGACTTTTTTTGTTAGGAGTTTTTAAATTACCTCTTGACTCTCTTCTTTTGTCATAGGTTTATTTAGTTGTTCTATATCTCTTTGTGTTCGTATAGGTAGGTAGTGTGTTTCTAGAAATTTGTCCATTTCCTCTAGATTTTCAAATTTGCTGGACTACAATTTTTCATAGTATTCTGTTATGATTCTTTTAATTTCAGTTGGGTCAGTTGTGATATTGCCCACCTCATTCTTTTTCCAGTTATTTGTTTCCTCTGCTGTTTTTCTTTTGTCAGTTTGCCAATGATTTATCAACTTTGTTGATCTTTTCAAAGAACCAGTTTTTGGTCTTGTTAACTCTTTCAATTGTTTTTCTATTCTCTATTTCATTTAATTCTGTTTTAATTTTTATTATTTCCTTTCTTCTGGTAACCATGGGCTTCTTTTGCTACTCTCTTTCTATTTGTTCGAATTGTAGGGTTAATGGTTTGATTTTGGCCCTTTCTTCTTTTTGGATGTGTGCATTTATTGCTGTACATTGACCTCTGAGCACTGCTTTTGTTGTGTCCCAGTTTCTGGTAGGATGTGTTTTCATTCTTATTTGATTCTATGAATTTCTTTATTCCTTCCTTGATTTCTTCCATAACCCAGTAGTTTTTGAACAAGATGTTGTTCAGTTTCCATGTATTTGATTTTTTTTCCTTGCTTTTTCTGTAATTGATTTCTACTTTTATGGCTTTATGGTCAGAAAAGACGCTTTGTAATATTTCAATGTTTTCTGTTCTGTTAAGACTTGCTTTATGGCCTAATATGTGGTCTATTCTGGAGAATGTTCCATGTGCATTGGAAAAGAAAGTATACTTGGCTGCTGTTGGGTGGAGTGTCTGTATATGTGTATGAGATCAAGTTGGTTATTTGTGGCATTTAGATCTTTTGTGTCTTCATCGAGCTTCTGTCTAGATATTCTGTCCTTCACTGAAAGTGGTGGTTGAAGTCTCCTACTATTATTGTGGAGCTGTTTCTCTTTTCAATGCGGTTAGAGTTTGTTTTATGTATTTTGGAGCCATGTCGTTGGGTGCGTAAATATTTATTATAGTTATGTCCTCCTGGTTTATTGACCCTTTAATCATTATATAATGTCCTTCCTTATTGTTTGTGGTGATTTTTCTTTAAAGTCTATTTTGTCAGAGATTAACATTTCCACTCCTGTTTTTTTTTTTTTGATTGTTGTTTGTTTGATTTTTTTTTTTTTCTATCTTTTGAGTTTTAGTTTGTTTGCATCTTTGAGTCTAAGGTGTGTCTTGCAGGCAGCATATAGACGGATCGTGTTTTTTTATCCATTCTGCCACTCTCTGTCTCTTGATTGGTGCATTTACATTCAGTGTAATTATTGAAAAGTATGAATTTAGTGTTGTCCTTTTGGTGTGTTTTTTTGTGTGTGTTTTTGACAGTTTCTTTGCTCCACTTAATTTTCTGTGCGGAGTCATTTTTCTTTATATATTTTCATCTTTTTCATTGTTAATTTTGTATTTGCTGAGTCTTTATGTGTTTCTTCTTTTTTATTTTGATGTGTACGATTGTTAGTTTCCTTTGTAGTTACCTTAAAATTTACCTCTATTTTTCTAAGTTTA
>NW_004443945.1:17235261-17255630 GCF_000243295.1 Trichechus manatus latirostris | reverse complement strand
GTTGTTTATCTTTTGGATTTCTAATTGTTGTTTTTGTATAATTTCTAGTTGTGAATTTATTTTGGCATTTTGTTCCTGCATTATTTCCCTGAAATATTCCATTTTTTTGTCTGTATTTTCCATGATTTTGTCTATTTTTTCCTCATTTTTGTCTGCTTTTTGCTTCAACTCTTGGATAATTCTGAGTATTAGAGATTTGAGTTCCCTAGCAGGTAGTTCTAGTGCCTTTTCTTCCATTGGAAAGTCATCTGGTGTTTTATTTTGGATGCCTACTGGAACCATCTTGTCCTGTTTTTGTAAATGTTTTGAGATTGTCTGCTGTCTTAGGGGCATTTAGTAGTTATTTTTCTCATTTATTGATTGTAGATTTGTTTGTGTCGTCTTTTTTTTTGACTATGTGTGAGCAGATGGGCTGTGTGTTCTTTGTTGTTTGCTCATCTGTGGGGAAAATACTTTTCGCCTCCTTCTCCAATTGGCAGTGTCGGTTGCTCAGATATGGTACAGCAGGGCAGGTCGGTAATCAGTGCAGGGCAGGTTCTGGTAGGTCGTGCCTGTGATGCTTGGTGGTGTGATGTTAAGTGCACAGTGCAGGTAGGCAAGATGGAGGGGGGAGATTGTGATGTGTGGAGCTAAGATGGGTATGGGAGAGAGGAGATAGGAACAGGAGCCAGAAACATACAAACAAACAAAAAAGAGTTCTAAGGGAACTTGCCGTTGGAGTGGAGAGATGAGAGACTATGAAATGAAGAAAAATAAAAAGAGGAAGAAGAAGAAAAAAAAGAAAAGAAAAGAATGAGTAAATAAAAGTTAGAAAGAAAAAAGAAAAGAAATGCTCCCAGGGATTCCCACCAGTGTGGCTACGAGGTCTGGTGAAGTTGTTCCCTGGTGTTGCAGTACAGCCTTGCTAGGAGGCATAGAGATGTCACTGAGAATCAGGTATTCAGGGAACAGGAAGAGAAGGAAGGTATAGAGAGATGAGAAACTGAGTAATGAAGAAAGACAAAAAGGGAAAAGAAAACAAAACAAATTTAAACAAAAGAACAGGAAAAACCTCCCTGAAAAAACAGAAAAAAAAAAAACCATGAAAAAAGAAATGTTCTCAGGGATCCCTCTGCATGTCTATGCAAGCTGAGGGGGTAGGTTCCATGCCATGCAGCACTGCCCTGCCAGAACGGGCTCCCAACTTGAGAAAAGAAAGCAAACAATTCAAAACGAACAAACAAAAAAAGCCCCGGAATCCCATCAGTGTGGCAGCACAGACTGGGAAGCAGTTCCACACTCTAGCAGAGTTCCACAGCCCCTCAGGAAGAAGCAAAGATGGTGCACGGAGCCAGATATTTGAGCGAAAGGAGAGGGAGGTGGTGAGAGGTAAGGAAGAAATCAAAAGAAGCAGAAAAAAGCAACACCAGCAGCCAATAAATGGCACTCAGGGAGTCAGTCAGTACGGGTGGGTGGAATCCAAGCAGCTGGTGCTTCCCAGCCAAGAGCCAAGAGACTGTGGCCGCAGGAAGCAGAAGAGGCCGAGTGGGAGTGAAGAAGGGTGGGGGATGGGAAAGCGTATATCACCAGTTACCAGTTGTTCTGTCTCTTGCTGGAAGCTCCGCAAAACTGCTTTCTCATACCCTCTATTTGTTGGTCTCTGATAGGAGTCCAACATGGTGGATCTGTGCTGCGTTAGCTGATAGGGGACCTCTGCACTATGTCTCCTCGCTCTCTGTTCTCTGTCAGTTTCTTACTCCATTTGGTGCTTGGCTGAGTTCTTTATCTCTTCATTTGATGTTTAGGGTTTCAGGATTGCTGTTGTCTCTATTTGGCTTAGTTTTTTGGATCTTTGCTTCGGAGGGACGGCGTGGTGCTTCTGCCTAGAGCATCATGTTGCCAGTAGTCCTCCCAATCTTTTATTTCTTGATATTGCCTTAACTTCCTCTCCATTCAAAAGTTCTATGACTGCATTATTTTTTTTCTTCCACTGACACAACTATATCTTGAGTATGACTACATTATTTAGTCCCTCTTTTTTTATTTTAATGTTGTCATCTTTTACATATTGACATCTCTGTTTCCCTATTTTCAGTGTTTTAGCTTTGACTTATTTTTGTGAGTTCTCTATCTGGATTGATATCTGGTTGTCCTGCCCTGTGTTCTAGTCTTGGGTTGTTATCTGATATTATTGGTTCTCTAACTGGAGGACTCCCTTTAGTATTTCTTGTAATTTGGGTTTGGTTTTTACAAATTCCCTTAACTTCTGTTTATCTGGAAATGCCCTAATTTCACCTTCATATATGAGAGACAGTTTTGCTGGATATGTAATTCTTGGCTGGCAATTTTTTTCCTTCAAGGCTTTATATATGTCTTGCCATTGCCTTCTTGTTTGCATATTTTCTGCTGAGTAGTCAGAGCTTAGTCTAATTGTCTCTCCTTTGTAGATGACTTTTCTTTTATCCCTAGCCACTATTAAAATTTTCTCTTTATCTTTGGTTCTGGCAAGTTTGATTATAATATATCTTGGTGACTTTCTTTTGGTATCTACCCTGTGTGGGGTTTGATGAGGTGCTTGGATAGATATCAGGGAAGTTTTCTGCCAACAAATCTTAAACAATTCTCTCTGTATTTTCTGTTATCCCTTCCCCACCGCCCCGTTCTGGTACTCCAATCTCTCGTAGGTTATTTGTCTTGATAGAGTCCCACAAAATTCTTAGGGTTTCTTCTTTTTTTTAAATTCTTATATCTGATTTTTCCTCAAATATATTGGTGTCAAGTGCTTTATCTTCAATCTTACTAATTCTAACTTCCATTGCCTCAATTCTGCTCCTATGAATTTCTATTGAGTTGTCTAATTCTGAAATTTTATTGTTAGTCTTTTGGATTTCTATCTGCTGTCTCTCTGTGGATTCTTGCACCTATAAATTTGTCATTTTGCGCTTGTATAACCTTCTTAATTTCCTCTATTGCTTTGTCTGTGTGTTCCTTGACTTGGTCTGTGTTTTGCTGATCTCTTGAAGAGCTGTTTATATTAATCTTTTGAATTCTACCTCCGGTAATTCCAAGACTTTCTCTTCCTCTGGGAGTTTCCCTGGCTCTTTGTTTTGGTTGCTTGCTGAAGCCATCATGGTCTGCCTCTTTATTTGATATGATATTGACTGTTGTCTCTGAGCCATCAGTAAGTTATTATATTTATTTATTTTATGTGTGCTTACTGTGTCCTAGCTTCTTGTTTTGTTTTGTTCTAATATGCACAAATAGGCTGGTGGTGTGAGCTACTTTGATTACTGGTGTCTTTGAAGCTCTCACGTCCTGTCACTGGGTGGTTAGAGCTGCAACTAGGTATGCGAGCCTAGGAGTTTGTTTACTTTTCTTGTGTAGATTCAGCTCAGGTGTCCAGGTTGTCAGTCACTGAGTGTGTGGTGCAGGCTCTCACCTACAGTTCTAGATGGACAGGCCTATGTAGGGGTGATCGGAGCAGGCACAGTTATCTGACTGCAGTAGGGGATTTTGTACTGAGCAAGGTAGGGATCTGACGGCTGTCCCTGAGTGCCTGGGTGGAAGGCGTGTCCCTGTTCCCTACAGTGCATAGGTGGGTGGGTTTTGCAGCCAGACTTTGGTCACCCGATGCTATTGGCTGTAAGGACTGGGAGGCACCACTTATTCTTGGACCCCTGTTGTGGGTGGCTAGGTGGAGTGGGTGGAGACACCAGTCCTCAGGACCCTGATGTGGGTAGGTGAGGACCCTGTTTAATGGGCAGGGTGGTGTCAAATGGCACAAATCTGCCACTCCCCTAGGTGTTGCAGTTAAAAATAGACTTCAGGTATATACCCTGTTGTACTATGCTAATGAGGGCCTAGGCTGTTGAAATAGGCCCACACAGGTCTAGGCAGAGGTCAAAGGCATTCAAAGTCTGTGGACCCCTTATGTCTGTGCCTAGGCAAAGGGCCTGTGCCTGCCCTGAGATCCTGGCTTAAGGGAGCTGGTAGATTATTATTTCCTGTTTGTTATTTGTTGATTTGTTCCCTCTCCAAAGCTGGGAGAATGGCTTGGGGCACTAGATGGGTCCTACTGCTAGCCCAGGGGGCATGGCAATCACTAAAGCCAGACTGGGACTGGAGCAGAGCCAGGAGGGAGTAGGTGAAGGGGTTAAAGGTACTTCCAAGAGGGGAAGGGTTATTTTTATCCCACACAGTAAGTTACACGCTTGCCCTTAACTTTCGCAGATCCAGCGCTGCTTCCCCCGGCTCTGGAGGCTTGTGCAGACTCTTCACCTCTCGGTTTCTCCCAATGTGGAAAACAAATCCCAAGCACTACTGTTTGCCTCAGCCCATGCACGCCAGCCAGTCCAGCCTGCAGGGTGCCAGAGAGGTCAGATCTGGCAAATCCTTGTTGCTTCTGAACTGTCTCTCCTTCCCCCTACCGCTCAGTCTGGTTCCTCAGCTTTGCCTTTGATGTTCAGAGCTCCTAGATTGTCATATATAATTGATTCACTTGTTTTTTCTGGTCTTTGTTGTAAGAGGGACCACAGGAAGCATCTAACTACTCTGCCTTCTAGGCCCCACCTTTGAAATTTTTGCTTTTTAACACTTTAAAGAGGTCTTCTGCAGCAGATTTGCCCAGTGCAATGCATCTTTTGATCTCTTGACTGCTGCTTCCATGGGTGTTGATTGTGGATCCAAGTAAAATGAAATCCTTAACAACTTCAATCTTTTCTACACTTAAAATGGTTAATTTTATGTTATTTGAATTTCACCTCAATAAAAAAAAAAACAATGAAGGTAGTTTCTTCTGTGGAGTATAAAAAAAGCATTTATTATAATTTGGGGATTGTCTCTCTCCTATGGAGGCTTCAAAGAACATTTTGCATTTTGCTGAAGCTGTCATTGAGAATTGAGTGCAAAATGATTGAGCCATTTTCTTTGACAAATATGATAGCTTTCTGTATCGTATTAATTATTGGGATGTATCCAGAATATTGGTTTAATGTATATATATTCCCAGTAGTCTGAATCTCTTAGAAGAAAGACAAAAAATCCACACATATGAGCACTTAGAATTCTGAGATTCCACTTACAATTCTGCAGAGACTTTTTCTTTTATTGGGAGCATATTGATTAAAGAGTAACATTTTGAGGAACAGACATCACATACATTAATGTTTTGGGGGTGTGATGTTAAGGTTGTGTGTCAACTTGGCTGGGCTGTGACTCTCAGTGGTTTGGCACTCATATGATGTTGTGATCACTTCCATGATGAGATTTGATATATTGTGATCACCTCCATGATGGGATCTGTTGTGAATAGCCAATCAGTTGAAAGGGAGTTTTCTTGGGTTTGTGGCCTATATCGAATATAAGTGGACACCCTGGCAGGGCTCATGGGCTTTTGCTCACTCTTGATCCTGCAACTGGCTCTTGTTCATCTGACTTCCTGTTCTTGGGACTTGAGGTAGCAGCTTACCTGAGGTCTTGCCTGCCAATCTTGGGATTTGTCAATCTTTGCAGCCTATGAGCAAGAGACCTGCTCTCTGACCTGCCAATTTTGAGTTCATCAGCCCCCGCAGCTGCGTGAATCAAGAGAAGTCTCTGTGCTGACCCATGGACTTGGGGCGTTCCAGCCTCTACAACTGCACGAGCCATTTCCTTGATATAGATCTCTCTATATACATATTTATACGCTTTACTGGTTTTGCTTCTCTAGAGAACCCAGCCTAAGATAAGGGGAGACCTGGCTAGTATGAACAGCGAAGGAGTGCTTTTTACATAGCAGTTTGCCTCTACAGCTTGCATGTTTCATTTAGCATTCCCTATGGTTATAAGCAACCATTGTGAGGATGCTCAGGAAGGGGCAGTGTTTCGTTCTGTTGTATATAGAGTCGCTATGAGTCAGAACCAACTCGTCGGCACCTAACAACAGCAACATATGAGGGCACGCTATGAAACCCGTTACAGGGGTGTGGGAGTTTCTTGTGGTGGAGTTGAAAGAAAAGAGGCATGCCTGGCAAGAAAGTGGCATGTGTGAAAGCCCACAAGTGTGAAAGATCATGGCGTGTTGGAGGAACCTCAAGAGGTTCAGTAAAGGGTGCCTTTTTCCGGCGGTGCTATTTGAACACATGAAATAGAAAAAACTGGCATGGCATGGCACAGTAAATCACAATAGCCAATGGCCATGAGCAGCTGGTATGGCAGAAATGCTGTGTGTCAGGCCTGCCTTTATCTATTATAACATCTAGTTGTTTGTGTGTATTTTTACTGAAGATGTGGCTCTCTCTTATAAGTTTTCCGTGACCTCACTTTCTTCTTTGCCAAACGGGCAGTTCTGAGACTCCAGGATAATGTTGGCTCTGTGGGGCTTGGCCAGGGTTTGGTTTCACCTCCAGACCACCTGTGGGGTGGACAGAGCAGCTGTCTCTTCTGGAGGCTGCCTGAGCCTCAGGGGACTTGATCTGCCTGAGGGAGATTAAAAGCCACTTTTCCTTTCCCTAGCCTTTCAGGGAAGAAGGGAAGAAGGAAGCAGGATGTTTGAGGCTCACTGGGGGCTGTAGAGAGTTCTGGATGAGTAAGCACTAAAAATGTGGGAAGTTTATGGAAAGCATGTCTCAGTCGGCAGTACTTCAGCCCTTGCTGGGGCGAATCTGTACCGTCACTTGTGTACAGATGACTCATCTGACTAACTCTCTCCCTTGTCAGGAGGAGCTAATCTACGTGCAGCAGTTTGAACTTCTGGGGTCGGGCGAAGAAGAACAGAACTAATACTTACTGAGCGTTTCCTATATGCCAGACAGTGTTCTAGACCATATGTCTATTCTCTTATTTAACATCCCAAATACCTTGTGAGGATTCCATCCTAGACCTCTGGCTCTGCAGCCCACATTGGGATCCACACCATCACCTTTTCCATTCCTGACATTCCCAGAGCCCACTTATTTGATATGAAGCTCTAGGTGCTGTCAGAAAAAATATCCAACACTTGAAAATAAGGCAGATAAGGTGGACAGCACATCTTTTCATTATTATACTGGGCCAAAGGCCACCCAAGGATTGTCTAGAATTATGCTATCCACTACAATAGCCACCTGTGGCTACTGAACACTGAAATGTGGCTAGTCTGAACTGAGATGTGCAATAGAGTTGCTATGAGTCAGAATTGACTCGATGGCAACAGGTTTGGTTTTTTGGTACATGTAAAAATACACACTGGATTTCCAAGCCTTAGTATGAAGAAATATTGAAAAATATGTCACTAATAATTTTTATATTGATTACATGTTGAAATGATAGTGGTTTTTTTTTTTTTTTTCAGAGCAAATTAGTTTTCCATTCAATAGTTTGTACATAACGTGTTCCATGACATTGGTTTTGTTCCCCACAATGTGTCAGCACTCTCCTCATTTCTGTCCTGGTTTCCCTGTTTCGTTTTGTCCTGATTGTCTATCGCTTCCTGCCTTCTTGTCTTCGCTTTTGGGCAAATGTTGCCCTTTAGATCTTGTATAATTGATTGTTCTAAGGCTTTCCTCTCTGGCGTTATTGTTTATTTTATGGGTCTGTCTATGGTTTGGCTGAAAGATGGTCTCTGGGAATGGCTTCAGTTCTAGTTCAAAAAGGTGTTGTCTTAGTCATCTAGTGCAGCTTTAACACAAATACCACAAGTGTATGGCTTTAACAAAGAGAAATTTATTCTCTCACAGTCCAGTAGGCTACAAGTCCAAACTCAGGGCACCAGCTCCAGGAAAGGCTTTCTCCCCCTGTCAGCCTTCTCATCAATGTTCTCCCGGACTAGGAGTTTCTCTGCCCAGCGACCCAAGGCCCAAACGATGTGCTCTGCTCCTGGCACTGCCTTCTTGGTGGTATGAGGTCCCCAGTTCTCTGCTTGCTTCCCTTTCCTTTTATCTTTTGTAAGGTAAAAGGTGGTGCAACCCACACCCTAGGAAAACTCCCTTTACATTGGATCAGGGATGTGACCTGGGTAAGGGTGGTGTTACAATCCCACCCTAATCCTCTTTAATGTAAAATTACAATCACAAAATAGAGGACCACCACACAACACTGGGAATCATGGCCTAGCCAAATTGATACACTTATTTTTGGGGGGACACAATTCAGTCCATGATAGGTGTCTTAGGACCATAGTCTCAGGGATTCCTTCAGTCTCTGAAATGATAGTATTTTAGATATAATGGATTAAATAAAATATATTTTTAAAATTAATGTCATGCATTTCTTTTTTTAATGTGATTACTAGGAAATTTACAATTACATATGTGGCTTGCATTATATTTCTATTGGACAGTGCTGGCCTAGAGGAATGTATTTAGTACATCTCATTGTTTCCTTCTGATTAAAAGTCCCAGATTTAGTGAAGTTACTTGTTAACTTGTAGATTTTTGTTGAGTAAAGATGCAAATAGTTTCTGTTGAGTGGAACAGATAACCGCAAAGATTTATGGCCTGCTGAACATTAACCAGTTTTATATTTAACCCAGCAATTTTATCCTAACACTTCATAGTTAAATTGCCTTTAATAACAGCTTCTCTGATGTTCTTCATACCGTCATAACATCTTATTGGTTCCCTCATTAATTAATGGATTAAATAAAATCTTTGACTTTGTGTTCCTTTTATAGTTTCCTGAGAGTCATGGTTTTATTTTTTAGATCATCACCATTCAATAGAAATAAAATGCAAGTAACATATGTAATGTTAAATTTTCTTAGACATATTAAAAAAGTAAAACTAATTTTAAAAATATATTTTATTTCACTCTATATGCCCAAATATAATCATCTCTACATGTAATCAATATAAAAAATTATTAATGAGGTAGTTTGCATTCTTTTTTTGTACTAAGTGTGTTAGGGTTCTCTAGAGAAACATAACCAATGATTTATATGCACATAGAGAGAGAGATTTACTTTAACAAATTGGCTTATGTGGATTTGTGGGGGGATTGTGTGGGACTGGTAAGTTTAAAATTCATAGGTCAGGCAACAGGCTGGAGACTCCTATAGGCTCAAGTCCCAAAACCTGCAGGTCAGGTGATGGGAAGAGTGCCAAAAATCTATTTATATTCTGGAGGCAGATTACACCCTAGGGAAACTCTCTTTTCAACTGATTGATTGATTGTATTACTTTAGATTACATTATGGAAGGTAATTACATTACAATTTATATTACATTCCATTTATGGAACTAGACTAGTGTTTAGACTAGACTAGACTAGCTACTGGACTAGTGCTTGGCCAAACAACTGAGAACTATAGCCTAGTTAAGCTGACACATAAAATTAACCATCACACTAAGTCTCCAAAATTCAGCACATCTAAATTCAGACTAGCCACATTTCAAGTTCTTAATAGCCACATGTGGCTGTTGTTGTTGTTAGGTGTTGCTGAGTGGGCACCTGCTGTAGCTACGGTGGCTAGTAGCTACTATATTGGACACTGCAAGGTTAGACCCTATCCTTGGAAAAAAAGGAATATGACCAACAAATAGAGGCAGCTCAAATCATTTTGTGAGCTGGAAGGATGTTTTTTCTATCCAAAGCAACCACAGGGTTAGAGTCGAAATTGGCAGGTGATGGTCCTTTCTCCTGACATTTCCCAGTGCTCAGAAAACCCATGTCTCATCTTTGAACACTTCCTTCTTCTCCATTCGCTAGCTGCATGACCTTGAGCAAATCACCTTCCTCCAGGTCACAACTGAAGGGTTGGACTTAAAGATCCCTGAGGTTCCTTCCATCTTTGATATGTTGTCAGTCTCTGAACTACCACGAGGGTAGCATCCTGTGAGGAAGACAGTCTCAGGTACCTCCCAGATTCTATCTCCTACTCTGTATCTCACCTCTACACTAAGGTGGAGCTGAGAGCCTGGGAAAGGTACATGAAGCTGCCTGCCCAATCAGGAAGGGGCTGCTCCCTCTAGCACGGGGGAGATAAGAGTTAAGATTCACAGGATTGGAGGCCTGCCTAAGCAATCAGTTATCTTCTTCTTTGGTCTAATTGTGTTCTTTTGTCATCTTTTGCTTCCTAGAGATGTTATAGTTAATCTTAAGCAATAAAAGATAAAGGAAGCTTAGTGTTAGAAATCTCTTCTGAGGATCCCTAAGAAATCATGAAGGAAATTAGAAGCCACGATGTAACAAAGAAAGGAAAACTGCACACTAGTTGCTGATTTAAGGAACTGTATCTAAGCAAAGATGTCACTTTGAGGACTAAGGTTCTCCTGACCCAAGCCATGGTATTTTCAATTGCCTCATATGCATGCGAAAGCTGGACAATGAGTAAGGAAGACTGAAGAAGAATTGATGCCTTTTAATTATGGTGTTGGCAAAGAATATTGAATATACTTGGACTGCCAGAAGAACGAGCAAATCTGTCTTGGAAGAAATACAGCCAGAATGCTTCTTAGAAGCGAGGATGGTGAGACTTCATCTCACGTACTTTGGACAAGTTATCAAGAGGGACCAGTCCCTGGAGAAGGACATCACGCTTGTTAAACTGGAAGATCATTGAAAAAGAGGGAGACCCTCAAAAAGATGGATTGACACAGTGGCCTCAACAATCGGCTCAAGCATAGAAACGGTTGTGAGGAGGCGCAGGACTGGGCAGTGTTTCATTCTATTGCACAAAGTGTCGCAATGAGTCAGAACTGACTTGAAGGCACCTAACAACAACTAAGTCTTGATTTCTGTAGGTAAAAGTCACTAGAGCCTTAGATTAAGACAATGGTTTAGAGTGAATACTCCTTTTAAATAAATCAATGAGGTTAAACCAAACTGGATGTAACCTCAAAAGAACCCGCTGCCATTGAGTAGATTGTGACTCATAGCAACCCTACAGGACAGAGTAGAACTGCCCCAGAGGGTTTCCAAGGCTGTAAATCTTTATGGAAGCAGACTACCAGATCTTGCAGGAGCAACAGCCATTACCTCTGGAAACCCAGATCCTTACAAATTACCTTTTCGGTAAGCAGCTGAGCACTTTAACCACTGTGCCACCAGGGCTCCTTAAACTGGATATGCCTTCCTCCAACCCAACAAGATGTATATCTTGCAGGAACCCAACAGCTAAATAACAAGAGAAGACTAGGACCTATGGAACAGAAGCTACAGGGAGGTTGATTTCTGTCTGTAAATGGAGGGACCCCTGTTGATGGGAACTTCCTGCAAATCAATGGGCAGCCTCTGGAGACAGGGACACGAAGGCCCACAGAGATCCAGGCATAAGTCAAATGACCACTTAGAAGAGATGGTACATGGAAAAGTGTAGGGTCCCTTCTCTGTGATTCCCTCTTTAAATTACCTTCATGGGGATGGCGCAGGACTGGGCAACCTTTCATTCCATTGTACATGGGGTCACCATGAGCAGGGGGCCGCCTCGACAGCAGCTAACAATAACAACAATTATATTATTTAATAATAGTTGTGCTTCTCTCCGATTAGACTGTAAGACCCTGTGCCTTTTAGTCAATCAATCAAACAATTAATCAATTTGTTGTTGTTAGTTGCCATTGAATCAATTCTGACTCATAGTAACCCCATGTGTTGTAGAGTAGAACTGTTCTGTAGGGTTTTCAAGGCTGTGACTTTTCTGAAGCAGATTGTGAGAACTGTCTCCTGAGGCACCTCTGGGTGGGTTCAAACTGCCAACCTTTCAGCTAGTAGTTGAGTGCTTAACCGTTTGCACCACCCAAGGTCTCAATTGATCAATGAATACATCAATTAATGAGTTAGTGAATGAATGAATAAACATGGAATTTTTTACATCAGATTGGCAGTTGGACTAAGTCATTTTCTCCAACCCTGAGACTCCACAGTTCAACATACCAGTAATGGATAGGAGAATCTGACCCCCTCTCAAACTCCAAAACTTGGCAGGTGATGATTCTTTCTTCTAACACGTCCTCAGACCAGAATGGTCAGGAGTTCGTGAAGCAGAACTCCATCTTCTCCTCGTCGCTGCCTTCTAACAGAAAGAGAGTAGGGGAGAAGCAGGGGCAGAGGCATCTTCTGTCTCATGAAAACTTTTTCGTTGAGGGCAGCTCTCATTAGCTGCATCAGGCCACAAGACTGGCCCTACATATGAGGGGAGTAGAGAACTACTCAATGGCATAGTTTATGAGATGATAGGGAGGGCACCAACTGTCTCCCCCCTAGTTGCCTGAAATCCCACCATTTGGGGTGCAGTAATAATTCTTGTGTGTCTTAAAGGATAGCCTAGTTTTAGGAGTTCACTACTGCAATATGTATGTATCTAGGAGAACAGACATCCTCAGCCTTCTTAGTATTTATCAGCTCACACTGTAGGGCCCTATAGGAAGGAACCACAGCAAGAGGTGCCTGAGATAAACTCTACTGTCTTCCATCTCTAACACTGCAGAACATTGGACGGTTCCCTCCCTGGAACTTGGGAATAACTAATCACTCCCCTGTTGGAACATTCAATGCCCTACACATCTTAGGGTCTGTTCCCAGCCTCTTTCTCCATGCCTATCACCCTCTACTCCCACATACAAACCCTCAGTTTCATTCAAACATGCCTTCCACATTCCACTCGCTGACCCTTCTCTCATGATCTTCTCTGTCTGGCCTGTTCTTCTCCTTCAAATTCAGGGTTAAAGTTCTGCTCAGCTAGCCGGGATGTCTGTTTTGGGGCAAGCCAGTTAACTTGTCTTGGTTTCCTAGAGACCCCGTGTGACAGAGTAGAACTGCCCCATAGGGTTTCCTAGGTTGTAATCTTTACAGGAGCAGATCTCCATGTCCTTTCTCACTCAGAGCTGCTAGGTAGATTCAAACCGTTGACATTTTGGTTAGCAGCTGAGTGCTTAACTGTTATGTCACCAAGTTTCCTTACATTCACAATTATAAAGGTTAAAATTCCAACCTGTATTTTAGGGGATGGCACATTTTAATCCATAACATTTATATAAACCTCAGTTTCTTCAATGTCAAAATAAAGAGTTTAATATCAACCCCAGTAACTGCACGGGGTGGTTGTGAGAAGTCAGTAACATCCTGATTATGAAAAATGTTTTAAAATTTCAAAGTGCCACACAAATAAAGGCATTACCATAATACTGATGTTAAAGGACCAGCAAACACAGGCACGTAATGTAAACCTGGATCTTTTAAGTCTGTCATTATGTTTTAAAAGGAATTTGATTCATGGGATTGCTATGTAAACGTGTGGACTCCAGGTAATATATAACTTTCCCACTCTGCAGGTGTGTTAAATGTTAGAAGGGAGGGAGTTTTTTTGGTGCTTTTTTCCCCTGTTCCATTTTTATCGTGAAAATCCAATAATAGCCCCCTGGACTTTGGTGGATAAATTCACAGTGGATTTTTTTTCTTTCTTTCAAGCTAAGAGTCTTTGAAGTGAAAGACATTGGATTCTGAGGTTCTACAGAAATGACATGAATAAGAGCCTTTTTCCTCTCTGTCTAGTTACATCTTCAACTTGGATTTCTGGAGAACAACAGGGGCTCAAAAAAGCAGGAGCAAGAGCCATTACCTTTGGAAACCCAGATCCTTACAAATTACCTACCTGCTCTAGGAGGATGTCTGATTCCAAAGCCCACTTTTTAACAGATGAGGAAACTTAGCCCAGATGCAAGGAAGTTAAGTCATTTGTGCAAACTCACAAGCAATCAGTGGAAGGTGAAATCAAGGCCTGGTCTTCTCTCCAAAGGTCCTTGCCCTTGACAAATGCTCAACACCAGATAAGTTATTTTCAAAGACTGTTGTATCCATTTGTATTTATAATTTATAAACATGCCAAAATTCAGAATCTTTAAAAGGCCATCCCTCCCAGCTCTATCCCTCTGCCACCAGTTCTCCCACAGGGCAATGAAATGTATCCATTTCTTATATATTTTTGAAGAAATAATTTATTTACACAACTGGTATACTCACTGTTCTTCACTGGCTTCTTTGACTTAGTATACTGTAGGTTTTTTCATATGAGGAAATAAAGAGTTTCCTCTTTCTTTTTATGGCTGTGTAGTATTCAATTTCCACCATCTGTCTGTCAGTTTGTCATACTGTGGTGGCTTTTGTGTTGCTATGATGCTGGAAGCTATGCCAAATATCAGCAGGGTCCTCCATGATGGACAAGTTTCAGTGAAGTTTCCAGACCAAGACAGAGTAGCAAGAAAGGCCTGGCAGTCTACTTCTAAAAATTAGCCAGTGAAAACCCTATGGATCACAACAGAATATTCTCCATCATAGTGTTGGAAGATGAGCCCCCTAGGTTGGAAAGCACTCAAAATACATGGTGGCCCCAAAAATAGACTCAAGTATTCTACTGTCTGGAAGATGGAGCAGAACAGGGATGTTTTGTTCTGTTGCACATGGGGTCTCCATGAATCAGAGCCAAATCGATGGCAACTAAAAACAAGTATTCAATATGTTGATGGTGATGTAGGTGATTTCCAGTCATTTGCTGTTTAAGCAATTCTGCAGTGAATAACCTTGTGTATATGAGGATATCTTCTTTTAAGTAGGATTGCTATGTTACTTTTGAAATTGAAAGAATATTGATAAATTTGTCCTCCAAGGAGGTTTTCTTATCTAAAGATGATCTCTACTGGTGATCAACAACTAGCCGAAAGGTTGGCGGTTCAAACCCAAGAAGAGGCAGCTTGGAAGACAGGCCTGGGATCTGCTTCCACAAGGTCAGCCTTGGAAACCCTATGGAAGAGTTCTACTCTGAACACATAAGTTCGCCATGAGTGGGAATCAACTCAATGGCAGCTAACAACAATATAGTCTCAACAAAAACTTCAGCTACAATAGAATCCTGAGTCCATGCATAAATCAAGCCAATTTCAAGAAAGTGAAGGCCAATGTAACACTCTGACTAATTGTATGTTGAAAAGAGTGAAACAGATCCTTGTAGAGGTGAGAGAGCCAAAAAAGCCCATCATTGTGTTCTGATGTGTATGAGTGAGAGACAGCAGGCCCCATCAACCCTACAATATAGCTGACTTTTGGCTATATTGCAGAATTTTAGAAGTCAGGTACATTTATCCTTTAAGTCTGCTCTAAATTAACTAATAACTCAAAGTAATACTATTACTGACAACCTGAGACATTATTTTTTTATACTAAAAAACAACTGTTGATACAAAACAAAATGTATTCTATAAAGAAGGTCTTGGATGCAAATTACCACACAGGTAAGATTCATTTGCTCCAGCCCAACAAACATTTTTTTTCCCATACAAAAATTTATACATAAATTGTTATGTAACCCTAATTGCTCTCCCCATACTGTGACAGCACACTCCTCCTTTCTGCCCCTGATTCCCCATGTCTATTTAACCAGCTCCTAACCCTCTCTGCCTTCCCATCTCACTTCCGGACAGAAGCTGCCTGTTTAGTCTCTTGTATCTACTTGAGCAAGGAGGCACACTCCTCACGAGTATCACTTTATGTCCCACAGTCCAGTCCGGTCCCTGTCTGTAGAGTTGGCCTCGGAGATTGTTTTAGTTCTGGACTGATAGAGAATCCAGGGGCCATGCTTTCCGGCGTTCCTCCAGTCTCAGTCAGACCATTAAGTCTGGTCTTCTTACTAGAATTTGAGTTCTGCACCCCACCTCCAACAAACATTTTTTGGGCATCTATTCTAAGTAAGTCACTATGTTAATCCCCACTGCTGTGGAGACAGCGGTAGAACTGCCCCATGGAGTTTCCAAGGCTGTAATCTTTGCAGAAGCAGATTGCCACATCTTTTTTCTGTGTAGTGGCTGGTGGGTTCAAAACATCGACCTTTTGGCTAGCAAATGAGCGCTTAACCGCTGCACCACCAGGGTTCATTAGTCAGGTGTTTGCAAAGCAAGAAAGAATAGAAGTATGGTTTAAATATTTGCTAAGTATCTATTCTGTATCAGGTTCTATGCTGAGTGCTGAGGACAGAATGATAGACAGGGTATAGTCCCTGCCCTCCAGAAGCTGAAATTGCAGTCTTTATTGGGTATAGCAGAGTGCCTAGGTGGTGTAAGTGGTTAACCCACTCAGCTGCTAACCAAAAGTTGGTGGTTTGAATCCACCCAGGGGTGCCTCAGAAGAAAGTTCTGGCAACCTACTTCTGAAAAATCAGTCCTTGAAAACCCTATGGAGGACAGTTCTACTCTGACACACATGGGGTTGCCATGAGTCGGAATGGACTCAGCGGCAGCTGGTACTGGTATTGGGTACAGCACTTGGCTAGAACCTCTTCAGAATGCTTGCCCTGAGTGGATATGATGTACTTCTTCCTGATATCCTCTTGTACATGCAGGTTTTAGCTGAGGCCAGTTTTTTGTCATCCAGAGTTCCTGCTCAAGGTCAGTAGGATAATTGCTACTGCTAGAAATGGCCTCCTATTAGCAAGGGGAGTGTGGTGGTATGGTGGTTTATACTTGTATAATTTTGAAACAATGAAAATGTTGATTAAATAATGTGTTCTCTATAACTTGAGAAGTTATTTTTCTTTAGTAGCATCAGTAATGAGATAAAAATGTATCATGTACTTCCTGTTACGACTAGCACTTAAGGACCCCACATTGCTTCAGTGGGATTCCTGAAATAACGTACAACTAATAAGAAAAAAAACAAACAAAACAAGGGACGTTCTGCAAATTAACTGGCCAATACTCTTAAAATATATCAAGGCTCTGAAAGACAGAGAAAAACTGAGGAATTATTCCAGATTAAAGGAGACTAACCAGTTTCCTCTGAGTCGACTCTGACCCATGGTGACCCCATGTGTGCAGAGTAAAACTGCTCCAAAGGGTTTTCAAGGCTGTGGCCTTTCAGAAGCAGAGTGATACCTCTAGGTGAGTTCAAACCACCAACATTTCTGTTAGTAGTCAAGTGCTTAACCATTTGCACCTCCTAAAAAAACACAATTAAATTGCAACTAAAGATCCTAGATTGGATCTTGGATCCAAAAAAAAATTCCTTTTGCTCCAAAAGACATTAGTGGGACAACCAGCAAAATTTGAATAAGTTCTGTAGTTTAGGTAATAGTATCACATCAGTGTAAATTTTCTGGTTTTGATAAATATATAGTTTTATATAGAGGGTATCTTTATTTTTAGGAAATAAATACTGAAGTATATAGAAGTAAAGAGGCATCATATCTGCAACTTACTTTTAAATGATTCAGAAAAAAATTGTATAAAGAAAAAAATAAAATTTGTTAAAATGTTGGCATTTGGGAAATCTCGGTAAAGGATACAGGAAAATTCTTTGTACATTTTTGCAACTTCTCTGCAAGTCTAAAATTTTTTCAAAATAAAAAGAAGCGGAGACTTCCGGCAACATGGCACTCTAGGCAGAAGCACCACGTCGTCCCTTCACAGCAAAGATCTGAAAAACTAAGCCAAACAGAGACAACAGCAATCCTGAAACCCTAAACATCGAATGAAGAGATAAAGAACTCAGGCAAGCACCAAATGGAGTCATAAACTGACAGAGAATGGAGAGCAAGGAGAGATTCATGCAGAGGTCCCCTATCAGCTAACGCAGTGCAGATCAGCCATCTTGGACTCCTATCAGAGACCAGCAAATAGAGGGTACGAGAAAGCAGCTTGATGGAGCTTCCAGCAGGAGACAGAACAACCGGTAACTGACGATCTATGCTTTCCCACTCCCCACCCTTCTTCACACCCAGTCGGCCTCCTCTGCTTCCCGCAGCCACAGTCTCTTGGCTGGGGAGAACCAGCTGCTTGGATTCCACCCACCTGCACTGGCCGACTCCCTGAGTGCCATTTATTGGCTGCTGGTGTTGCTTTTTTCCATTTCTTTTGATTCCTTCCTTACCTCTCACCACCTCCCCCTCCTTTTGCTCAAATACCTGGCTCTGTGTGCCATGTTTTCTTCTTCCTAAGGGCTGCGGAGCTCCGTTCGAGTGTGGAACTGCTTCCCGGTCTGTGCTGCTATGCTCGTGGGATCCCGGGGCTTTTTTTGTTTGTTTGTTTTGAATTGTTTGCTTGTTTTCTTTTTCTTTTCTCAAGTTGGGAGCCCATTCTGGCCAGGGGTGCTACACAGCTTGGGACCTACCCTCTCAACTTGCACAGATGTACAGAGGGATCCCCGAGGGCATTTCTTTTTTCGTGGGATTTTTTTTCTGTTTTTTTGGGGGGGTTTTCTTGTTGTTGTTTTTTTTTTTAATTTGTTTTGTTTTCTTTTCCCTCTTTTTTCCTTTTTGTCTTTCTTCATTACTCAGTTTCTTGTCTCTCTATACCTTCATTCTCTTCCTGTCCCCTGAATACCTGGCACTGAATACCTCTACACCTTCTAGCCAGGCTGTACTTCAACACCTGGGAACAACTTCCCCAGACCTCGTAGCCGCACCAGTGGGATCCCTGGGAGCTTTGCTCTTCTTTTTTTCTTTCTAATTTTTATTTATTCATTCTTTTCTCTTTTTTCTTCTTCTTCCCCTTTTTGTTTTTCTCAGTTTCATAGTCTCTCATCTCTCCACTCCAAAAGCAAGCTCCCCTAGAACTCTTTTTTGTTTGTTTGTATGTTTTTGGCTCCTGTTCCTCTCTCCCGTATCCATCTTAGCTCCAAACATCACAATCTCCCCTCCATCCTGCCTACCTACACTGTGCACTTAACGTCACACCACCAAGCAGCACAGGCATGGCCTACCAGAATCTACCCTGCACTGATTACCAACCCACCCTGGTGGCTGTAGTCAGTGCCACTAACAACCCATCCCAGCAAGTCCTCTTCAGCTAGACCTGCCCTGCTGTACCATATCAGAGTAACTGACACTGCCAGTTGGAGAAGGGGGCAAAAAGTATCATGTCCACAGACGTGCAAACAACAAAGAACACATAGCCCGTCTGCTCAGACATAGCCAAATTAAAAAAAAAAAAGGAAGAGACAAACAAATCAACAATTAATAAATGATAAAAATAACTACTGAATGCCCCTAAGACAGCAGACAATATCAAAACATTTACAAAAACAGGACAGGATGGTTCCAGTAGGCATCCAAAATAAAACACCAGATGACTTTCCAGTGGAGGAAAAGGCACTAGAACTACCTGCTAGGGAACTCAAATCTCTAATACTCATTATTATCCAAGCGTTGAAGCAAAAATCAGACAAAAATGAGGAAAAAATAGACAAATTCATGGAAAATACAGACAAAAAAACAGAATATTTCAGGGAAATAATGCAGGAACAAAATGCCAAAATAAATTCACAACTAGAAATTATACAAAAACAACAATTAGAAATCCAAAAGATAAACAACAAGGTTTCAGAAATGGACAGTGTCATAGAAGGGCAGAAGAGCAGATTTGAAAAGGTGGAAGACAGGAATAGAGAAATTGAAGACAAATAGTTGGATATAACTATGCTCAAGAAAAACTCAGAAAAAAGAACAAAGAAAAATGAAGAGACCCTGAGAATTATGTGGGATACTATCAAAAGCAAAAATTTTTGAGTGATCAGAGATCCAGAACAGGGGGAGAAAACAGAAAACGCAGAGAGGACCACTGAAGAACTGCTGAGAGAAAATTTCCCCAATATTATGAAAGATGAAAAGCTGGCCATCCAAGAAGCCCAACAAACACCATATAGGATAGACCCAAAAAGAAAATCACCAAGGCATATCATAATCACACTCGCCAAAACCAAAGACAAACAAAGAATCCTGAGAGCAGCTTGTGAAAAACAGGAAGTCACATACAGAGGAGAAACAATAAGACTAAGCTCAGATTATTTGACAGAAACCATGCAGGCAAGAAGGCAATGGGATGACATATATAAAACCTTCAAAAAAGAAAAATTGCCAGCCAAGATAATATATGCTGCAAAACTCTCATTCAAATATGATGGTGAAATTAGGTCATTTGCAGATAAACAGAAATTAAGGGAATATATAAAAACAAAACCAAACTTACAAGAATTATTAAAAGGAGTCCTTAGATCTGAGAACAAACAACTTCAGCTCACTGGCTGAATCTAGGACAAAGGATCATACCAGCCAGATACCAATCTAGGAAACGAGCTTTCAAGGACTATCCAAAACCAAAAGAAATACAACAGGGAATCAGAGCAATTAATCTGTAAATGACAACAACATCAGAACAATAAAAGGGAACAAATGGTGTAGGTATACCACCTTCTAATGAAGAGGAAGGCAAGGTGATACCAAGTAATAATAGATTGCTTCGAACTTAGAGAGATAAGGGTAAATTTCACGGTAACCACAAAGAAAGTTAACAAACATACTCATAAAAATAAAGAGGAAAAACAAAGTCTCAGTAAAAACAAAACCTACAAAAACAAAAGAAATTAAAAAAAAAACCAAAAACAAAAGGAATTCAGCACAGGAGAGTAAGAAGAACAAAGAAAACATCAGCACCACAAAAAAAGAAAGCACTACA
>NW_004443945.1:17175232-17230600 GCF_000243295.1 Trichechus manatus latirostris | reverse complement strand
ACTATGTATATTTTCACCAAAAAAAAAAAAAAGGTCCAGAAGGGAGAGTGTTGATATGTCGTGGTGTTGTTAACCAATGTCATAAAACAATATGTGTACTAACTGTTTAATGAGAAACTATTTGTTTTGTAAACCTTCACCTGAAGTATAAAAAAAATAAAATAAAATAAAAAGAAGCTGCAGTATATTTAATGTTTGCTCCTACAGTTAAGAATATGCAACCAAAAAAAGGCCTTCGACCCCAAATCACCTAAATATCCGAAACACTGGGCTTATTTCTTTTGATGAGGAGTCCTCTCCCCAGTGTGTGCTAAATGATACAATCAAGATATTTAAAATAAGACACACTGGCTATATTAATATCTTAAAATATAATTAATTTTTTTCTTAATAAAAGAGTAAGACTATTCTCAGGAAAAAATAAAGTTACTGTCTTTGTCATCAGGTACTTGTTATTGTTGCTGGGTGCTGTAGAGTTGATTTTGAATCATAGCGACCCCATGTGACAGAGTAGAACTGCCCCACAGGGTTTTCTAGGCTGTAATTTTTATAGGCACAGATGGCCAGGCCTTTCTTCCTTGGAGCAGATGGGTGGGTTCTACTCCAGCTTTCCCGTTAGCGGTCGAAGCCTTCACCATTGTACCACCAGGGCTCCTTTTATTAGGTAGAAAAGATTTTATTTCCTGGGAAAAGTAAAATCTTCATGGTTAATGTTTTGCTTAAATCAAAAACAAAACCCAAGTAGGCAGTGGGGACATGTTCTCTTACTTTATTACAATTGGGTTTTGGTTCTAAATTAGATTGCCTGCCAGATTATTTAATTACCTATAAATGGTTTATTTTTTCATATCTTATTTTTTCATTTTGGCTTCTGGTCTTTCATCTTCTTAATCATATTAAAAATATTTGTTTTATAGTTTTTTTCAGATGGCTTTTTAGCTCAAGCTCTTGATATGCTAATCCTTCAGTTCATTGCTTGAGATCGGCCCCTGTTATTTTTTAATTCCAGCCGAAATTGTTTGCTAGGCAGGGATGATGATATTTAGTCCTGTATAATACAGTCGTCCAAAATCTAACTGAATTTCACATTAAAGCTTCTTCCCTCTCCCTGCTTGGACTTGCTCCCAGCTGAAAACCTGCAACAGATGGAGGCGCCCGTGGTCAACTTCATCTCTATGTCCCGTCTAACCCAGTCCTCCCTCATCCCCTTGGCTACTCCGGGTCCTTTGGGGTTGCAGTGGGGTTGGGACAGGAAAGGTCTTAATTCACTGGAGCTGAAGGAATTTTGGGGATTGATTCCTCTGACCATGACAGATGTTTAAGATGACCTGCTGAGACACTCTCACTGATTCCTCAGAGACCTGTTGTTGATTCTCTCTTTTTTTAAATTTTGCTTTAGGTGAAAGTTCACAGGTCAAGTTAATTTCTCATTCAAAAATTTATACACATATTGTCTTGTGACGCTAGTTGCAATCTCCACACACCCTGGGTTCCTTGTGTCCATTTGACCAGTTCCTGTCCCTTCCTGCCTCCTCATCCTGCTTTGAGACAGAAGCAGCCCATTTGGTCTCATATATCTGATTGAGCTAAGAAGCACATTCCTCATGTGTATTATTTTTTTGTTTTATAGTCTGGTCTAATCTGTCTGAAGAGTAGGCTTCGGGAATGGTTTCAGTTCTGGGTTAACAGTATGTCCAGGGGCCATAGTTTTAGGCGTTCCTCCAGTCTTTGTCAGACCACTAAGGCTGGTCTTTTTAAGTGAATTTGAGTTCTGTTCTACATTTTTCTCCTGCTCCATCAGGAACTTTCTGTTGTGTTCCCTGTCAGGGCGGTCATTGGTGGTAGCTGGGCACCATACGGTTTGTCTGGTCACAGGCTGGTGGAGTCTCTGGTTCATTTGGTCCTTTAGTCTTTTGGGCTAGTATTTTCCTTGTGTCTTCTGGTTTTCTTTATTCTCTTTGCTCCAAGTGGGATGGGGCCAACTGATGTATCTTAGATGGCTGCTCGAAAGCTTTAAAGACTCCAAATGCCTCTCACCAAAGTGGGATGTAGAACATTTGCTTTATAAACTACTTTATGCCAACTGACCTAGATGTCCCCCAAAACTATGGTCCCCAGGCCCCAGCCCCAGCTACTCTGTCTCTCAAAGTGATTGGATGTGTCCAGGAAATTTCTTCGCTTTTGCTTTGGTCCAGTTGTGCTGACTTCCCCTGTATTGTGCTGAAGTTGATCCTTATCTACTGTCTAGTGATTTCCCCTCCCCTTCGGAACCCTCGTACCATCAAAGAATGCTTTTTTCAGTTTAAACCTTTTCTTGAGTTCTTATAATATTGTCTCATACAATATTTGTCCTTTTGTGACTTATTTCACTCAGCATAATGCCCTTCAGATTTATCCATGTTGTGAGATGTTTCACAGATTTATCATTGTTCTTTGTCATTGCCTGGTATTCCATTGTGTGTATGGACCATAATTTATCGATTCATCTGTTGATGGATATTTAGGTTGTTTCCATCTTTTTGCTATTGTGAATAGTGCTGCAGTGAACATGGGTGTGCATATGTCTATTCAAGTGACAACTCTTATTTCTCTAGGATATATTCCTAGGAGTGGGATTGCTGGATCATATGATATTTCTGTTTCTAGCTTTTTAAGGAAGCACCATATCATTTTCCAAATTGGTTGTACCATTTTACACTCCCGCCAGCAGTGCTTAAGAGTTCCAATTTCTCCACAACCTCTCCAACATTTGTTATTTTGTGTCTTTTGGATTAGTGCCAGCCTTGTTGTGGTGAGGTGGTATCTCATTGTAGTTTTGATTTCCATTTCTCTAATGACTAATGATCTCGAGCATTTCCTCGTGTGTCTGTTGGCTGCCTGAATGTCTTCTTTGGTGAAGTGGCTGTTCATATCTTTTGCTCATTTTTTAATTGGATTATTTGTCTTTTTGTTGTTGAGGTCTTGCAGTATCTTGTAGATTTTAGAGATTAGATCCTTATTGGATATATCATAATCCAAAATTTTTTTCCAGTCTGTAGGTTGTCTTTTGACTCTTTTGGTGAAGTCTTTTGATGAGCATAAGTGTTTGATTTTAGGGGCTCCTAGTTATCTAGTTTCTCTTCTGGTGTTTGTGCATTGTTACTCATAGTTTGTATACTATTTATGCCATGTATTAGGGCCCCTAGTGTTGTCCCTATTTTTTCTTCCATGATCATGTTTAAGTCTTTGATTCATTTTGAGTTAGTTTTTGTGTATGGTATGAGGCATGGGTCCTGTTTCATTTTTTTTTACAGATGGATATCCAGTTATACTAGCACCATTTGTTAAAGAGACTGTCTTTTCCCCCATTTAACGGACTTTGGGCTTTTGTCAAATATCAGTTTCTCATAGGTGGATGGATTTATGTCTGGATTTTCAATTCTGTTCCATTGATCTATGTATCTGTTGTTGTACCAGTACCAGGCTGTTTTGACTACCGTGGTGGTATAATAGGTTCTAAAATCAGGCAGTGTGAGGCCTACCACTTTGTTCTTCTTCCTCAGTAATGCTATACTTATCCTGGGTCTCTTCCGTTTCTGTATGAAGTTGGTGATTTGTTTCTCCATCTTGTTAAAAAACGCTGTTTGAATTTGTATCGGGTTTGCATTGTATCTGTAGATCGCTTTGAGTAGAATTGACATTTTCACAATGTTGAGTCTTCCTATCCATGAGTATGGTATGTTTTTCCACTTATGTAGGTCTCTTTTGGTTTCTTGCAGTAGTTTTTTGTAGTTTTCTTTGTATAAGTCTTTTATGTCTCTGGTTAGATTTATTCCTAAGTACTTTATCTTCTTGGGGGCTACTGTAAATGGTATTGATTTGGTGATTTCCTTTTTGAAGTTCTCTTTGTTGGTTGATTATCTCTTGAGAATCACCCCTCTGACTCAGGTTTCTATTGGTCCACTCCACAGACTGTGGGAATCCCACCCAGGCAGCCCTTTTGCACCTGTCCCAAGCCACGGCCTTTTCAATTACCTCATATGCATGTGAAAGCTGGACAGTGAAAAGGGTAGATCAAAGGAGAATTGCCTTATTTGAATTGTGGTGTTGGTGGATAATATTGAATATACCATGAACTGCAAAGAACAATACCAAGAACAACTCTGTCTTGGATAAAGTACAGCCATAATACTGCATAGAAGCAAGGATGGCAAGATTTTGTCTTGCTTACTTTAGATACGTCATCAGGAAAGACCAATTGCTGGAGGACATGACGCTTGGTGAAATAGAGGGTCAGCAGAAACAAGGGAAACCCTCCATGAGATGGACTGACATGGTGGCTGCTACAATGGACTCAAACATACCAAAGATTGTGAGGATGGCACAGGATTGGGCAATGTTTCATTCTGTTATGCATGAGGTCACCATAAGTCAGAGCTGACTTGACAGCAAATAACAATAGGCTGTCTTGATCCTGCCCTAATGGAAACACGCCCAGACTGTGCTGCCACAAGCCCTGAGCGAGCAGGCCATTTCTAATGCAGTTACTTCTCCCCACTCTGTCATCAGCATAGCTAGCCAGGAACCATCTCTTGATTGAGGCTTTCTCATGGGCCTGGTGTGACCTCTGCCACACCCATGACTCTCTGCCAGAATAGTTGGTGAAGCAGTCCCATTGGATCACCCCCTCGTCTCCTCCATTGAGGGGGTAGGTAACGGTGGGGAGAAATGTTCAGTACTCTAAAGCTTTCTCCAAAGAAATTCTCTCATTTTTTTAGACTCTTCAACTTTGACCATTATAACCTTTAAGAAGGACTAAGTTTTCCAAAAAAAAAAGACTCTGTTGACACCTCTATTGCAAATTCTGGGAAAGGAAAAATAAGGACCAAGGGACTTATTTATATTTGATCTAATACTATTTAAGATTCATAAATTAGTTTCTGTACTTTCAGCTCTCTCAAGTCAGTAGACTTTTCCTACAGAAACAAGCTAATATAGAACTTTTAAAAAAAATCCTAAAGGAACATGAGAAAAAACACTGAAAATCTTAAGACTTGGACACATAGGGTGGGATAGATGCCTCAGGGATTTAGGACTGAACACAGATTCTTTTCCTCTAAAGTTAAGAAGTGAGGAAACTAAAAGGCTGAATGTGCTGAAGTGGTTTGGCTGGTGTGCAGAATTCTTCAGGCTCCACAAAAATAGAGCCTCATCATGTGCTACCTAAAGTCCTTGAAGTCTTTCCTGATCTTTTTAGAGATCTGTACTTTTCACTCTACTTTCAGTGTTTTGTAAAATACCTTTCCCAGCTCAGTCCTTCCCACAAACAAATCTCCAGTTCTTGCTCCCAGCTCTTCCAGAGTTAAACGGAGGATAGCATGAGGATAAAGCTAAAACAATTTTAAAAGACTGAAATTAATAGGGTAGCAATTTTTGTCTTAGTGACAATGTTTTTCCTGTTAAGTTTCCTATCGTTTAGAGTTTGGTGACTTCTTTCTCATATTTTCTCTACCATTCTTATTTTTACTATTCAAGTAAGCCTTTGACTAACAAATTTTTTGGCCCACTGTACTTTGTTTCCATTTAGTTCTGTTTTTCCTTTGTGACCTCTGATGCCCAGAATTGAATTAATTATAATCCTGTTTCACCCCTGGTCCTTGCATGGCTCTCCTTGCATGGCTCTGAGTATTTGGGAACCCACCACCCTGCCCCCAAGCTAGAACATGAATGACAACTTGTATGTACCTATGTCCTCTTGTCTAGGCTGTCCCCCTGCCTCTTCTCCATGGGTAGCCACTGTTCTGAATTGGTTAAGAGCTTGGCTGCTAACTAAAAGGTCAGCAGTTCGAATCCACCAGCCGCTCCTTGGAAACCCTATGGGGCAGTTCTACTCTGTCCTATAAGGTCGCTATAACTCAGAGGACTCGACGGCGGTAAGCTTGGTTTGGTTTTTATTCATTCCCTTGGTAGAGGATAGAGAAACTTTTATCATGTATCTATTTTAAGCAAATTATTTGCTCATTTTTCAATTTCATAAGGATATCAGACCCCATGTAGTCTACTGGGGCTGTTTTTTCACTAAACATTGTTATTAAAATGCAACCATGTTGCTGACTGGGCTATACAGCTCGTTCGTTTTTGCTACTGTACTATGTCATTGAATGACTATCCATTCTCGTTTCGATAAAACAGTTCACTGTTAGGTTTTTGCTTATTCACAGCACAGCTACAATGGTTTCTTGTACGCATTCTTCTCGTATGGTTTCCTAGTGTACATTAAGGCAAGATGTTGAGGAGATACACCCAGGAGGGAATTCCTGGGTTGAGGAGGATGTAAATGTGCTTTTTGTGTCCACTTTGAGATCTTTCCCTGCACCTCAAATCAGCAAGTTAACTCACCTATACTTTCTTATGAATGTTCCAATGTTTTGCTTTTAGCATTTAACCCCTTCATCTGGAGCTGACATCTGTGCATCGCATTCATTACACACACACACATTCTATAAATGGGTCATTTTCTCCCCAAACACTAAAAATTTTACATCTCACGATGACCACACGTTTCAGATTGGCTGTGATCTTTTGGTAGTAGATGATCAGGACTTTCTCCCCAACTATACCAGGGTCATTAATGTGAAAAACCTGTTTTGATAGCTAACGCTTATCCTTAATCTTGTTCAGGAAACACTGCTACAAGCATGGTGATCTGCTGAGCAGACTCACAAATTTTGTTTTGCAGACTTCTAAGAACAGCTTTTTTGGGGGGCTCAAAAATGCAGTCTCATGCACCCTTATTTCCCAAATATCATGTCAGTATTCAGCAGTGTGGACATTGTACATCATTACCATGGGAGTTTTGCTAAAAATATATTATTCCTGGGCTCCAGCCTAGACCTAAGAAATTAAAACCTTTGAGACTGGGTACTGGGAACAGGCATTTTAAACAAGATCCCCCTCATGTGATTCTAAATCATTAAAGATGAAAACCACAGGAAAACAGAACATTACCCATCTCTTCTTTCTACTCTCACTTGTGAGAGCATGCAAGCTGTCTAAGCTCCATTTTGATGCCTTTGTACATGCTGTAATCTCCATCTGAATCCCATTCATTCTGCATCTTGACTGGAACAAAATCTTCTCTAAGCAGCCTTTCTTGGACAGACTAGCAGCTGACCCAAAACCAAGCAACCAATACTAGAAAATATAAGCACCTACTGAAAATGCTGGTATGATTTTAAAGTTCTAGATTTAGAAATTTATTTCTGACAAGTCTTATTATGATTAGGCTAGTTAGGTCGGGCTTTCAGTAATTTCATGGAATGAACTCAAATACAACTCAAATCTCTGGCACCATCTAGGGTTGACAATAGCTGTGCTTAAATGTATTAACTTGGTTTCTGTACACAAAAGCCACCTTGTCCAAGCATGATGGACAAAAAAGCAACTCTCACAAAGTTGTGTAATTAATAGTAATACAGAGCAGGTATAGATGTCTTCTGAACAGCTGGCCTATCAAGAGGTTAGTTATTCCACTAACTTTCACCTTCTGAAATATTTGGGGGTCAACAGTCATGTAAATTAAAGTGAACTTCAAAGGGTTCAGGAGAGTAGCATCATCATATTTGGATGTACAGAGGCAATATTTTTAGTTTTCGGATTTCTACAACAGATCTACTACTGAGATGGGTTCTGGAACACCATTTTGACATCCGTAATAGAAAACCAGTTTTCTTAGATGTCTACTGTGAATTTTCTAAAAATACCTACTTAAGCTCAGCAATCTCTTATTTTAGGTCTCTCACCTTTTGAAAGGTGAGCTGCGATTAACTAACCAAACTGTGACTGCTATTAAGTCAGACTGATGATTAAAGTACTTTATTAATGCAGTTTCACATTTAGAAGAGGAACCAAGTCTACCCATTTTGCAAGTGTCCAGTTTCAGCCAGCAACTCAAGACTGCAGATACAATTCTACCATTGTAATTTTAAAAGTGGTATGTAACACAAAATACAACAAAGCAATTTATGATTCTGAGCACATAGCGCCAGAGTGAGTTCCTAACATTGGAGGCTCTCATTCAGTGACTATGGTGCCTTGAATCCAAATAAAGTGCTGTTCTCCCAACTGTATCATTGAATATGATGCTAGCACTGCTGGAAAGTCTCCAAAACTCTTGGATCTTCATCCAGAGCCTACGGAAGATGTTAAACATCTCACCACTGACATAGTCCTCAAAGTCATTCAATCAAGGTTTTACTCAGGTTGAGGTCTGACCACAAATGATCTAAGACTGCAGCTTCCAAGTTGGCCTTGACTAGTTTTAAAATACACCTTGGGCACTGGTGACTCTTCTGTATGGATGACACGAAGAAAAAAAAAAAAAAGAGCCCCTAGTTATGCCACTTGACATATATTCTTTTAATCCTTTTACCTTCCCCTTCTTCCCACTATTGTACAATTTTTATAGCACAAAGTAACACAACTACATAATTGGAAAAGCCAGGACAACAGGCCAAGCTGCAGGAAAGTCCATCCTTTTACTGATCACACTGCTTCTCCATTCTTCATAGGACAACTCTGAAGTGGCCAATTTAAAAAAAAAAAAAAATTCCAATACTTCACATACAAAAAATAGTTTTAAATTCTCCAGTCTCCTGGCACTACCGCGTGATAGTCACAAAAACAGACACGAGGCCTGGATTTGGGATAATTAAGGAAATAAGGTATTTTATATATAATTAAACTATTCAAGTCCCAAGGCAAAAAAACTCATGTTGGAAATCTTTTAAAAGGAGAGCTGGAATTTGAAAAGAACTACTACATAAAAATAGGGTAAATTAACAGCTAATATTAACGAAGTATTTGTTACAATTTATTTCAGATTCAAACTAGATGAGTGATTATGATAAACAGCTAATAGGCAAATGTGCCGTTTCAGATTCTATTTACAATTTAATTGAATGAGATCCATCTCCCCAGTCTAGCTTAACTTTCCTTTATTTCGCCTTCTTGGTCTGAGGTCAGGAGAAATTAATATGCAAGGTAAAAAGAGCTATGAATGAAGATGCATTATTATGATGTTGTCCCAAATGCATAAGAGATCTTCTCTTCTTGAAACAGACCCCAAGGCCTCCATTGCACTTTTATTATAAGATAGTACTTGGGACAATTGTCCAAAAGGGCCAATACTTCCCAATTTAATCTGAGGTCATAATGGAACAAGCAACAAAACAGTATTCAGAAGTTCAGTTTCTCACCCTTATCAAGACTCACTGCCTCCCATCATCAATATTTATTGAGCATTTACAGTGTACTAGGCACAACAGAACATACAGAAAACATTGTCCCTGCTCGAGGAGCTTACATTCTAAAAGAAAAAAAAATACACCTCTTTTAAAATGGCATTTTTGTTTGGTGTTTTCTGCAAGGTACTGAGGAAATATTCTGTAGGGTGAGCTTTGGGTATAACTTAGCCCCATCATTATTTAGAGAATAGAGGAAGAGAAAGGATTTAAAGGCAGACAATGACAGACCATTCAGGATAGGTAGGGCTTACAGGGAGATAAACACAATCTCATCAACTAAGGAGATTTGCTGCAGTAAATAGGATGAGGAAAGTAGTTTGTGGGATGCAAGCAAAGGAAGCAGAGTCTCTTATAGACATTGAGTGGAGCCAGAAAGATCATGCGGCCTTTTGCCAAGTACATGGCCACCAAGTAGAACTGGCTGGTGACAAGACAGAAGAAGGCTAAAAAAGGAAGGTAATCCTGTACACCTGACAAACAGAATAAAAGGATCAAAATTGAAGGCAGGCTATAAGAATATCAAGAAATTTTAAAAACCGAAAGTGATTTGGAAGCACAAGACTACAGTTAATGCTACCCAATGTCACAATGAGCCAAGAACATTGTGGCCTCCTAAGTTAGAAAATGCCATATACTAAAAATTTAAATGAACACATTACTTTTTTTCTGTTCAATCTCCCTCCAAAAATAGAAACTAATTTTTCTGAGAGGAGGAAGAGGAGAGAATGGGTCATAGTTGGCAAGGGTAGTAATTATATTAGTAGTATTTTTGTCATTATGATAAACTTTGTATTTAAACTTGGTAAAAGCCCATTAGCTGCCAAGAGGGAATAAGGAATGAATTTCCAAAGATGTACAATTTCCTTTAGAGAAGTTTCAGAACCAAAAAACTGATCTACATGAAAAGCTGTAGAGAAAGTAGTTGAAAAGTCCATTCATAAAACTTTTATTCCACTTACATCAACTTAATACATGTTCTTAACAATTATGCTTGGATTGTTCATGAAAATTTCATAAGACATTAAACAAAGCTAGCCATCATCTCAAGTTATTTCCCTGTTAACTATTTTTACAGCACATGCATGTTAGGCAAGTATCAAAAAAAAAAAAAAAAAAAAATCACAAAAGCAAAAAACCTAAAAAAAAGTTAAATACATGGATTTTTTGTTTTAACTGCTGTGCTTGATATACATGATGTAATGGATATCAAGCAATTTTACTGCATCTTTACTTGTACATTTGTTCTTAGGTTGCCTAAAACATTTAAATACAAATAAAATGAGTGTAGCAAAAATAATGAAAGCAAACAGCAGGTAACTTTACAAATAATGGAATGTGAACCGTTTCTGCCCTTCTCCAGAGTAAATTGGGTCACAACTTTGTCTAAAGGAACACTTCTGCAGCTGTAGTCAAAGGTGTGCACATTGAAATTGTGTATTCCATAGACACACATGGTTCAACATGTACTATCCATGGGATATCTATTTCAACCACAGCCTTGTAAGTGCTCCAAACCTTGAAGTACCCACAATAACTACACATATGATTGGAACCAATTATCCCTTTATCCCCCACCAGGACAAACCAATATGTAGGCAGTTTTCTTTGCTTAGACATGGAAGCAGTTTTAACACTGGCCCTTGTGAAGCCACAATGTACCAAAAGTACTATGCTGAACATTTATAACTTGTATAAAAATTCCACATCCCCATATTGGCCATCTCAAGATGAAAACAGGTAACTCGCTAAATGTTAACTGGCTCTACTCCCCTAATATTAAACATAAAAACCACATGGGAAATACAGAAATTCAAATAGAAGTAACATAAACCTGTCATAAATCGTAAACAAAAAACTATTTGTGGGACAGCATGGATGACAAATGGTCTACTGTGTAAATTTTAGAATGAGGCAGACAAAAGTTGGAAGGCCGGTTAATTTTCCCCTCCTTCTCCTGCTTCAGCTTCGTCTCCTTGGGTATCCGATGTCCACAACTGTTAAAAGAAAGAAAGATTTTTGATTTTCTAAAAACTGGAAAATTTTTCATATATATATATGCCAAGATACCAGATGCAAACAGTTTTAGTTGGAAGCCTTTCTTAAAAGATATCAGCAGTAAAGATAACTCAAATACGAAACCTCAATGCATTTACTTTCCCCCTAATCATTTTGTAAGCATGTAAGTATACAGCGGAGTCACCTTCAAATAACAAAGTCAGATATAGGAAACTCTTGGTTATTCATATAAAGTCAAGGGAAAATAGAAGAAACCATAAAGGTAAGTGTTAATAAAAAAAGTATCAATCGCTATCAGAACGTAACATTGTCCTGAAGAGCCCCAACACAAACAGATGTGATACACTAGTTGAGTGCAACTAAAGCAGAATCATCTAACTTGCCCCATGACTAGGAGCTAAGGTTGACTGCTCCCCTCTGCTACAGACGAGACTAAAACTCTCACTCCAAAAGAGAACCCTACACGCAGTGAAATTCAACAGCCAGCATCAACTCTGAGTTAAACCATACTTTAGTTTTTCTTAGCTTAGAAAAACACACTTTAGTGAATTTATATAGCTCAAAGTTAAATGATTGAATACAAAATAAGGTAAGAACCAAATCTTCTAAGAGGTCAAAATGAAAGTTTTTTGTCCCATAGAGGTATGATTTTCAATTCTATTATTAATTTTTTTCATTAATGTCAGTTTTTAAAAAGGTTAAAAAAAATTCAGGTTAAAAAACCTGAAAATTGATTATTTCAACTAATTCAATATAAAATTTCTAAAAAAGCTTTTGCCACTATATAATCACTTTAAAAGGTAATTATAAAAGGACTGATTCAAGAATTAAATTTTATGTTGCTTATACATAGAAAAATGAGAAAAAAAAAAAGTTCCACCCATTATTTTTCTATATCCCAAAATCATCCATTAAACACTCCCTCTCCCACCCCCCCAAAAAATCAAACTCATTGCCATCGAGTTGATTCCGACTCATGGCGACCCTATAGGACAGAGTAGAACTGCCCCATAGGGTTTCCAAGGAGCAGCTGGTGGATTCAAACTGCCAATCTTTTGGTTAGTAGCCAAGCACTTAATCACTGCACCACCAGGGATCCAATCATCCATTAGTTTTATTTATTAACCAAATATATCTCTGGCCTGGAAAGCAGACTTCTCCCAAGGCCACCAGTGCTAGCCAAATGACCTTGCTGAGCCTGTATGCTCCTGTTAAACAAAGGGTTTTATAAGACAAGATGAAATCATCTCTAATGTCTCTTTTCCAGTTCCAATCTTCAAAGATTCTTGAATTTCCCACATAAACACACGGAAGTTTGATACAAGGTTTATGTGTTGACAACACTGTTGAAATATATTTAGACTCAGATACTGGAGTAAGCGTTGGTAAAAATTTTTCTACTTAGATAAATGATCCAATCAACCTATAATGATAACAGCTGATACTACTAGGGCTCAGAACACATGTGCGACATGACAGACTAGAACCAGAACCTTGATTTTCCTCTTACTCAGACTCAGCTGTGACAGTATACTTTCATTAATACCATGCTATACTGAAACCAAACTCAACTGGCAGTTAAATCAGGTCCCCTCAAAAAGTGAAGACAACACAACATGGTAACTAGTTCCCAAGTTCCACCTTTTAGAATGAGAACTACCTCATCACCGCAAACCAGTGAAAAGAAAAATTCTTAAGATTAAAACTAATGAACTGAAGTGCTTCCTTCATTTGATAGAGATAAAAAGAGCCTTTCATTCTTTCTCGAGGAACTGAGCTTATCCTCTTGCCTAAAAACTCTTTAAGTCTGTAGATGGCCACCAACTATACTTTCTTAAAATTTTTTTAGGTATTAATATAAACAATTATGCAATAGTGTTCAAAAAACTCTTCACTGAGAATATTTAGCACTAGAATGTAGAACTGGTTTGTAGAAAACAGGCAGTGGACTAGAATAAAGCCGAAACACATAATAATGACGATCCAGAGTCCCAGAGAGAAATGGCCCTAAAACTAACAGAAGCCAGTAAAAACTAGACTATAAGCTCCTAGAGCACGGCATCTCCAACACCTAGACTTCTACCTGACACATAGTAGATACTTGGTAATTTTTTCACCTAAGCCTTAAAACTTCAAATTTAATATTTAATCTGAAAGGAGATGAATAGGAAAACCCTAAAGGACCAAGAAGACTCAACCAATTGCTAAGTATGGACCTTATTTGGATCCTAATTCAAATAAACTGTTAAGAAAAGAGAGGGAAAGATAACTGGAATTTGAACACTATTTAGATATTTAATGTTATAAAGAAATTAGTGTTCATTTCTTTGGTGTGATAATGGCATTATGGTTCTTCTTTTTAATCTGGAGTATACCATGAACAACCATTACGACATTCCATAGTAAGTCATTTTTTTAGTAAGAGACTAGGCCAAATAAGATTTCCATTTGGATTCTGTAGTCTTAAAAATTCTAACTGAAGTTATTAACACCCTACATGTCTCTATGCCACCATCTGTCCGACACTTTGTCATACTGTGGCAAACTGCATATTTGCTGTGATGCTGAAAGCTATGCCACAGGTATTTCAAATACCAGAAGGGTGACCCAGAACAGATTTCAGCAGAGCTTCCAGACTTAAGACAGACTTGGAAGAAGACAAGCCTGGAGATCTACTTCTGAAAATTAGTCAACGAAAACATAATGGATCACAACAGAACACTGTCCAACTCGCTTGCTTTGGGCTTGTCATCAGGAGAGATCAACTGCTAGAGGAGGACACGGTGTTTGGTGAAGTAGAGGGCCTATGAGAACAAGGGAGGCCCTCAGGTGAGGGTGACTGACAAAATAGCTGCAATGATGGACTCAAATGTGCTGACGACTGTGAGGATGACACAGGACTGGGTATAAGTCTGTTCCCGTGAGTCACATGGACTCAACAGCAGCTGTCTATTTCTATATAAATAAGGAGGCAACTTTATGGACAAAAAACCTTATGTACCTTTTTAAATGGAATTTAAACATTAATAAGGTCTCAGTACACTTTTGATCCCTAAAAACTCAACTCTTCTGTGACTAAAAATGGAAAAAAAAATGTAATCATTTAGATTGAAATGTGAAATAAATGGTCTATGTGATTAGACATGTCATTAATTAAAGTGTCCTTGGTCTAATATTCCAGTTCCTGTAAGGTAGTTTTGCTCACATAGTTTTAACAGCAGACAGGATATTTAATAAGAGAGACTGGAAATATTTTTAGTAATCTATAAGACAACATAATGTCTTAAACCTTATTAACCAAATGTTATAGAAAGTTATATATGATTCTCATGAATACTGCATCAAATTCAGAGACCAACTTTAAATAGTGGCCTAAGAGTTCAATATACTCTAGGTTAGCTTCATGAAACAATACTTAGAAGACAATTAAAATCTGCACCTTAAACTGCATAAGATTCAAGGTAACTGCTAATACAGATAAATCATGATATATTAGACATAAAACATTACTGACAGTTAATTACTCTCATATTTTCAGTAACATCTTAGAGTTAATTGTTTTCACTTTAAAGTGTGTATCTGAAACACTTTAACAAAACCATTTAATGATGCTGTTATGTACTTACTGTCAAGTTGTCTCTCAGTAACTGCATTATTAGCGTGCTATCTTTGTATGACTCTTCACTTAATGTATCAAGTTCAGCAATGGCTTCATCAAAAGCCTATGATAAAAAAGTGTATTTTAGTGCTCAAATAATAAGGATTATTAAATTTTCACAAAACAGGTAAAATACATACTGTCTTTGCAAGAGAGCAGGCTTTTTCCGGAGAGTTCAGAATCTCATAATAGAACACAGAAAAGTTAAGGGCCAGACCCAATCTGATAGGATGCGTTGGTTGCATTTCCTTTTTGCTGATCTCAAAAGCTTCTTGGTATGCTTGTTGTGACTGATCCACAATCCCTGGATAATAAAACATACCAAAATGTATTGATGAAGGCTTGCACTTCATCTTCATCTCTCAACCCAAACCTTTAACAGCCAATCTGAAATAGTAACATCCTGAATTGAATGACACTCTTCAACAACAACAACAAAAAAATTGGGAGCTCCTCCTGGAGTATCATACTAGCCATTGGCCATGTCAAGCTAAAAACAACTTTGCAATCATCTCAACATTATTATATTTTTTTAAAAGTCTGCCCTGCTCTATAGCTTTGCTGTGACCACCATTTCTTAAAACAGGGTGGAAACATCCCTCTGCACAAGACTGGCTTTTCAGAAAGCATACATTTTAGAACATCCTATTAGGCAGTAGCTAAATATTCTCAGGACTAGAAAAAGTATTTAAGAACATTACAGCTCCTTATTCAGTATTATAAACATTTTAAACAAAAAATATTTATGCTTCAGAAAGAGACCACTTCATACCGTGTTATTTTATACAAATTCAACAAAATAGACTTATAAAACAGCATACCTTTCTTGTCATCACCAGCAGCAACCTCAGCCAAGTAACGGTAGTAGTCTCCTTTCATTTTCAAGTAGAAGACTTTGCTCTCTGCTTGTGAAGCATTGGGGATCAAGAACTTTTCCAACAGAGACTTAGGAAGAAAAGAAACATAGTAGTGATTAAGAATAAAAACATTTATAAAACAACTTTCATTTCTTAAGACAATACTATAGCCTAAAAGTGACAAAATGTTAATATCCTGGTATTGCCTGTCAATATACAATTCTAAGTGCAGAAGGCACATGACTTTGTGGTTTAAAAGCAAAATGCTTGTGCAGAAATATTTAAAAAACCTACGCCAGAGGTATGTATTTGAACTACCAGCAAGACAGTTTTCAGCAGAGTTCAGTTTACTATTTAAGGATGATACACTTGAATATTAGTCCTTGCCAGTAGTTATTTACATGCTGATAAAACCTACATGTTTCCACGGATGTGAAGCACAATCTCTTACTTAAGAACATGGTCCAACAGGCTGGCAAACTTTCCATGTAAATGTAGCCATGACATTAGAATGGGAAAGACAGAGAACATAAAAGATCAACCTTTTGGATTCTCTGGAGTAATACTACTGAAGCAGAAACCAATACTGTGAGCAGAAATGAGATCATTGTCTACTATTTATGTATTTATTTTTCACCTTAGTGTATGGAGGGAGGAAGAAGGCAAAATTAACTAGGCTTCTTTTTTTTTTTTTTTTTTAAGGGGGAGAACGATAAAGAAAAAACTCCAGTAGCAGAACTAGGCAAAGTTAAAAACAAAACGAAAATAAAAACCACCCCCTTCTTCCTGCTAAGTTTACTCTGGAAATCAAGGTAAACTCAATTTCCAACTGGGCTGAGCCCCAAATAAATAAATTCTTTCAAGGAAAAAAGATTTCTAATTCTTGGTGTGTTTGTGTATGTATAAACCTGTTGCCGTTGAGTCAATTCCAACTCATAGCAACCCTAAAGAACAGAGCAGAACTGCCTCCCGTAGGGTTTCTAAGGAGTAGGCAGCCTGAACACTTAACCACTGTGCCACCAGGGCTCCGTAAAAAAAAAAAAATACACACACACACACACACACACACACATATGTATATACATATATATACACACACAAATATATCACCTACCTACATGCAAAAATATAGTTTGAAAAATGCTTTTAAATGTTAACTCTAATGGCCAAGTTGCATTGCATTACAGGAATGGGTCAGAGGTGTGAAAAGTCAACCTGAAATGATTTGAAATAGTTTGCAATTATTCTAACCAATATTTGAAACTATTGGCCTGAAATCAGAAGAGCATTTTGGTCAGGACAACAAAATTTTTATTACACCACACCCATACCTTCATAGTCAAAGATTTGTCAGTTGAAAAAATGTTCTGTCCTTTGAACCCCATACTCTTCTACAAACACTTACAGTTGCTCTTTGGGGATGTGCCCCAAACAGCAGAGGACAGTTAAATAGTAAGTGGCTTTTCTTTACTTGGAAAAGTAACCATGCTTTTTCAAGTTCTATGTCTTTACACAAAATGCATTACTCTTCAAACTCTGGAGTCAGTCTAGGTTTAAACTGTGGCACTCCACACTGTGTGACCCACTTAATTTCAGTGATTCAGTTGTCTTCTCATCTGTAAGGTAGCGCTTATAACACATACCTCTAAAAGTTGAGAGAAAACGCAGTGTTTACTGTTACTATCACTATACACCAGACACCATACTAGAAGCACAATAAAATATGCTAATACTTCATCAGCTAGCTACAGAGACAAGTAAAAATATAATTTCCTCCATTATAATACATATCGTAACCATTACTAACAAGATGCTAAGGATGAATTCTAAGAAATCTCCATGTAGTAGTAACTTTTGGTGGGGAGGGGTAGGCTGTTTCTGATTGGCTAGGCAAAAGGTTAGTAATACTGAATTAGCTATAAAGCCTAAATGAAAAAAGGATTAACACGACTACCAGAATTCACAATTTCAAATTAAACAGGAGAAAATATATTAAAGGCTCCATAAACAATTCAAATCAATTGTGAACGGCTCTCTAGCTCATTTACATATATTTATGTCTATCCTAAAAATAATTTCAAATAAAGAAAAAATTGACAATAACTAAGAGCAGCCTTGAAATAAATTCTCCACCTAGGCATCCCTACTTCTTATTTTACTACTTCAACACCATTTATATATTCATTTATTCTGCAAATAAGTGCCACTGTGCTAGGCACTGAGAATGGTGAGCAAGACAGTCTCTAAATTCATGAATAAGTAGTCTAGCAGGGAAGACATTTCGGCTAAGAACATTACCAAATCATGTTCTTTACTTATCAATTTTATTTAACCCACTCTATGTCTGTAGAGGATAAAAGCCATAAACATGTGCAGTTAAGGGTGAATTACTTAAGACATAAAAATTTAAAGCACACACCAGAAAACTGGGAGAAGTTATTTATGCAAGGTGTCAATAAAATACTACACCAAACTCCATCTTTTATGAGTAGGAACTTCTGTACCCCTAAAAATGTTTTATTTTACAGTGGGGTAATTCATGCTGAAATAAGAAACTGCCTGGGAATTAGAATAGCAGTTAAGTACATCCTCCCCTAAGCTGAAGACTGAATTAGCCATACATCTGGATTAAAACATTAAAGATATTAACCAGAATCCACAAGTAACAGGAGGACTGAGTAGCAGCAGTGAGGCCACTAACTGACCTAATGATAGACCCAAAGTGTACCGTATGTCAACAGTCGCAAATGTTGCTGGTGAGATGCTGACTATATAAAGTTGAGAGAGGAATAAATTACCATACTTTTATCTAGTCTTCAGATGACATAAAGCTAAGAATTATTAAGATAAAAAAAAAAATCGAGAAAGACTAAAGATTTAATCTAAAAGGGCTAACACTGGTTCAAAAGCAAACTATGTTAAGAACAAAATTATGGTAGATGTCTCTGACCACTGTTCCAGTTCTGGGTCTAATAATTTAAAAGCCTGGCAGCTTCCCCTTTGGCTGCTTTGGAGCCCTGAGCTATCCATCATGTAAGAAGTTAAACTACCCTGTTGGAGAGAAAGGGGCCAAGCCAGCCTCTAGTCATTGGACATGTAAGTAAAGCCATCCTGGATATTTCAGCCTCAGCTCAACTCTCAGTTGAATGCAGTTATGAGTGACCCCAGCCAATACCATACAGAGAGTTCACCAACACCATCCAGCCGAGCCATAGCAACACAAAAAAGAATCAGTAAGTCACCAAGTTTTGGATGGCTTGTTATGAAGCAACAGATAATTGAGATAAGGATATCTGCAATTTTAATAATAACTATTCCAATAATTAAACATGACAATATTTTTGGACACTTAGATTAAGTACTTTCTATGGACTATTTAATTTGATCTTTCCATAACACTGTGAGGTAGAAAGAATTATCCTCATTTTATAGAGGACAAGGAATGGAATATAACTTATACAAAACCACAGCTACCTTGTGAAGGAGTCCTAGTGGCGCAGTGGTTAAGAGCTCGGCTGCTAACCAAAAGGTTGGCATTTCGAATCCACCCAGCTGCTCCTTGGAAACCCTATGGGACAGTTGTACGCTGTCCTACACGGTCGCTATGAGTCGGAATAGACTTGATGGCAACAGATTATCTTGTGAAACTTCAACTAGGTAATGTGACCTGTACTCCTACCATTTACGTCACAATTTCTCTGCCTCAATACTGATGTGATTAGTAAAAAGTTCTGTACTGTGTTGACGAGATCAAATATAATGTTTTTTTAAAATTGTGCTTTAGGTAGTTACAGAGCAAATTAGTCTCCCACTTATTATACACAAACTGTTCTGTGCCATAGGTTGCATTCCTTGCAATGTGTCAGCACTCTCCACATTACTACCCTGAGTTCCCCACTTCCATTCATCTGGTTTTCCTGCCCCTTCCTTGCATTCTCAACTTTGCTTTTGGGAGTATGCTGTCCTTTTGGTCTCATGTAGATGGCTGTTGAAAGGAGCATGTTCCTCAAGGTGCCGTTTAGTTTATAGGTCTATAATTTGGGTGAAAGGTGATCTCCAGAAATGGCTTCAGTTCCTAGTTAGAAGGGTTTCTAAGGGCCATTGTCTCAGAGGTTCCTCCAATCTCTCTCAGACTAGTGAATCTGGTCTTTTATGAATTTTATTCTACATATACCCCACCACTCTAATCGAGACCTTCTATTGTGTCCCTGGTCAGAGCAGCTGGTAGTGGTAACCAGGCACCATCTAGTTCTTCTGGGCTCAGGCTGGTGGAGCTGTGGTTCCTGTGGTCCGTTAGTCCTCTGGACTAATCGTTTCCTTGAATCTTTGGTTTTCTTCACTCTCCTTTGCTTCGGATGGAAAGAGACCAACAGTTGTACCTTTGACGGCTACTTGCAAGCTTTTAAGACCCCAGATGCTGCTCATCAAAGTAGCATGTAAGATGTTTTCTTTGTGAACTGTTATGCCAACTAACCTAGATGTCCCCCGAGACTACAGTCCTTAGCTTTCAAGCACAGTAACTCAGTCCCGTGAGGTGTTTGGTTGTTTCCATGACCATGTCCCTGTGTGCTCTATTATATATATGAACATACATGCACCACATATGAATACTTACGTAGAAATACCCACAGCCAAACCTGTATATGCATGTAAGTGTACTAGCTATCTACCTATGTATCCACTCATTGTTTATTACCGTTGTTGCAGGATTGTGTACGTTAATAGTATTTACCTTCATTGCTTTTCACTCTTGTGTACCTTCTCAGTGTCTTCCCTTGCCTTGGTTATGTTGTGATTTCCCCCATATTGGGTACTGCCTTTCACTTCACCAAAGTTAACACGTGTCTACTCTCTAGTTAAGTGATTTTCCCTCCCTCTCCCTCTCATCCCTGGTAACCATCAAAAAATGTTTGTGTGTGTAAACCTAAACTATTTATAATAGTGGTCTTATACAGTATTTGTCCTTTTGTGATTGACTTATTTAACTCAGCATAATGTCCTCCAGATTCATCCATGTTGTGAGATGTTCGGTGGATTCATTATTATTATTTATTGTTGTGTAATATTCCAGTGTGTATGTACATTTTGCTTATCCATTCATCCGCTGATTGGCACTTAGGTTGTTTCCATCTTTTTGCTATTGTGAATAATGCTGCAATGAACATGGATGTGCGTGTGTCCATTCATATCACTGCTCTTATCTGTCTAGTATATATACCTAGGTATGGGATTGCTGGATCAATGTACCATATCATTGTCCATAGTGGTTGTACCACTTTACATTCCCACCAGAAGTAAGAGTTCTAATCTCCCCATGATCTCACCAACATTTGTTGTTCTCTGTTTTTTTTTTTTTTTTGATTAGTGCCATTATTGCTGGGATGAGATGGTTAACTCATTGTAGTTTTGATTTGCAATTCTTTAATGGCTAACAATCACAAGCATCTCTTCAATGCATTTGTTAGCTGCCTGGAAGGTATTCTTTGATGAAGTGTCTTTTCATGTCCTTTGCCCATTTTTTAATTGGGTTGTCTTTTTGTTGTTGAAGTGCTTAAGTCTGCTATAAATTTGAGAGATTAGACCCTTGTTGAATACGTTGTAGCTAAAAGATCTTTTTCCCAGTCTGGAAGTTCTCTTTTCACTCTTTTGATGAACACAGGTGTTTAATTTTTAGAAGAACTCAGTTTTAGGAGATCTAGTTTATCTTCTATTTGTGTATTTTCAGTTATGTCTGATATTCTATTTATGTCATATATTAGGGCCTCTAGGGTTGCTCCTATTTTTCTTTCATCTTTATAGTTTTAGGTTTTACATATAGGTCATTCATCCATCTTGAGTTAGTTTTTGTGTGAAGGATGCTTCTTTTTTCATTTTTCTGCAAATGGATATCCAATTTTGCCAGCACCATTTGTTAAATAGACTATCTCTTCTCCATTTAATGGACTTGGAGCCTTCGTCGAAAATCAGCTGTCCATAGCTGGGTGAATTTACTTCTAGCTTCTCAATTCTGTTCCATTGGTCTATGTCTGTTGTTGTACTAGTACTAGGCTGTTTTGACTACCGTGGCTGTACAGCAGGTTCTGAGATCGGGGAGTGTGAGGCCTCCTACTTTGCTGTTCTTCTTCAATAATGCTTTCCTTATCTGGGGCCTCTTTCCTTTCCATATAAATTCGGTGACTAGTTTTTCCATCTCATTAAATGATGATGTTGGAATTTGGATTGGGATTGCATTATATTTGTCCATCACCTTAGGTAGTACTGACATTTTCACAACGTTGTCTTCCTATCCATGATCATGGTTTTTCCATTTATGTAGGTCTCTTTTGGTTTCTTGCAGTAGTGTTTTGTAGTTTGTAGTTTTCTTTGTATAAATCTTTTATGTTTCTAGTTAGACTAATTCCTAAGTATTTCATCTTTTGGGGGGCTATTATAAATGGTATTTTTTCCCTGATTTCCTTTTCCAAGTTCTCTTCATTGAAGTTGAGGAATCCAACTGATTTTTGTATGTTGATCTTGTACTCTGCCATTTTGCTGAATTCTTCTATTAGTTCCAGTAGCTTTCCTGTGAAGTCTCTGGGATTTTCTACATATATGGTCGTACCATCTGCCAATAGGGGTAGTTTTACTTCTTCCTTACCAATTTGTATGCCCTTTATTTCCCTTTCTTGCCTTACTGCTCTGGCTAAGACATCCAGTACAATACCGAATAAGAGTAATGAGAAAGCCCGTCTGGTACTCATTCTAAAGGGGTATGCCTTCAGTCTCTCTCCATTAAGAATAATGGTGGCAGCTGGTTTTATATACATATGCCCTTAATTATGTTGAGGAATTTCCCTTCTATTCCAATTTTGCTGTGAGGTTATCAAGAACGGGTATTGGACTTTATCAAATGCCTTTTCTGCATCAATTGAGATGATCATGTGATTCTTGATCTTTGTATTATTTATGTAGTTTATATTGATTATGACTTTTTAATGCTGAACCATCTTTACATACCTGGTATGAATCCAACTTGGTCAGGATGTATTATTTTTCTGTTATGCTGTTGTATTCTATTGGCTAGAATTTTGTTGAGAATCTTTGCTAGACTATATTGTATTCTTTAAAATGCATCAAGACAGACATTGACAAAATGTAGAATATGCAGGAGAGCAAGGAGAAACAGCAAGCAAACTAGAAATTGTCGTAAGTATTAAAGGAAGGAATCACAGGTTTAGGTATGACATGGCAATGTCTCCAGAAGACAAGACCAGTGCTAATTTACCAAGAGGCAGATTTCTGTTCAGTATGAGAAAGAACATTAGAGTGGTCTAAAATTGGAACAGGTCACGTAGACAGTGAGCTTCACTTCTCTTTCAGAGGTTTAAAGAACTGGAGGATCACTTGGGTATTTTGTAAACGGGACTCATAAATCTCATGTGGTCTCTCTTTCAATTATAATGGAAGACAGAGAGTTCACTGAATTAACTCTAACAAAAAAGCAATTAAGTATGTTAATTTGTCAAAATGACCAAAGAATAATAAAAGTTTGAATCCACCAGCTGCTCCTTGGAAATCCTATGGGGCCACTGTCTTTTAAAGATACCATGGCCAACATTTTCAAAAACACCTAATTTGCTGAACTACGACTAATGCATGTTCTAACTTTATACAGTAGTCACTCTAATAATGTTAAGTGGGATAGGAAGTCTTAAATGTACTCAGCAGCAGGATACCACCAGAATAAATCAGAATCTTATTTCTTCAATGTTGGATGACAAGCACATTTCTAACCCCTCTCAGTAAATGGTTCATAATCCAGAGCTAAATACATGATACACGGTTCTGAAAGAGGGAACCAAACCTTAATCTAATCAATGGATGAATTATGTTAAATTTGAGATCTTGGAGATAAAAGCTTTCCCCCACCCCCCTCTTTACTGCAACAATTACCTCATAAGTTGTGAAAACACTTAAGATATGTGAGGTCAACTTCCATTTTTCTCCCCCCCAAGCCAGTCAGTTTATCCAGGACAGAATATATTAAGTTTCTAATATATGCCTTAATCCAAAAATGGTCTACACAACATCAATGCTTTGACTTCAGAGTCCATTAAAATGAAAGAATTATATAAACTACTAACTGAAAGGTTGCTGAGTTTAAATCCCAGTTCACTGCTTACAGCTGGGTCACTCTGGGCAAAGTTCCAAAATCTCCCTGGGCCTCAGGTTCCTCATCTTTAAAAGGGCAATATTAGTAGTAGGTAACACACACACTGGATTGTTGTGAGGATTACTTCAGTTAAATACATAGAAAACATTTACAATAGTCTGGCACATAAACCAAAACAAACAAACAAAAAAAACCAAACCCATTCCTGTGGAGTCGATTCTGACTCATAATGACCCTACAGGACAGAGAAGAACTGCCCCACAGAGTTTCCAAGAAGCACCTGGTGGATTCAAACTGCCAACCTTTTGGTTAGCAGCAATAGCTCTTAACCACTACACCACTAGGGTCTGGCACAGAGTAAAACAACAAAGAAGTGTTAATTATCATCCTTTTGTAAGTTGTTTCTATTGTATGCTGTCAAGTCAATTCTGATTCATAGCGACCCCATGTGACAAACTAAAACTGCCACCGGGTTTCCTAGGCTATAATCTTTATAAGAGCGGATCGCCAGGTCTTTCTCCTGTGGAGCCGCTGGGTGGGTTTGGACCACTGACCTTTCAGTTAGCAGCTGAGCACTTAACCACTGCACCACCAGGGCTCCCTTTTGGAGGGTACAACAGTCTAATCTGAACCACATACCCTAACCAACTGTTTTCTTAAGTAGTAAATAAATCAAGCAGATTATCAGAAGAAAACGCCTGCACTACAGTAACTTTAAAACGACATCTCAATCAACCAACCAGTCAAACCCACTCAGAATCTACCTCAATTCTGCGTCCTGCTCTTACGCGAGCTCATTTTCTTACGTTTAAAAAATGTCACATAATTCTTCCAAGGGTGATACTTGTTCTGTCTAAACAGATATGCTTTCTAGAAAAAAACCTAGAGTTTAGTATCCATGAATGCTTCATTATTTATAGTTGAAAACTTTTTGGTCTGAAGACTCCTTTTAAGCCCTTAAAAATTACTGAGGACCCAAAGAGCTTTGTTTATGTGGATTATATATCCATCAATACTTACCATATCAGAATTGAAAACTAAAAGCAAAAAAAAAAATTCATTCTGAAAAAATAATAAGTCTACTACATATTAACATATTTTGTTGAAAAACAGCTACTTTTCAAAACAAAAATATTTGATGAGAAAAGTGGCATTGTTTTAAATGTTTGAAAGTATCATTAGTGCCTGGAAGACAGCTAGATTCTCATTTCTGCTTCTGTATGCATTTAATCTGTTGTGATGTTTTTGTCAGTATCTAAAGAAAATGCAGTCTCATAATGTAGCTGTCAAGATCATGGTACTGAATAGAAGTTGTCCAAAACTCTCATTTTTACTTCAAAGTTTAAACTTTATCTTTAGCCACAAATACTATCATTTGTTTTCCTTGAAGCAACAGGTTCACTTCATTCATTTTCAAGAAAATGTCTGCCCAATATCAAGTCTGAATAACGTGGCATGTCTGTTGTTCTTTCAAGTAAAAGGGCACTCCATTCAAAAAAAGGAAGAAGAAACTGGCAATTTAAACAATTGCACAGTGCTTTTCTGGGAGAAAATCACTGTACTTCCCATTTTGCCAACAGAATAAACAGATGTCTACATATGGGTTGATTAATTAATTTTATGGCTTTAAGGACATTTTTAAGAAAACTAGACTTTTGTTTTAAACTGTGAGTGCATGGTGAAGAATACAATTACTAGCACAATATGGTACAGCTGATGTTGGTGCTAAGCAGTCAGCAGTTTAGCCACCATTGCTTTTCCACCATTAGTACTACCGTCAAGAATGACAGTATAATCACGAAAAGTTCTGACCTCACGGATTCCCTGAAAAGACCCCCAGGGGTCAACAAATTATACTTTTGATAACTGTAATCTGTGCTAAGTATCATTCACTTTTCAATACCTAGCTCTAATCCTATGATCTCCTTGAAGCTTTCTCCCAAACTATTCGGCTTCATTTATGTTTTCTGTACCTCTAGTGTCTAATTCAGAGGCCTTAGGTTACACGAAATGGTTAAACACTCGGCTGCTAACCAGAAGGTTGCAGATTCGAGTCCACTCAGAGGCACCCTGGAAGGCCTGACAATATACTTTAGAAAAATCAGCAATTGAAAACCCTCCAGAGCACACTTTTATTCTGACATACATGGGGTCCTCATGAGTCAAAATTGTTTTTTTTTTTTTTTTTAAAAAAAATCCTAATTTCTGTCAATAAGAAACTGGCTAAAAAAACGTTACACCACAGAATACTATACAAACATTAAAAAGAATGAAGCATCTCATATGGAATGAAGCATAGGCTATACATCAAAAGGAGGGGGGAGGACCTTACAGAACAGTATATATAAGATCCTAGCAGTGTATATTCTTCAAGGAGAGAATTACTTGCATCGGTACAGTAAACTCCCGAAAGGATACATTAAAGACCAACAGATATTACCTCTGAGAAGTGGGGTAAGATCAAAATAGTTTCATTTTTCACTTTATTTCCTATATTCTATAATATCTAAATTATTTTCCAGGACAAATGCAATTTAAAATAAAATTCAATTATAGTTTTAGACCTGATTTTGAGAATTATACAGCAGTTATATAACATATTAACATCTGGAGAATCTAGGTGAAGGATATGCAGGAATTCTTCATATTATTTTTCTAAACCTGAAATTATTTCAAAATAAAGAGTTAAAAAAGACAATAACTACTGTATGTTTAAAAAAAGGTGAAAAACAGATTCTATTTCCCCTTTGGTAATTTAATATTAAAATTATTATATAAATTCTTTTTAACAATGACTGTTTCTGGATGATGGGATTACTAGTGCATTTTGCTCTGCTCCTTTGTACCCTTTTTGTACTCATCTGTTTTCTTCTAATTTCCTTATTAGGCTTATATTACCTTTATATTTAGGAGAGAAATGGCACAAAAATAGTGATGTACGAAAAATGAGGAATGTGGGTGAGGTTCTCTTACAGAATGTACCATGAAGTGGTTATATTATTAAATTTAATTTCCATGAAGATAATTATACTTAAAATGTCATTAGAAATCTGTTGCCGTTGAGTCGATTCCGACTCACAGCAACCCTACAGGACAGACTAAAACTGCCCCCTAGGGTTCCCAACGCTGCAAGAAAGCAGACTGCTACATCTTTCTGCTGAGGAGCAGCTGGTGGGTTCCAACCAACAACCTTTCAGTTAGCAGCCAGGCACTTTAACCACCGCGCCATCAGGGCTCCTTAAAATGTCAATAGCCCAGAAATAAAAATGTCAATAGCTCAGAAATCAAAGCAAAAGAATGAACCACTAATGAGGGACTTATGGACTGCAATTATAAAATATAGCTGGGTTAACAGTCTCCTTTGACTTCATCTCATCAAATACATAGCTGGGAGAATGACCAAGCCTCTATAACCTGTTCCTATTTTAGACTGTATATTACCATGGCTCTCTTCCATGAACACAAATGAAGAGATGTTAGCAGAGTAGGACATCCTTACTTTCATACAAATCATGCACAAAAAATGCAAGTGATTAAAAAGGAGAAAGTGGCAAGAAACTGAGGCATAGGACACTCAAACGTCATTCTCATTATTTCCACTAAATACAGCACCTAAAATATAATCCAAATACATCTATAACTGAAGATATTGTTTTTTAATGAAATTAAAAGTGGTGATTTTCCCCACACTTATTCTGACAAGCACCATCCCTCCTAAAAACCAAACATTTTATAGTAAGAGTAAACATCACATTTTAATCTACAAATAAAGTAATACTACATAAGAGACAAAATGATAATGCTTACTGCATGGCCTAATGTAAATCACTGAACCTCTGAGCTTCAGTTTCTCGATCTCTTAAAAAATGAAAGGCTAGGCTGATTTCTAAAAGTCCTAAAATTCAATGAGTCTATAAAATTCAACTCCCAATTTATTATTCAATTCAAAAAACACAAATACTTCAACAAATTATCACTTTTAATAACATACTCATTAACGGGAAATAATACCAATTCTCCAGCAAATACAATTTTTATATTTTGTAATATAATTTGTGAATTATACAAATTTCTACTTTGTGCAAAGACAGGTGTTTAATTTTCCCAGAATTTTTACTTTGTTCTGTAAAGTCCCTGAGCATTTTATCACTCCTAGATCTCTTAACATTCTAAAAAGGAAAGAGGCAGAGCAGCCACTGATTTGTTTTAATAGAGGTCCATCAATTTGGAAATTAGCCTCTTACTCCCCCTTGTGGCTGAAGTGGCTTCCTTTCTTCCTTTGAATATAAACTTCCTCAGTTGCTTCCAGTCAACCAATTAGGAAAGTGCTCCACCAAGTATTATAATGTTATCCAGAACTTATTTAGTAGGTATTTTCAGACATTTTGACTTTAAACTTTCACCATTCTGTGCAATGTTGGCCTAACAAGAGTAAAATTATACACTGGAAACTGGGATAAAGGTTGCTTAACTTCAATGATAGAACATAAGGATGAATGAATGACAGAGGATCACATCCAAGTCACTGAAATGAATGCATTTCCCAGTAATAGACGGCAAATCTTCCCAATTTAACTTTTTTAAATCAACAAGGAAGGATAAAACAAAGGTATATTAAGAAATGTTAAGGCCAACCTAAAATGTTATTTTAATCCCTGTTAAAAACAAGAGTAGTTGCTCCTTGATTTTTGCCCAAAATGAAACAAAATATGTGTGCAAAACTTAATGCTGATAAAACTTGTTTCTGAAAAAGCAATCGGGAAAAAGGACTGACAAAAAGAGGGACTAGGAACTGCTAAGGTAAACAGAGTTCAGAGAACTGCCTGCCTCTGGCCTATTTAATGCTGGCAAAATAATCCTAGGAAAAAAAATCAATGTTTTACACCTCAAATTCACAATGCAGTTCCTAGATATTAAAAGCAAAATGGTAAAACGTACCAGAAACACCTTATTGAGAAGTGGTAACTGCTAAAATCATTCTCATACTTAGGAGCTTTTCCCTCCTCCTCCCCTCCCCCAAAACTCCTTTTACAGTTGGCATCAGCCTTGGTCTCAGCTGAAGTTTCTCACCTAGGTCCCATTTCTCAGTATTTCCATCACAAAGCTTTTTTTTTTGTTTAAAACACCTCATTTTTATAGTGTTTTAAACTTGCACATGCACACTGTATATTTGTGTATAAACTCTGTAGGGGAACTACATTTTATCAGCCCCTTAAAAAAGAAGGTTGAATTTGGCAACAAGATCTGCTTTTCCATATTCAATTAACATGCAATACTGTACATTCTCTCTCACTCGCTCCCTTACATTATCTGTGTACATATCTTCTTCCCCCTCTAGGCTGTCAGAATTTTTTAATAGCACGGGCAATACATTTCTTTGCTCCCTGCATATAACACAGGGCTTATAAAACGTAAGTAATTTTTAAAGAGTTTAGCAATTTATTGAATTCTCTTAAAATTTACTCCCAAAATGATTAAACCAAGATGTAGTGATGTCAGAGGTACAAAAGAAAATTAGTATATTGTTACCACCAATGGGGGTGTGTTAATTCAATAAATCGGCAAAACAATCTTTATAAGGCAGATACTATTATCATTCCCATTTTGAATATGTGAAAACAGACTCACAAAGAGATACAATAATTTGTCCAAAGTCATACAATGGGTCCTAAATTCAAACGTAAGAAGTAATGCACAACCTGAGCTAAGTTATATCAGCACTCTACAATAAGGCAGTACTTTAGTGTCCTTTATTTTTTCAAGAAATGTGTGAGAATATCCATCATGTATTATCCTTATGATCCACATTAAAGAAACAGAGTCTGATGATAACCCCTCTCTATCAGATAGGAACAATCAAAGGGAAAACTTGGAAGAGAAAATCATTACTCTTAACAGCATGATCACTCTGGGATGACATGTTTCCAAACATCTTCCACAGTATCAAAGTACTGATGAAATTGTTAAATTGAAAACTTGCATGTTCTAAATATGCTACATCCTGCTTATATAACATGGTCCTCAAGTGTCATTCCACAGAACTGCATTTTAAGTAATGAGTTTTAGCTAGAATTTTCATCAAGTGACCCTAGATTGAATGTGGGTGAAATAGATTCTATGTCATTCTAAACTCTGGGCAATAGTGTTTCTTCTGTTTCAAGAAAGCAAAAAAAAAAAAAAGTATTTACTGGCTATGAGTTGGCGGTTCCTGATGGGGAATTATGTTTGTTATGTTTCAAGAACCAAAAAAAAAACCCCAACAAATATTTATAGACTATGAGCAGGCAGTTTATGAGTCTTGGGTCAACAGGAGAAATAAGTAACTCATTCTCAGAAAAGCATTTGCAATTAATCATTTAGATGAGAAACATTCAACTCACCACTGAGTTCCTTGGTAATGCGGCTAATTTTTAAAGACGCTTAGATCTCAAAACTTGTCTGCAAGTTGGGAACTAATCCTCACTTAGAAACATTTCTAACTTCTCTAATGATGTCCCAACTAATTAAACACTCAAATAAATGAAATTCCAATACAAAAAAAAAAAAAAAAAAAAAAGGCACTCCTGCAAATTAAATGCAATAGGATCCTTCTTAGATTTTCAAACTCAAGAACAAACATGCATACAGGTCAACCTATTAGAAGAAGTCTTATTTTGGTCTTATTTATAGATTAACATTTGGCTGACAGTCCTTACATTCTTACCTCGCATTCCTATGGCTATCATTGAAAGTATATATTTTTATTTGGGGGAGAAAGGAAGACTCACAACTACAAAAGAAACCCACAGAAGCTCATAGGCTGAAACTTTTTAGCAATCTATTCCAATGCATGTAAACAAATGTGTGTGCCACACAACAGAATCATACTGATAACAAATCAGTTGCACTCACTCAGATGGGCTTTGTTAACCAAAGATCTACATCGTAAGAAAAGCATGTTAATAGAAAAAAATGAGTCAAAATATACCAAAATATAGGACTCTATTCTACCCTGAGGTCCGCAGGTGGCACACATGGTTTGTGATTGGCTGCTAACCTAAAGCTTGGCAGTTCAAACCCACCCAGCAGTGCTGTGGATCTGCTAGAGATCTGCTTCCAGAAAGATTACAGCCAAGAAAACCCTAAGGAGAAGTTCTACTCTGTAACATATGGGGCCACCATGAGTTGTAATCAACTCAACGGCAATGGGTTTACTCTACATTACGTTATTACTAATGAAACCTTATTGCAGAAAATACAAAACTAAATCAATGACAAATAACAATTGCTACTGCACAGTAATTTTCATAAAGGTACAAGTTTTTCATCACTACACGGAATTACTGTCTAGACAACATGTGGAGAATGAATGACCCACTGCTCAAAGATATACGATGGGAACTGTTTAAATATGCTGGCTAAGTATATCATTCTTTCCAGACCAGACCAAATTCACATTTGTGTCACCTAAAAACATAAACATGTATTAAATACCACAAACATCAATGGTCCTGTTTTCAAGGAGAATTAAGAAATGGAGCCAAACCTCTGAAGTTGAAAATGACTTATACTTCAAGATCAAAATTAAGTTCTAAATTAGGGTAATGACGCAGAAACCCTCAGGCCATAAAAATGAGAATTAGCAATGGCTTGGACCTGGGACAGTGACAGCCCAAACCTTTGTATAGAGGATTTTGGCAAAGAACAAGCAGATGGACAGAATGAAAGTAGTGTGTTAGAAAGATTAAGGATGAAAACTATATGCAGTACAGAGCCCGGAAAAGAACAAAAAAGGTGCCAAGTGAAGACTACCAGCAACAGGAAGTATGTTGAAGTTTAGCTTTTGTCCATTCAAATTATATCAAATTTATCCTTATAACTTTCTTACTTCCCAATGTGCTTCTATGAGTGGGAGAGTAAGGGCAGAACTAATGTTAGCACATGGATATTACCCATGGGAGTGTATCATAAAAATTAATGACAGTGAATGTAATTGGGAATCTTTGATCTAGGTGACATGAAAATAACAGCCTGCAATCAGAAAATGAAACCAAAGTTAAGTCCAACACGTCATTTAGATTAAGTATAAAAAACAACAAGATTAACGTATAAGCAATGATTAAATAAATTATGATGTAGGGTCCCACTGAAAATATGCTCTGGTATTGATAAAAGGAGAATATTAATCCTAAGAACAGAAGCAGATTATCAGAGACCAAATCTACAAAAGCAATGGACAAATCATTAAAAAAACAAAACAAAACTATTTTTAAATGTCTACCAACTCACCTTCTAAAAGGCAAAATTTGGTATCATTTTCTTTGCTTGAAATGTTTTCCATGGCCTTTAACGCCCACCCCCATCTTTAGTGGTAGGCCCTTAGTGATCTAACGAGTACCTATCATCTCACTTTTTAGTGTCATCTCTTGCAAAATTGTTGCAAAAGATTTAAATGCAGCAATGTTCTCCCTCATAAAATTTTTGTGACACAAAAGCCAGTTCTGACAGAATGATCTAGAATGCACTAATTCTCTTACAGAGGCTTTACTTAATTTGCTGGATTAACCAAATTCCACTTAAATACAGGCTGGTTTATGCTAGGTTCTTCATTCCCAGGTAAGCACTAGTGCCCACAACTTGAGCTAAAAACTGTGACTAATAGGTTTTTCAGCTACTCTCTGAAACGTCCTTCTGCTTCCTTCAGTAGAGGTGCGTGATTACCAACGGTCCGATATTTGTTTCCAAAACTCTGTCATTATACTGGTTGTAATTACTTAGATGTTACATAAGGAAACGCAAATATGAAAAGATGTGTTCCTATGAAAATCAAGTTGAATGCTTTGGAAAGACTAGTTTTAAAGGGGACTCATAAAAAGAAAAACTGCTTGGAGTGGACAAATAACTAAAAGATTAGAAAAATTGTACATATCTAAGATTTAGAACAGTTTGCTTATTAAGCATTTAAGTTCTCATTCTACAACAGAAATTCAAACTTCATTTTATAGAGAACTCATCTATAGGCATGGTTAATGCAAGAAAGATAGCTAACTATTTGCAAACTGTGGTATCTAATTAATACATGCTCAAAGAAAAGGCAATACACATTTATGTTTTCACTTAAAATAAATGTTTAAAGTAAGTATAATTTCATATTCAAACTATTTTTCAATTTATCAACTAACTGGGAAGCTTTTATTGTACTATTATTGAGGTGTTACCAGTAGGATTATTTTTACTAATGGGTTGGCTATTCTTAAAAAATGAAAAGCAAAATTATACTCAAACTATTACAATTCTAGGGTGGTTTGTTCTCCCTTTTCTAATTCAAATGTTTCTGCTAGGACTGAATATAATTTATTTCTTTTCTTTCCTGGGTAGATTAGAAAAGTTGGATTATTTCGTATGTATATGTTCTTCCTATACTTAAAGACTTTTCTCAGGTTTTCACTCAAACTCCAATTTTGAATCCTTTCATCATTTCCTTAGTTCACTTTAAACTATCTTCACATCTCATCTTATCACTACGCATCTCTAGGTTGTCTTATCTCTTACTGGAACAGGTTTAAGGACCGCATACTCATTTAAGTATTGCTATAATGAAAAACGAGCCCTGGTGGTGCACTGGTTAAGAGTTTGGCTGCTAACCAAAAGGTTGGCAGTTCGAATCCACCAGCTGCTCCTTGGAAACCCTATGGGGCCAGTTCTACTCTGTCCTGTAGGGTCTCTATGAGTCGGAATCAACTCGACACTACAGGTTTGGTTTTGGTTTTCTAGCAGAAAAAAGGAGCCCTGGTGGCACAATGGTTAAGCGCTCGGCTGATAACTGAAAGGTCTGTGGTTCAAACCCACCAGCTGCTCCGCAGGAGAAAGATGTGGCAGTCTGCTTCCCTAAAGATTTACAACCTTTGAAACCTATGAGGCAGTTCTATTCTGTCCTACAGGGTCACTACGAGTCAGACTGAACTCGACAGCAACAGGTTTGGTTTGGTTTTTTAATACTGAAAAAGGACAAGTAACCTGTTGCCCTTGATCAAGTTGTTAGTTATTCTTCCCCTTCCCACAAATAGCTAGCACCTATCTTCCCATTCCCCTTCTTTAATTTTCCTCATTTCCTCTTCATATAGCTCAGATTTCCCAACTGTACAAAATACCTCACCAACTACATTACATAATGTTTATCATAAAACTCTTTAGAGAGAACAGGAGTTCTGAAATATGCTATGACATTGAGGAACCCTGAAAATGTTATGCTGAATAAAATAAGCCAAACACAAAAAGACAAATATTCTATGATCCCACTCATATGAAAGATCTAGAATAGGGTGAGAAAGGGGGAGTTACTGCTTAAGGAACACTGCGTTTCTGTTAAAGGTGTTGAAAAAATTGGAAATTAATAGTGGTGATGGTCGCACAACACAGTGAATATAATGTCACTGAACCGTATGTGTAAAAATGCTTTATTATATATATTTTACTACAATTAAAAAAGACCAGTGAATTTTATTACCAAAAAATTCCTTCCTGGAAGGGACTACAGTATGTACAATGTCACGTAAGTTTATACTTCAATTTGAACCCTAACCAAAAGCCTCATTCGAAAAGATACGAAAATCTACCTCTATAAAGCAATGAAGATGGGTATAACACTGCAGAATTCCTCTGAGGCCCTTGTTCCAACGAACGAGCTATTAATTTTTATCTTAAAAACACTATATAGGGGTTTTTAAAGCCCAAGGCAACCGTAACATATTCAGACTAGGGAAGACCTGAAAACTGCCTAGTTTCCTACCTTGTTCCCTACCTAATGGCCATTCTGTGGGCTGGAGATAAAAATCAGTGCCCAGCAACCACACCTTAAATTGCCCATGGCAAATAAAAATGTAGAGTAGTGTAATAAAATGGAACTCAGTCAAGTTAACTGAATCACTGTTAGGACTACTCAACTACTTTTACAAATGTCAGACACACTACTTACTAACTCCTCTCCTATGCCTCCTATAAGGACAGGAAGCCATTCTCTGCCCTATACAGTCAGGCTCATATTGATGTACTGCTTTCAAGCTGAACCTAAAAGCTGAGATAAACAGAAGGACACAGAAAAGTGGTGCTTTACTTGATTCTCCATCCTCCCAACAACCTGATGGGGTATTACTCCCATTTAATTGAGCCCACTTTTCTCAGAGGGACCACGTCAGGCCAAGCGGCTATTAATGGTAAAAAGTTGGTTTGTCTCAATCTGGAACTCTTTTTAGATAACGTATTTTGAGTCTGAATTAGGTATTCTAGTATGCATTTCCTCATTTTTTCATTTCATCATCATCATGTGCAAGACAAAAAACTACCAATTTTGGGCTGCATGTCTTACAGGTTTATACAGAAGAGGTGTTTAAGGATCACTAGTGTTGGACCCCTCCCCAACCTCCCTTCCCCACTACCAAGAGAGCTTTTGGTCTAACTAAGCATCTGGCAAGAAAGGCAAATTGCATTAGTACATGTACTGCAATTTCAAGTTAACAGCACAAGAGAAGGAAGAACCCCAAGTTCTTTTACATAACAAAAAGGTCATATTGTGAAGAATATACCAGTGACCATTTTTCATGGTAATGCTTGTACAACTCTTCTAAAATAGTAACATAGTCCCTACTCTTTGTTTATTAAATGGCATAAATTAAATAAATACTTGATAACTGCAAATGGGTTACTAAAGAGCTCTTCAGAAAAACTCAGTCTCTGGAGGTTAGCTCCTTTTTATGGAAAGAAAGAGGGTATTTTCCGCTTGACTCATAGCAACCCTACAGGACAGAGTAGACCTGCCCCATAGGGTTTCCAAGGAGTAGCTGGTGGATTTGAACTGCGGACCTTTTGGTTAGCAGCCGAGCTCTAGGTGTTTGAAATAAGAAAATGAAGTCTGGCTCATCACTAATGCCACCAGCCAATTACATTAATTCCATAAGGGAATTACTGGCTTATTTTTAAAAACCAACATTCAGAAAAAAAAATTAAAAAATTAGAACTGGTAATATGTTCACCAGATAACTAAGATCTCAAAATATATAAGCAAATTAAAGCATACTAGCATGAAGGCTTTACTAATCCTCAAGTACAATGACTCAAAAAATTTTTTTCTCTAGGAAAAGTATCACTCCTGCTACATCTTATTCTTCCATTTTACTAGAAAGGGGAAAAAGGATTTTATGCAAGATGTCTCCAGAGTCAACATAACCCAAAAAACCCAAACCCACCATCAATGAGTCAATTCTGACCCACAGCGACCCTGTAGGACAGAACAGAGCTGCCCCAAAGGTTTACCAAGGCTGTAAATCTTTACAGAAGTAGACTGCCACATCTTTCTCCCAAGGAACAGCTGGTGGGTTCCAGTTACTGACCCTTCAGTTAACAGCTGAGCAGTTTAACTACTGCACCACAAGGGCTTAAGAGTCAACATGCCCTCCTTGAAAAAGCTGGTAGGGAAAAGAAGCCTGCTTATATTAAAAAAAAAAAAAAAAAAAAAACACACTGTCTGTTAATATCAAGTTTTCAGAAAGAAAACTGAAAATTAGCAGCACTGCTGGCCTAATATTACCTTATTTGCTTTACAAATACTTGAGCATCCCCTATATGTTCAGAGATATGAATAATGCAAAGACCTCTAAAAGAGTCTTACTCTTGCGAAGACTGAGGCTGGAAGCAAAAGCTTTAGAATTCTCTAGCCTTTTGTACGTAAAGAAATTAAGGTTTAATTTATCTAAATTTTCAAAGTGGGAATTCCATTTAGACTTTGTGAGAAGCCAGCGCTATTCTAAAGAACATGGGTAGTAACCAGTATCAACCCCCATCACCAAAATGAAGCTATTCAGAAAGTAATCCAGTTGTTAACATCCACTCATTCTGTGCAATAATTTTTTTTCTTGATAATGAAGACAAAAGGAAGTAAAGTCAAAGCTACTAGTCTTTTCCTAGGAACATCCGCACACTGATACGAGCTTTTACACTTTGTGTGTGGAAAACATGCAAATACCTACCTGGGATCACAAAACAAATAGCTTGTTAGTAGCGGGTAAATGTTAACACACCCTCTTCTACCTCTAAAATTGACTTTCGACTTAAAGGAAATTTATAATAAATTCTTTGAAACCAGAATACAAATTATGCAACCTATCAAATATAATAATTGGGAGAAAAACACCAAACTGAATAAAATTCAATCAACACGTAGAAAGATACTAGTTAGTAAAAAGAGCAGGGGAAAACATTATTATTATAGAAAAAAAGACTAATTTTCAAAATTTAAATATTATTGCCTCAGTAAATTGCAAGATAAACACCTGTCATTTAGCCTCAATAACGGCATTTAATTTTCTCTTCTTACAAATAAGACAGGATAGCTGTCAATGTGTTCAAGACAAATGCCACATGAAACTCTGTGACTGTGAGCTGGTATTAATTAGGATAAAAAAATTACTGGTCTTTAAAAAAAAACTGAAAAAAAAAAATCATTTGAGAAAAATACTTAGAATTTACAAATTTAAATTATTTCACTAGTAATTAAAGACTAATCAAAATACTGTCACAACTTCAGCAAAAAACTCAAATCCACAACCATATAAGAAATAATTCCACATTGCTCATTCAGTTCTTACAGGAACAAGGTTCAAATATTAAGGGTAACCATTTAGAAAAAACAGCCTTATTCCAAAAATTCCTGGTTCATGAAAAACAAAAATATTAATATGTATAGGATATTATATACTAACTGGATAGATCATCTACCAGTTTATTCTCAAATTTAAACTTTTCAGGATCAAAAAGCCGTCATTTATGAGTCAGATTAAAATTACCAAAATGTAATGTTAATTCTTTTAAGCTTTTAGTTAAGCACAGGGCTTCAACACAGTAGGTACTGAATACTTAAATCCTTCTTTATTGAACCTAGAAAATCGAGCTTTAGTTACTCATAACCTTTTATAATGGTTGTCAGTGTTCAAAGTTGACTTCCGATGCTTAAATGCAGCAAGAGGCAAAAGCTCTGTGGAAGCCAGCATATTCTGCATGGCTGACTCATTACATTAACATTATAGCATCTAATCTAGGGAGGAGTACTATGTCAATTATGAGTCTCCTATTACATCTCTCTTACAAGAACGAGATATGCAAAATCCCCGTATCCATACACGTACATCTAAGAAAATTAGCTCTAGAACTACTACGTATAACCATAATTGAAATGATAATATTAACAGTTCATCTTTTCAACTAGTAAAAAACAGACAAGCCTATTATTTTTTATCAAAATTGATAATCATTGTTGCATTTATTTTATACCATCTTATTTTAGTAAAGACACCTTGAAGACTTCTAAATTTAGAACACTCAAATTTTTAAAATGAAAATAAAAATCAGAGAAAGAAAAAATTGAGAGTAATGTAACTCTATAGGAAACCTATATTAAAGTGAAGCTAGCGATGCTAGACTGAATGTTTCTCACCAGCACATCATTGCAGATATCTCTTAGCTCGGTCTCAATTTTCTCTCTGTATTCTCGAGCCATCTGCTGTTTTTTCTCAGCACCTTCCGTCTTTTGCTCAATACTCGAGACGACCCTCCAAGATGACCTACGGGCTCCTACAACATTTTTATAAGCAACTGAGAGAAGATTCCTCTCCTCATTGGATAATTCAGCTCCTTGCTCAGTTACAGACTTCATGCAGGCTGCCATGTCATCATATCGTTCAGCCTGCTCAGCCAGTTTGGCCTTTTGCACCAGCTCGTTTTTATCCATGACTGGATGTTCTGCAGAGGGGAAAAAAGCAGCATTTAGATAATAATAAATAGACTCAAATCATACCTGTTGTAAATAAGCTACACTAACACCTCAAAGGATGATCAAAATAGGGGGAAAAAGCATACTCTGCCATTAACATCAGTTTAGGGACTAAAATTACATTATCTCATCTTTGTTCAGTGGATCCTAATTTCGCATAAAGTCAAAGCACATTTGGTGAAGAGGCCTGCCTTGAAAATCACCACTTATTTTATACTTGGCCAAAATCGCAACTCCAGTTAGCAGTATCATTAGTGAATCAAAATTAAGCAGCTTTTCTTTCTTTCCTGAGAACACCAAAAACCAAACGCAATCCTACTCACAGTGACCCTACAGGACAGAGTAGAACTGCCCCCATAGAGCTTCCAAGGCTGCAATCTCTACGGAAGCCGGAAGCCGACTGCCACATCTTTCTCCCGGCAAGTGGCTGGTGGGTTCCAACCACCGAAGGGAAAACACAGCCTACAAGAATTACAATTTCTATCATACTTCCAAAATCATGATTCATGTTAACTTAATGTAATTCATGTCACTTTACTCTCATAATAACAGCTTCTTGTCAGGAGCGTTTAACCTTAAATTTTAGTTTATATCATTCCCACCCCAAATCTACTGAACCTTTGCAACATTTGCCAGCTTATCATAGCGTGACAATTTTTTGGGAGAAATGACCAAATTGCTAGTTCTAAGATACTCTGAATGTAAAACATAACCACCCGGAATCAATACCCAACTGACCCTAAGGCCTCATGCACCTAAACATTGTTTACACACACATGCTTATAAAATATATCCACGGTGGAGTCCTAGAACTTCAACTCTTACTCATCTGGGAGCACTAAAATTCCACATTGGAAGCATTTAGTATCTCCAAGTGTTTCCAATGTCACTGTCCCAGTTTAAACATAAAATTATTGCAGTTTCTAGTAGTCACGATTTAAATGTTACCACTCAAGCTGCCCTGTACCATGACTTCACATCTAATTCTCTTTTCATTTTAAACCTCCCTAGACTTTTCATTTTATCTTCCCTACCCTCTTCTTTAATGATATCCTTTTGAATGGCGCTAAAAACAGAAAGATACTAAACCATACAGTGATCCCACAGGATAAACAATTTAAAAAAAAATTTATAACCTGCGGAGCACTATCAAAAGGTGCACAGAAGAGCCACTGTCACCATGGGAACTAAACCCCCCAATATTATATCCTTCACCTTCCCAGGGAAATCCTGCAACATTTTTTTTTTCCTACATCAGAATAAACCAACCAAAACCAAGTGCATGGCCGTCGAGTCGATTCCGACTTATAGGTCCCCAGTATTTAAACAAGTAATCAGCCAGCTTGGATATGTGATATACTGTTTCAGGGTGTAAACTGTAAACTACTAAAAATTTGTGATTGAGTATTCCTCCCCTCGGTTCTCGAAATTATTTTCTCCCTTAGGAACTCAGAAACACTCATTGGTTAATGCTATTCCTAACCAAAGATCTTTTAACACCAGTACAAAGGTTTTTCTTCCCAACTCTCCAGTACAAGGGTAAGTGGATAAGACTCCTCACAGAATAACTAGTGCTCTAAATGGCCTGGCCTCTATATTGCGGATGACTCGCCGCACCCATTTAACCCTTAACCGACTTTAGATGTGTTGGAAGAATCGAAAACGGCAGTGATTTTAAAGTGCAAATCCTTCCGTCCCCGCTATCCGCAACCCACTCTCCTAGACTCCACCCAAGCTTGCGCCTCCGCACAAGTCCCCGACTCTCCCTCTTTGTCAAGGCTGGTCTGTGTCAAGCAGCCCAACCTACCGCAGAGTGTTAATCCACGCCCCCGCCTCGAGCAGGAGGGAGGAGCAGCCGGCGCCCCCGCCTATGCAGAGGGGACCGCCTGCCCGACCCGGGGGCAGGGACGCCAGCGTCGCCCGCAGAAGTGGAACCACTACCAGTACCGCCGCGGACACACCCCACTCTCCCACCCGGCGTATCCTCCGCCACCGGATACTGATGGTGCCCATTTAGAGAGTCTATAAGGCCCCGACAGCTGCAGTAGGTGGGGGAGGGGGAGAACCACACCCAGCAGAGCTGGGCCACCACCGGCTGTTAAGCTTGGGCATACCCGCCGGGGAAAGCAGGATATGCATCCAAAATCGAGCGCAAGGCCTCTCCAGTTCTAGTCCATCTGGTACGAGATCGAGAGACGCCGACTCACCGTCCTCCCCATCCCCTCCCCACCTGGTTTCCCGGCCCCCATCAGCGCCTCCGCCGCCCATTCAGAAATAGAAAAAAAGCCACCCCCACCCCCCACCAGGAACATTCAAGTCCTTCCTCCCACCGTGAACCCAGGAAATTCAGCTCGAGGTCCAGGCGAACCCCACCCCAAAACCTTCATTCCCGTGATCTGCTCACCTGCGGCCCCCGAAACGCAGCCTCCCCCCAGATCTACCTGGTTGACAGCTCCGGGCAGGGCCCCGGCTCCTGGTCCTCACCCAGGCCCCTCTCCCTGCGTGCAGCACCCCCGGCCCCTCCCCGCCGCGCCGCCACCGCCCGGGGTGGGGGAGGGCTGGTCCTGCCGCCGCAGCGCCGAGAGCGGAGGCTGCGCCGAAGAGGGAGGGAGAAAGGAAGGGGGAGGGGAGCGCGGGCGGCGAGCAGGGGAGCGGGGAGGGGGAGGCCTCACCTGCGCCACTGCAATGCCCGCAGCCATCTCGGGCGGAAGCAAGGCGAGGGGGGCAAAGAGGGAGGGAGACTTAGGGGTCACAGGGGCGAGGGGTGGGGACGAGTCGGGTCCAGGGGTGCCTCGGTGATGACTCGCTCACCCTAAGATCCGGCGACCGGGTGAATTCCCGGGGATCTCGCGTGTGGGCGCGCTTTCCACCCCCAGGGAGTAAGAACGAGGGGAACGAGCGCTAATCGGGGCCAAGTGGTTGATCCGGAAGCAAGTAGCCGGAGGCAGCCGCGACCCGCCTGCCCGAGACCAGCGGAAGAGACGCCGCCGCCCGTCTCCGCCTGAAGAGACTCCGCCTTAGCCCAGCGCCGCTACCGCGGGCCGAGCCCGGGTGAGGAGAGGTGGAGCAGAGCAGGCTCCCACGCTTTCAGAAGGCTGGTCTGCGACGGAAAGGAATGGAGCAAGGCAGCGGCAGTCGGGTCCCTTACCTGTGTCCGGAGTGGGTGGCGGCGGACGGACGGGGGTTCAGCAGTCTCTGGGCGGCGGCAGCGGCAAGGCTGAGACTCTGTCCCTGAATCTCGCTGCTCACAGGCTACAGCCGCTCCGCAGACACGGGGTTTCCTCCAATCACCGGCCCCGGCAGCAGGGGCACCACACGTACGATGACGTCAAACGCTGCTATGGCAACCGTTGATTGGTGCCCACAGCTCTAGGGGCCCAGCGCAACCGCCGCTCCCTAGCGCGCGCGCCCAGCCCGCCTGCGCTAGAGGGCGAGCCCAGAGGAGCGCGCGTTTTCTCCCGCTACCCACACTCCTCCCCGCTCCGTTCAGCTTCCAACTTCTCCACTGTTGTCCCGAATGCTCCAGGGCAGGAAGCTTTTTTTATTTTCTTCTCCACCACTACTCCCTACGTCGCTTTCACTTCGGATCCTCTACACCCTATCTCCCCGCAACCTCTGGCTCACTCTTCCTCTCAAAAAAAAAAAACGTAGCGAGAAGGCAATCTCTCCCCACCCCCACCTTAGCTTTTCGTTCGGTCTTCCTGCGCCTGCGCCAGTCACTCCCTCCAGAAAGGGCTCCGGTTCACCAACATCCGGGACCTTTCACGTTCCCCCTCCCCCTCCCCCGCTGCCTGCCCGCCCCGCCCTCCGTGCTTCGCTGTGGTAACTGCCTTCAGGGCTGTCCGCAGGCTGAATTACGAGAGTGGCTCTGCAGCTCGCGCATTATGATCGGGATGGTGGGGCAGGGCGCGGTCAGACGGTCAGGGAAGGGCAGCGTTGCACGCTGCCTCTCCCCTCCCCCCCCCCGCCCCCCACGCTCCTGGCCGCTCCCCATCGCTAGGCGAGGCCGACCTGGGCGCGCGGCCCCTCCCTTCCTCCCTTCCGCCACCGCGGGTTTACCTGCTGGCTCGGGGGAAGACGGCCTTAGCCCTTTTAAGGCTAGGAAAAGAATGAGGAGTCCGGCCCCCGAGTGTGGGCTGAGTGACGGGCAAGTTTTCCAATCGGGAGCTCGGAATCTGCGCGCAAGGACAGCCGCGCGGGGACAAAGGGTGGGCGCCGAAGTGGTGGTGAGGTGGGCCGGGCGGAGCTGGAGGGAGGTGAAGCCTTCGAAGAGACGCTGCCAATTCCAGAAAGCCAACAATTCCCGCGGGGAAAAGACAGTCTTCTTAGATGGGGGGCTTGAGGCGATAATGAAAGCCTTAAAATGAAGGCGGCAAAGAAGCAGAGGTTTGAACACACTGGTTCATTTCTCACAGGTTAGATTTTTCTATCCCAATAAAGCTTTTACTTGAAGACCTCATACTGCAGTGATTTAAAACGTAAAGATCATTACCTTTTATTCTACTGGAAGCAAGTTTTGAGGGACGTGGTAGTTCCCGGATAGCCCGGTTGACCCAGCTGGCAGTGGAAGTGGGTCGCAGGCAAGGTGAGGAGCGGGAATCAGGAGCCCAGAAGAGGGGGGAAGAAGGGCGGCCAGTGGCGGAAATTGCAGGTGCCGTACAAACGTGCCCACCTAAAACGGTAGGGCCTCTGCCAAGGCAATTTAAGGAAGTTTAAAGCGATACACAGTTTAATCAAATGTCTCTGTCCCCTCCCCCTTCAAATTTGTTAACAGTTAAAAGACTAGTCCTTGGATGACCTGCAAAAACCGCTTGCAAAAGTCACATAGTTAGCAGTGAGAACTGGGAACTCTTCCTACTACCTTGTGTAAACTCCATTGTGGCCTTTTGATTTTTCGACATACCTGTATTTTCAGCATAATATATTTTCAGTGCATCTTTACTGAACAGCTATTATGGGCTTGCTCTGGGTACAGCTGACAAAAGAGCTTGATGAGCTAGTGCAGCTTCATTACTGTTCTGTAGAGCACACAAAATGATTCCTGTGCCTACCAGCACCTTGTCTTCTATATGATGGATACAGTGGATCACAAGACTGTTGTACAAATACCTTTTGCCTGAAGTCACAACTGACATTTAGATAGCACAGGTAGTCACCAATTTAAGACTACTGAGGTTAAGATAAAGCACACTTAACCACTGTCCCCCCCCCCACCTTTTTTGTACATTTTATGCTTAGTAATATGTACTACATACAAGGTTGCAGCCCTTAATTTCCTGATGTCGTATCTGTAAATTTATTTGTAATGTTGCCAACCCACAAAGACAGATCGGACTTACAAAGATACTGATAATAAAAGGCAATAATAATGAAAACTAAAAAGAAAATGAGGTATCCAACTTGTCAGAACTGACTTACCACAGAGTCCTCTGAACAGAACCCTGTGGTAAGTCGGGACTACCTGTAAAGTAGTAAACTGGGAAGAGTGTTTCCAGTGACCAGTTTAATTTCAGTGTTTTTTATTTTTCCCCAAGTTTCAGCGAGATAGTAGGTGGAATGGATGAGCGAATGGATTGGGTTTCATTTCTGAGATATGAAGGTTACCATTCTTTGACTCCCAAATAAATTCTTTTAGGCAATGACTCACTTAAAATGACTAAATATGTCAAAAGATAATGTTTTAGAAGTTGCTTCAAGCTTTGTGCTAGGCATTAGAAATTTGACAGGATATTAAAAATAAATATTTTTTAAAATGAAAATTGACATTTCTTTCATGTCTCACATACATGCCTATATAGAATATATGCCTTTTTAGAGGAAGCTGAGAGATTTCTCTGCATAAGCAAATTGTGAATTTACTTTAAGAAACAGGTAAGTTAGGCTTTTGTCTCAAGCTGTAACGACATTTTTTAGTGAAATAGCTGTTAGGTTTTACACACTCAACATGTTTGTGGGATAAAGGTTTAATGAGACTGCAGAGAAGCAAAAGTAGAGAATGTCATGAAAACCCCAAATGCAAAGTATTTTGAGGAATAAGGAATAACCTATGACAAGGATAAACAGCAGAATAAGTAGAACCTATGAACTTGAACTCTGAGAAAATTACTGAACACTTTACCAGTAGCCTTACCTGTTTTACTTTCTTGACTGCTCAACTTTGTTACCCCAGTCAGGTTGCTTAACCTCTCCATGCCTTGATTTCCACATCAATAAAATACTGGTAATAAAAAGCACTTACCTAGTTAGGTGGTGCCGAGGATCAAATAGTAATATACATAAAGTGCTTAGCAACATTCCTAGCACAAAGTAAGCATTTAATAACTTGGTTATCGTTCATTTGTAAATAGGTATATGTGATGTCTCTACCATTCAAAGGGTTGTGAAGATAAGGTCAGCGGTTCAAAACCACCAGCTGTTCCACAGGAGAAAGACGTGGCAGTCTGCTTCCGTAGAGATTTATAGCCTTGGAAACCCTATGGGGTCTCTGAGTCAGAAGTGACTCGACGGCAGTGGGTTTAGTTTTTCTTGGTTTTGTATATTTAAAATATCTTTTAAAAGTATGAAGTATAAACATGCTACTCTGGAAATGCAAATTGGTTTTAGATAGCCTGTTTTTAACACTATAAAACAAATCCTTGCTGTTGGGTTGATTCCAACTCATAGAGACCCTACAGGACAGAGCAGAACTGCTCCATAGGGTATCCAAGGAGCAGCTGGTGGATTTGAGCTGCCAACCTTTTGGTGAGCAGCCGAATACTTAACCACTGTACTACCAGGGCTCCGTTAACACCGTAATGAGACATAAATGATGAGAAATTGAATATTGCTCCATTCCTGGAATGGACTGCAATTATCTCTTTAGATCTATGCTATACATGCTGTACATTAAAATGGGAGTTTAAGTTAAGTAGCTTAAGTCCATCACTCCAATTGGAAAGACATCTCAAAGGATGGGCTCTACTGAAGATGTGGCACTTACATGATCTTTTAAGTGTAATCACAGCTGAGTCTGGTTATAGTCTCGCTTCTACATTGTTACATTGTTGGAAAAATGCAGCATAGTAGGGTGATCTGTGGAGTCAGAACTGAGTACAAATCCTGGTTCTGTCATTCAGTGGATTTAGGCTACTAAATTGGATATACTAACACCCACTCCATCTGATTATTACAAGAATTGAGTGAGAAAGAGAGGGCTGCACATAGTGCTCTATACCACTATTATCTATTGTTGCTGTAACTGGGTGTTTGAGGCAGAGGCACGCTAGCCATTCACTAAACCCATTTTTCTCCTGTTGGAGCCACAGCTGGACTCCATTGCCTAGTCTCCTTTGCAGTTAGGTGTGGCCATGTTACTGAGCACTACCTAATGAGGTATGACAGAAGTGAGGTGCTCCACTTGTGGGTCTGGCCCATAAAAGCCTCCCCTGTTTGAACTTTTTTTATTTCATTCCCTATCTGCTAGTTGAATGGAGAAGATTCCAGGATCTTAGAGGGGGACCATAAAATGAGACCATAAAATGAAAGGAGTCTGGGCCCCTGAAAGGCTGGGAAGGCCTATGAAAACCTACCCCAATCAGATTGACCTTTACCGAGGGATAACCTATTAAGCCTGTCACGCTTAGGGCTTGTGTGTTATAACAGCTAGCACTGTAATGCCTGTGGATACCATTGGCAAGCTAAAAGTATGGTAAAGATTAAAAAAAGGAAATGGAAGGTAAGAAAAGGAGAGGAAAATGAAACGAAGTGAGAGAAACAAAAGGAAAGCTGATCTCGTGATAAAATGCACTTACTGTAAGTATTCTTAACTATTGGCTTTTGGAATAACTTTAGAAAAGGAACTTTTTCCTCATTTAATTCTAAATAGATCTAATAGTTTCGCTGCTTTACTATTTAATTGATACCATCCTCATTCCTTTGTCAGCTATGTTAAACCTTGTTTTACTAGAATAAAAAACATTTTTCAGCCCATACTTTGAACTCTATCCCAACATTTCAGACCCTAGGTCTATATTCTATGATAGTTTGGCCACACACTAGGTTTTTTGTATGCTGATTTTAAAATCAACAAAAAACAAGAAAGCCAAGCTGACTGACTGTGAGATCTCATTTTATAGATTCATCAAACCCTTAAGGAGGGCCCAGTGGCCAGAGATTATGGCAGTTGTTAGGGATAAAGATAAGTCAGGATCCCTCCCTAAAGGAGCTCACAGTCTAGGGACAGAGACAGACACTAAATGCAATGACAGCACCATGAAAATAAGAACTAATGAAGGTGAGCAAGTTATGTTTTCGGAACTCTGAGCTGGGAGTACTAACTATCTATGGAGAGGTGGGGAAGATTCCCTGAAAAAACTCATATTTATCCTATAAATCATAGATTTGATGACAGCATCAGCACAGTCAATTTTGCTTTCCTGCCTCCAATGGAGTTTTAAATTCTACTGTTACATTTTTAGATTCCTTACATTCTTACTTTATGGGTCTCTGTGTGAAGATGGAGTTCCTGGGGGGGGGGGGTCAAATAATTAATGGGCTCAGCTGCTAATCAAAAAGTTGGAGATTCAAGTCCACCCAGAGACACCTTGAAGAAAGGTCTGGAGAGCTATTTCCCAAAAATCGGCCATTAAAAACATTATGGAGCATGGATTCTGACACACGTGGAGTCAGAATCAATTCAATGGCAGCTGGTTTCATTTTTGTTTTGGGTTTAATAGACACCATACATTCTCTTAAGGACACAAAACAGACATTTGCTAAAATTTTCTTCTTTTCCAATAGTAAATAATTTTCAGATATGTACTCTTCCCTAGAGTCTTCAGATAGTGTTTCACTTCTTTGCATTACAGAATTTTTGCTAGATCTTAGGTGGTCGTAGTAATTGTGTTCCTATTATATTTCAATGGAAGAAGTCTCTTCCAGTCTGTGTTTGCCAATGGACAAATGAAATTTTCTCTGCTTCTCTTTACTGTCTTCTTGAAGGCTGATAGAATCTCCTACTCAGATCTAAAGCTGTAGGAGGGTGCAAGTACATACTCTCTTGCCCGAATTCTGGAATCCAGTAGTCATTTGCATTTATCACTCGAGTTGTGGCCATGACAAGATTTTTCCTGACCCAATTGTCCAGTTGTCTGTAATGAAGAGAATTTATGTTGTCGAGAATCAGAGGCTATCTGTGGTTCTTCAGTCAGCTATGATAAATGGGAAAAAGGCAAACGTGAACACTGTCTGCTGTCAGCGTGTTTCCATATACTGCCCTATCTGCAGCTCTTTATCCCAGGGGTCTATGCGTTGCATTATAACCAGCCTCTCCTCGGCCCTCTATGCAGGCTGTTGTGCCTTCTCCTGGAATTTGTAAATTCTGATTGAATAACAGTTTGAAGGCTTACAATTCTTCCTACCAACTTTGCTCTTCTTTTTCAGAGGATGAAGTTTACGTGATAAAGTTTCTTGCTTTAACCTAAATGCTCGGCTGTTAACCATAAGGTCAGCAGTTCTAACCTACCAGTGTCTTTGCAGGAGAAAAGACCTCGCGATCTGCTCTCATAAAAATTATGACCTAGGAAACCCGTCATATAGGGTCCCTATGAGTCAGAATCGACTTGACGGCACACAAGAACAACACACTGTAAGTCGAGGACATTGGTGGTTCAGTGGTAGAATTCTCACCTTCCATAGACGAGACCTGGGTTTGATTCCTGGCCAATGTACCCCATGCACAGTCACCACCTGTCCCTCAGTGGAGGCTTGCGTGTCGCTATGATGCTGGACAGGTTTCAGTGGAGCTCCCAGACTAAGAATGACTAGGAAGAAAGGCCTGGTGATCTACCTCTGAAAACCAGCCAATGAAAATCCTATCGATCACAATGATCCTATCTGCAGCCAGTCATGGGGATGGTCATGGGGATGATGCAGGAGGACAGGGCAGTGTTTTGTTCCGTTGTGTGTGGTGTTGCCGTGAGTTGGGGTCAACTCAACGGCAGCTAACAACAACAATGTTGCAACCAGTGGAAATTCCCGGCAGACTCTTATAAATGGCTGATTCTTATTTTTCAAAACTCTTTCACCATATTTGAATGGGAAGATGGGAAAGTTTATAGCAAGAATCTTAGCTTGACATCATTTTAATATCTTAAATCTTAAGACTTCAGTTATCTTTTTTTATTGTATTATATTTTTACATTTTGTAAGCAAAGGTAAAGACTTGAAGCATTAGGAATACCTTTGGAAGTTATTCAGGTTGATGGCACGGAAGTGAAGGTACTGGTTTATAATAATTACCAGAAATTTTGTTTGAATTCATAAATTGTTCCTATGGAGAAGTAGCCACACGTACCAAGAAAAATGAGAAAGGGCACAGGTGCGATCATGTCTGTTCAGCCAGTGGAGCTCGCCACCGCGTGACAATGCTCGAGGCAGGTAAAGGCAGCTGGGAGCACACAGTTTCAAAAGCGCACTCATTTACAATTCAAAAGTGATCAGCTGCAATCTAGTGGAAAGATCAGAAGATGAATGTGTCCCTTTCTGGCCTGTATTTCATTTCCGAGTACCCAAGAATAAGCAAAGTGAACATTTGGATTTCATTAAGCATTTGAAATACAATAAGAATATATATATGTATAAATAGTGGAGGAAAATTTTTGATTCCCCCTACCCCTCTAGCGAAACAGGCATCTGGAAAAGGAACCAAGTGCAATGTGAATTTCTGGCGGTTTTCCTCAGAGCTGATAGTACAATTATCCCTGGACCTAAGAACAGAATTTCTGTATTCTAGCTTCCCAGGTTCTTCCTCTGGGGCAATTACTATCAACTTGAAACTATTTTTAGTAGGAGTTCTTATTCTTTCCTAGCCCTCAAATCCTCAGGAATTACTGAAATATTTCAATATGGTTTACATTTCCTACCGTCACTGAAATATTGAAATATTTCAATATTTCCTATCAAGTCATTTCAGTGACTTGATAGGAAATGTAAACCAAACCCACCCTATAGGACATGAGATGGTTATTCTGGGGAAGTCAGATGTGTGTTTTTGACATGATTAACTTTCACACAGTTAATGCCTCACTTATTTGTTAAACATTGATTTTTTTCACTCAGGCTAACACAGTGGCAGCTTTCAAACTTGGACAATTAAAAAATGAATAAGTAACAATCATAGGAACATTTTAATTGATAAATGACCAGTGGAAAAAAAGACACATTTGTTGATTTGTTTCTCTAAACCACCACTTGTCGAAAGATACATATCTAAACAAATTATAAGATGACATCGCCTTTCTTTTGTGACTTTCCATTCACAGCAGTCACAGCTAACAACAGCTTATGTGTGCAAATGGCATAAATGAGTTAAAATATATCATCAAGGCAGCATCTGTAGATATGAGAGCGTAGGCATTATAAACGGTACGAAGGTCAAGTTTTAGGAAGAACAATCAACCCTGCGCTACTGACAAAGAAGGCATGATTGTTTTATTAGAGTGTGTTGAGAGCCATAGGTCAGGGAGAAGTGGGTGTTGTAGTTGATGTATAAAGGGAGTATAAAATCCAGGTAAAGCACCTAATAGCTCTGGGACTTAGAGACAGGCAATGGAGAGTACATTCCGCATTGAGGCCTTGGTTAGGTCATCCTACTGTTTTCCTTTGCTGAAAAATCTCAAGGGTCTTACCAGAAGGACAGGTAAGTAAAAGAAGACCAGGGGATTCTGGAATGCCAGTGAAACGTTCAACACCAGCATAACCTGTTATCATTCTTTAGAAAAAACAGAACACCATCAACGGATTTGGGTTCTGCAAAGACCTCATTCGTTTTTCCAGTAGATGTTTCCTGAATATGTATTTAAATATTAGATGTAACAGGTGCTAAGACTGGAAAGATGGAAACAAAAAGATACTTCTGGACCACAATAGAGTCACACTTTGGTGGGTGTGGTGCAATTAGTTCCTTTATGTGGCCTTTTACCTTGGCTTTTTGGAAAAACAGTTTGGGAGATTTTTCCCTCTAAGCCCTGAGGAGTTGCTACCTTTGTCCTAGTTCTTTGGAGAAGAAACTTGGGGGACCTTCCAGGATACTTTCTACCCCAGAGGGGTGTTACTTTTGCCCTGTGAAGAAGGTGGTCTCTACAGGCAGAAAATGAGTAATTGAGGATTGGTTGAACTCTGGTCTGATGAGGGAAGCCCCACCTTGTAACTGATGAGGACTGGGACATATAAGGGGCTGAAATGCAGAGGTTTTAAAGGCCTCCTGGTTAACAGGAGCCGGAAGGAGAGCGTGTCCTTTGGGACATGGAGGCAGTGGCATAACTAGGGTATGGCAAGTATGGCAGGCATTGCACCAGCCCTGGGCACGTGGTGCCACTGGGCAGTTTCTATTAACCCAGTATGGCCAGCAGCATGTCTAGTGAAAATGACACCTATGGCAAGCACTAAAATTGCGCCCCCGTCCAAACATCTGACACCCCTTTTAAGTAACTTTACTATAATATCAGCTCAAAAATACAAGTCAAGCTTGTTAATCTTTTAATTAACACACTACCATGCTTGAGAAAGCATGTTGGGCCCGTACCGGGTTAATAGAAACTGCTCAGTGGTGCTATGTGCCCAGGGCTGGTGCAATACCCTAGATACACCACTTCAAGGCCCCTCCTAGGCCTGGTAGGAAAGGCTATATCTGAGAAAGCTGACAGCTAAGAGCTGGACTAGTTACCTGAAAAAGCTGCAGCTGACAGAGATGTTGGATGAGAGCTGGGCTGGCAGAGAAGCAGAGCCATGTGGGAGCCAAGCAGTCCAGAAGCTACTACACTGGCTGTGATCTGGGCCAATTAGTGGCAGAGAGGCCCAATAGCAGAGAAGCCTGATGGCAGAGAGGCCTGGTGGCAGAGAGCAGCTAAGAGAGCTGAGTGGGCTGCTGTACTGGCCATGAGCTGGGCCAGTTGGCAGTGGAGAGACCTGATGGCAGAGAGGCTTGACAGTAGAGAGCAGCTAAGGGAGGGAGCTGAGCAAGCTGCTACACTGACTATGAACTGGGCCAGTTAGCAGTGAAGAGGCTGATGGCAGGGAGGCTGACGCTGGGGAGACCAGCTGAGGGGAGGCAGAAGACAGAGAGACCTGGTGGCAGAAAGGCCTGATGATAGAGAGGCTTGACAGCAGAGAGGCCTGATGATAGAGAGGCTTGACAGCAGAGAGGCCTGACAGCAGAGAGCACCTAAGAGAGCTGAACAAGCTGCTACACTGGCTATGAGCTGAACCAGTTAGCAACAGAGAGGCCAACAGTGGGGAGGCCAATGGCAGAGATGCCTGATGGCAGAGAGCAGCTGAGAGAGCTGAGTGGACTGCAACACTGGCCATGAGCTGGGCCAGTTAGCCGTAGAGAGGCCCGACAGTAGACAGGCCTGATAGCAGAGAGCAGCTGAGAGAGTTTTTGGAATTCTCCTGCACTGGTTGGAAGCTATCCTGCACTAAAGAAGGGAGGGATGTGCTCTCTAAAATTTGGGGGAGCCTTTCAGACATTGCCTGTGTGCTTCCTGATCCTGATCCCGAGTTTTAGCCTGTTACTTCCCTAATAAGCCACATATCTGTGAGCATGGTCTGTGAGTTCTGTGTGGCCATTGCAATGAATATCAAACCCAGCAGAGAATTAGAGATTGCTGTTGGGGGTGGGGGGTGGGGGGCAGTTGGTGTCAGAAAGGTGAAGAAATTGCAAAATATGTCTGATCTCCACCTCACGGGAACCAGCTTTGTGCTTATTCTAATTCTTATCCTCATGAATTTAAACATTTTTTTTTTACAGTGTTACAGTGGGAAAAACTAATAATCACCTCTTTGTAGGTACTTGGTAAAGACTGGTTGAATGGAGGAATGATGAATAAATGAATGGATTTTTCAAAAGAAGAGAATAGCATTTAGGGATTACTAATATTGCTACTGGATTGACATAGCGGCTGCAACAATGGGCTCAAACATAGCAACCATTGTGAGGATGGCACAGGACCAGGTAGTGTTTCGTTCTGTTGTACATAGGATTGCTATGAGTCGGAATGACTTACAGCAGCAACAACAACAATATTGCTACCCATAAGTTGGATAAGATGGATATCTTATGTGCAATTCACTGATAAATACTTTCTAAGTGTTTATTCAAGCCCAGAAATACTAGGAAGTATTTCTTTTTTTTTTTGTTTCATTTTTTTATTTTTCCCATACAAAAATTTGTACACACATTGTTATGTGACCCTAATTGCTCTCCCCATACTGTGACAGCACACTCCTCCTTTCCACCCCTGATTCTCCATGTCCATTCAGCCAGCTCCTAACCCTCTCTGCCTTCCCATCTCACCTCTGGACAGAAGCTGCCCGTTTAGTCTCTTATATCTGCTTGAGCTAAGAGGCACACTCCTCACGAGTATCACTTTATGTCCCACAATCCAGTCCAATCCCTGTCTGAAGAGTTGGCCTTGGGTATTGTTTTAGTTCTGGGCTAATAGAGAATCCAGGGGCCATGGTCTCCAGGGTTCCTCCAGTCTCAGTCAGACCATTATGTCTGGTCTTCTTACTAGAATTTGAGTTCTGCACCCCACCTTTCTCCTGCTCTGTCAGGGACTCTCTGTTGTGTTCCCTGTCAGGGCGGTCATTGGTGGTATCCAGGCACCATCTAGTTCTTCTGGTCTCAGGCTGATGAAGTCTCTGGTTTACGTGGCCCTTTCTGTCTCCTGGGCTAATATTATCCTTGTGTCTTTTGTGTTCTTCATTCTTCTTTAATCCAGGTGGTTGGGACCAATTGCTGCATCTTAGATGGCCACTTGAAAGCGTTTAAGACCCCAGACGCCACTCACCAAAATAAGATGCAGAACATTTTCTTAATAAGCTTTGTTATGCCAGTTGACCTAGATGTCCCCTGAAAGCATGGTCCCCAGACCCCTACCCCTGCTACTCTGTCCCTCAAAGTGTTTGATTGTATTCAGGAAACTTTTTTAGCTTTGGTTTAGTCCAGTTGTGCTGACTTCCCCTGTAGTGTGTGCTGTCCTTTCCTTCACCTAAGATAATTCTTGTCTACTATCTAGTTAATGAATTACCTCTCCTTCCCTCCCCACCCTCGCAACCATCAAAGAATGTTTTCTTCTGTGTTTCAACCTTTTCTTGAGTTCTCATAATAATGGTCTTATATAGTATTTGTCCTTCAGAGACTGACTAAATTCACTCAGCATAATGACCTCCAGATTCCTCCATGTTATAAGGTGTTTCATGGCTTTCATCATTGTTTTTTATTGTTGCGTAGTATTCCATTGTGTGGATATACCATAATTTGTTTATGGATTCGTCCTTTGATGGGCACCTAGGTTGTTTCCATCTTTTTGCTATTGTGAACAGTGCTGCAGTGAACATGGGTGTGCATATATCTATTCGTGTGACGGCTCTTATTTCTCAAGGATATATTCCAAGGAGTGGGATAGCTGGATCATATGGTACTTCTATTTCTAGCTTTTTAAGGAAGCACCAAATCAATTTCCAAACTGGTTGTACCATTTTACATTCCCACCAACAGTGTATAAGTGTTCCAGCCTCTCCACAACCTTCCAGCGTTTATTATTTTGTGTTTTTTGGATTAATGCTAGCCTTGTTAGGGTGAGATGATACCTCATTGTAGTTTTGATGTGCATTTCTCTAATGGCTAATGATCAAGAGCATTTCTTCATATGTCTGTTAGCCACCTGAATATCTCCTGTGGCAAAGTGCCTGTTCATATCCTTTGCCCATTTTTTAATCGGGTTATTTGTCTTTTTGTTGTTGAGGTTTTGCAGTATCTTGTAAATTTTAGAGATCAGACGCTGATCAGATTTGTTGTAGCCAAAAATTTTTTCCCAGTCTGGTCTTTTGAGTCTTTTGGTGAAGTCTTTTGATGAGCATAAGTGTTAGATTTTTAGAAGCTCCCATTTATCTAGTCTCTCTTCTGGTGCTTGTGCATTGTTACTTATGGTTCGTATTGTGTTTATGCCATGTATTAGGGCTCCTAGCATTCTCCCTATTTTATCTTCCATGATCTTTATCATTTTCAATTTTATATTTAAGTCTTTGATCCATTTTGAGTTAGTTTTTGTGCATGGGTCTTGTTTCAGTTTTTTGCAGATGGATGCCCAGTTATGCCAGCACCATTTGTTAAAGAGACTGTCTTTTCCCCAATTAACAGACTTTGGGCCTTTGTCAAATATCAGCTGCTCATAGATGAATGAATTTATGCCTGGATTCTCAATTCTGTTCCATTGGTCTATGTATCAGTTGTTGTACCAGTACCAGGCAGTTTTGACTATCGTGGCAGTATAATAGGTTCTAAAATCAGGTAGTGTGAGGCCTCCCACTTTGTTCTTTTTCTTGAGTAATGCTTTACTTATTCGGGGCCTCTTCCCTTTCCGTATGAAGTTGGTGATTTGTTTCTCCATCTCAATAAAAAATGCCAGTGGAATTTGGATCGGGATCGCATTGTATCTATAGATTGCTTTGGGTAGAATTGACATTTTCACAATGTTGAGTCTACCTATCCATGAGCAAGGTATATTTTTCCACTTATGCGGGTCTCTTTTGGTTTCTTGCAGTAGTTTTTTGTAGTTTTC
>NW_004443945.1:17172439-17173817 GCF_000243295.1 Trichechus manatus latirostris | reverse complement strand
TGATTATGGCCCTTTCTTCTTTTTGAAAGTGTGCATTTATTGCTATAAACTGACCTCTGAGCACTGCTTTTGCTGTGTCCCAAAGGTTCAGGTAGGATGTGTTTTCATTCTCATTTGATTCTATGAATTTCTTTATTCCATCTTTAATGTCTTCATAACCCAGTAGTTTTTGAGCAAGGTGTTCTTCAGTTTCCATGGGTTTGATTTTTTTCCTTGTTTTTTCTGTTGTTGATTGCTGCTTTTATGGCTTTATGGTCAGAAGAGATGCTCTGTAATATTTCGATGCTTTGGATTTTGTTAAGGCTTGCTTTATGGCCTAATATGTCGTCTATTCTGGAGAATGTTTCAAGTGCATTGGAAAAGGAAGTATCCTTGGAGGCTGTTGGGTAGAATGTTGGGTATATGCCCATGAGATCAAGTTGGTTAATTGTAGCATTTAGATCTTCCATGTCTTTGTTGAGCTTCTTTCTGGATGTTCTGTCCTTCACTGAAAGTGGTGTGTTGAAGTCTCCTACTTCTATTGTGGCGGTGTCTATCTCTCTTTTCAGTGCTGTTAGAGTTTGTTTTATGTATTTTGGAGCTCTGTCTTTCGTGCATAAATATTTATTATAGTTATGTCCTCCTGGTGTATTGACCCTTTATCATTATATAGTGCCCTTCCTTATCCTTTGTGATGGATTTTAATTTAAAGTCTATTTTGTCATAAATTAATATTGCCACTCCTGTTCTTTTTTGAGTGTTGTTTGCTTGATATATATTTTTCCATCCTTTGAGTTCTAGTATGTTTGTGTCTTTGAGTCTAACATGTGTCTCTTTTAAGGAGCATATAGACGGATCGTGTTTTTTTATCCAATCTGCCGGTTTTTGTCTCTTTATTGGTGCATTTAGTCCATTTACATTTAGTGTAATTTTTGCTAGGTATGAGTTTAGTGCTGTCATTTTGATGTCTTTTTTGTGTGTGTTGTTCAGTTTCTTTGTTCCACTTAATTTTCTGTGCTAAGTCATTTTTCTTTATGTGTTTTCTTTTCATCTCCTTCAGGATTGTTGATTTTGTGTTTGCTGAGTCTTTATATTTTTCTAGTTTTTTATTTTGACTTGTAAGATTGTTAGTTTTCTTTGTGCTTACCTTCGTATTTATCCCTATTTTTCTAAGTTTATATTAGTCTTTTATTTCTTTATGTTGTCTTGACTTCCTCTCCATATGAAAAAACTATGTCTACATTTTTAAGACCCTCTTTTTTGTTTTAATGTTGTCATCTTTTACAAGTTGACATCTGTTTCCCTATTTTCAGTGTTTTAGCTTTGATTTACTTTTGTGACTTCCCTATCTGGGTTGATATCTTGTTGCTCTGTCCTGTGTTCTAGTCTTGGGTTGTTA
>NW_004443945.1:17155933-17170932 GCF_000243295.1 Trichechus manatus latirostris | reverse complement strand
AGTGTCAAATGTCAAGAACCTGCCACTTCACAGGTGAAACACTTGAAGTTAGAGTTCCAGTATATACCCTGTTGTCCTGCGGTAATGAGGGCCTACGCTGTTCAGATGGACCCACAGAAGTCTTTGTAGGGGGAAAGGCATTCAAAGTCTGTGGATCCCTTACGCCTGTGCTTAGGCAAAGGAGCTGTGCCTACCCTGGGTTCTTGGCTTAGGGGAGCCGGCAGTTTATCTTTTCCCCTGTGTTAATTTGTTCACTCTCTAAGGCAGGGAGAATGGCTCTGGGCATGTGTCGGATCCTACTTCCAGCCCAAGGGACTTGGCAATTGCTGAATGTGGTCCAGGACCCAGTGCAGAACGGGGAGCAGGGAGGTAAATGGGAGAGAGGTTTTTCTCTAAGGGGGGTGTTTTTGATCCACGTGGTAGGCTGTATGTGATTACTTATCTTTTGTCAGATCGAGGGCTGCTTCTCACTGGTTCTGTGTGGCCATGTAGACTCTCAGCCACTGGGTCTCTCCTGGTGTGGAAAAAGCACCTCCCAAGCACGGCTGCTTGCCTGCCTTACCACTCACCCCTGAGCTGATCAGGCCTGAAGGGCTCAGGGTCTCTCCAGGTCAGGTCCGGCAACTCCTCGCTGCTTCCGAACCATCTCTCCCTCCCCCTACCACTCTATCCGGTTCCTCAAGTCTGCCTTTGATGTTCAGGGCTTGCAAATTGCCATATATAATTGATTCACTTGTGTTTTCGGGTCTTTGTTGTAAGAGGCTCTACTGGAAGCATCTGAGTACTCCGCCATCTTGGCCCCGCCTCCTCCAGGAAGTAGTTCTTTACTCAGAAAAATAGAGTAAATTTTCTTTGTGTTCATTTCTCTGCAAAGGATCCTGATATAGATTTTGTTACGGATGAAATGAAATAGGAAGTAAAAGAAAGAAGAGAAAGAAGGCCTGAATAATCCAATTATATATAAATACTGAAAATAAATTGGACAGTGTCTTTTTAAAAATATTTACTTGGTTCAGGGGACAGACTCAAGACATAAATTTTAAAAGCATTATTAAAATTCAAATATTACCTTCATGTCTGCTTCTGTAAAGTATCCAAGTAAACAAAGCATTATATATAACAACAAAGCCTAATATTTTTTAAAGCCAAAATTTATTCCTTTGCTGTTAAGATCCTTTTTTATAGAAGTTTAAAAATATGTATTTTAAAAATAGAACAATCATACAACTCAGAAAAGGAGGGTGAGAGAATGGTTGTACATCTTGAAGAATGTACTCAATGTCAATAAATTGTACTTGTAGAAACTTGAATTGGTATATGTTTTTGCTGTGTATATTCTGAACAATAACAAAAAATTAAAAAATAAATAGATCAATCATAAGAATATTTTATTGCTATTAGTAATACGGGATTTTTTGTTTTTTCCTCCACAGTGTGTCTTTATCTTAATAATTTAGCCCCTGGCTCAGATTTTTGCAAAAACGAAGTATTTATGTTTATTGGATGAATGATGAATCAGTTAAAGAACGTTGACTGTTTTAGATTTTTATAGCAAAGCCTTTTTCTTGATTAGAATTTTCAAGAAGATGGGGTCTTGAGAACTTTGAAGAAGGAAATATAAATATAGCCTATGGAAGAGTCTGCAAGTTTTCTTCACTATACATTCTTCCTCTCTTCTTAGTGGTAGTAATAGAATTTCTGGGCTGGGCACAAGGCTACCTGGAATAAAGACTGCATTTCTCTGCCTTTCTTCCAGCTAGGTGTGTCATGTAAGTAAGTGACAGCTGAAGAGAGGTAAAGAGATGTTTCATGTGGGCCTTCTGGGAAGTGTCCTTAAAGGTAAGGGATGTACCCTGCTTTGTCCCTTCCACTTCCTGTTGGCTGCAGTGTAGACATGATGAAGAGCTTGGGCAGCCAGTTGGGACTGAGGCAGGACACCAAGGGGAGCAGCAGAATAGAAGCCTGGGTCTCTCCCAACTTCTTGGAACTGACATCCTAACCATGAACTGCTCACCTCTGCATTTTTGTTGTTGCCAGTGAGTAAAACCTTGTATAATTAAGCTTCTGCTAATTTGGGCATTTGACTGTGTAGATCATAACAAATCATGGATAACATTGTGAAAGATGGGAATTCCAGAACACTTAATTGTGCTCATAGTGAGCATGTACATAGACCAAGAGGCAGTCATTCAAACAGAACAAGGGGATACTGAGTGGTTTAAAACCAGAAAAGGTGTGCAGCAGGGTTGTATCCTTTTACCATGCATATTCAGTCTGTATGCTGAGCAAATAATCTGACAAACTGGACTATATGAAGAAGAATGTGGCATCAAGATTGGAGGAAGACTCATTAACAATCTGCGATATGCAGATGCCACAAGCTCGTGTGCTGAAACGAAGTGAAGCATTTACTGATGAAGATCAAAGATTACAGCCTTCAGTATGGATTATGCCTCAACATAAAGAAAACAAAAATTCTCACTACTGGACCAGTAAGCAACAATCATGATAAATGGAGAAAACATTGAAGTTGTCAAGGATTTCATTTTACTTGGATCCACAATCAACACCCATGGAAGCAGAAGTTAAAAAATCAAACAACGTATTGCATTGGGCAAATCTGCTGCAAAAGAATTTTTTAAAGTGTTAAAAAGCAAAGATGTCACTTTGAGGACAAGGTGTGTCTGATCCAAGCCATAGTGTTTTCAATCACCTCATATGCATGTGAAAGCTGGACAGTAAGCAAGGAAGACAGAAGAATTGAGGCCTTTAAATTATGGTGTTGGCAAAGAATATTGAATATTCCATGGACTGCCAGAAGAACGAACAAATCTGTCTTGGAAGAAGTACAGCCAGAATGCTCCTTAGAAGCAAGGATGGTGAGACTTCTTCTCACGTACTTTGGACATGTTATCAAGATGGACCAGTCCCTGGAGAAGGACATCATGCTTGGTAAAGTAGAGGGTCAGTGAAAAAGAGGAAGACCTTTGACGAGATGGTTTGATGCCCTGGCTGCAACAATAGGCTCAAATATAGCAGCAATTGTGAGGATGGCGCAGGACTGGGCAGTGTTTCGTCCTGTTGTACTTAGGGTTGCTGTGAGTCAGAATGACTTGATGGCACCTAAAAACAACAGTTTGGATTCTCTGTCATTTGCAGTCAAACCTTATCCTAACCAATAATGGCCTAAGTAGCCCCAAAATTGTTACCTAATTAATACATTTGCCATGGATTCTATGACTCCAGAACATCTCAGTGATCTGTTATCCCTGGCTAGGATGACTGCTAAAGTGTTGTTTCACCATATTTGTAAAAACAATGTCCTGAACCAGCATGAGGCTGGTTCCTATGAAAACCCCCTGCTGTGGAGTCGATTCTGACTCATAGCGACTCTATAGGATAGAGTAGAACTGCCCCATAGGGTTTCCAAGGAGCAGCTGATGGATTCGAACTGCCGACTTCTTGGTTGGCAGGCATAGCTCTCAACAGGGCTCCTCAAATACACCTTCGCTTTTCCACTTCTCCATCATGTCATTCTTTTTCTGCTAGATTTGATAATTTGATTCAGTGGTCACACAGAACTCATAAGAACTCAGAGACTATATTCCCAGTTACGTGGTTTATTAGAGTTAACAACGCAGAAGTAACAGGATACAATTTAGGATGCAACTCAGGGTCAGCGTCAGGAAAACTCACAACTCAAGGAAAGGGATAAGGGCAGGTCTGGGAAAGTCACTAAAAAAGAGAGTGCGTCTCTCCTTTGCTTAACGAGGGCATCTTCATATAAGCTCTGGCTGGAACAGGTCTTCCTCAGAGGGACTCTCAGGAAGCCCTCCTCTCGATCAGAACCACTCTGCCCTCAGGTTCTGGGGTTTTTGTAGGCCAGCCCTTGTATTTCCTGTCAATTACGAGGCAGGTTCCCCAAACAGTATGGGTAAAGGTCAGACCGGGTAGGGGCGCGGGGGGCGGAGCCAATCTATGTTAAACCAAAACCAAACCCGTTGCCATCCAGTCGATTCTGTAAGCTACCCTGTAAGCGACCCGGTAAAACAGAGTAGAACTGCCTCAAAGGGTTTCCAAGGAGTCGTTGGTGGATTCCAAGTACGACCTTTTGGTTAGCAGCAGAACTCTTAACCACGGTGGCACCAGTCCTCCAACCTGTGTTAAGGTAGCTGCCAACCAACCAACCCTTTGTAAGGCACTTAACTGGATAGCAAACTGACCAATCCCTTGCAAGCCACTCCTGCAGATAGCAAACGGATTGATCCCTTGCAAGCTGCTTATGCACTTAGCAAACAAACCAATCACTTGGCAGATTACAGCTTGACCAATCATTTCGGGAGAATTGCAAACCTAGGGCCAGAAAAAGCACATAGAAGAAACCCATTGCACCACAAAATTTTATCATATTTTTGAGGGTACCTATTACTAGGGTGGCACAGTGATAAAAGAACTAGGGCTGCTAACCAAAAGGTCGACAGTTCAAATCCATCAGCTGCTCCTTAGAAACCCTATGGGGCAGTTCTACTGTATCCTGTAGGGGGTTGCTATAAGTCGGAATTGATTGGATGGCAACGGTTCGGTTTTTTACTATTAGGATAGAAGTCCTGGTGGCGCAGTGGTTAAGCACTGGGCTGCTAACCAAAAGGTGAGTGGTTGGAACGCACCAGTGGCTCAGCAGGAGAAAGATGTGGCAGTCTGCTTCGTAAAGATTTACAGCCTGGGAAACCCTATGGGCAGTTCTATTCTGCCCTATAGGGTCACTATGAGTCGGAATTGACTCTATGGCAGCGGGTTTGGTTTCTATTATTAGGGTAATATCTATGTCTTTTTTTTCTAATTTGTTAAAATAAGAATTATATTTCTGAGAGTAGCTTTGTACACTGGAAAAAATTATAAATCACTTAATGAATTGTTCATAACAACAAAGGAACTGTATTTTACGTATTAGGTATGTTTTTAATTTTTTTCCGGTCAGGTTATTGTCGTTGTTGTTGTTAGGTGCTGGCGAGTCGGTTCGGGCTCGTAACAACCTTATGTATCTCAGAGCAAAACGTTGCTGGGTTCTGCACTATCCTCAAAATGGCTGCTATGTTTGAGCTCATTGTTGAAGCCACTGTGTCAATCCAACTCATCGAAAGTCTCCCTGTTTTTTGCTGACCCTCTACTTTACCAAGCGTGATATCCTGTTTATTAACGTATAATTTGCATACAGTAAAATTCACCAATTTCAAGTGTACAGTTCGGTGAGTTTTCACAAAACTCAGTTTACACAGTCATATAACTACCACCAGGATCAAGATAGAAAACACCCATCACTCCAAAACTTTCTTCATGTTCGTTTGCATTCAGTTACCTGTCCCTCCCACCCCTGGCCGCCGCTGATCCTCTTTCTGTCGCATACTTTTGCTTTTTCTATATAAATAGAATTTCATAGAAAGGAAATCATACATTATGTAGTATTTTGTGTCTGGCTTTTTCCACTTTATTGTTGAGTAGTATTCGCTAAATGGATGTATCCAGGCAACTGGTTCATTCAGGTTCAAACCCCTGCTGAGAATTTGCATTTCTAACAAGCTCCCAGGAAGTTATATATAAGAATCACCCAGGGATCTTGTTAAACTGTAGATTCTGATTCAGTATATCTGAGGTGGAAATGCAAACTCTCAGCAAGAGTTTGAACAGGTTCCAAGCCCTAAGTGTATCTCAGTTTGTTTAATCATTCACACATTGAAGGATATCTGGGTTATTTTTAGTTTTTGCCTATTATAAATAATGCTGCTATGAACATTTGTGTACAGGTTTCTGTATGAAAATAGGTTTCATTTCTCTGGGATAAATGTCCAAGAGTCTAATTGCCAGGTTGATGATAATTTTATGTTTAGTTTTATAAGAAACTGCCAAACTGCTTTTCATACATGTAAAATTTCTACCAGCAATGCATGAATGATTCAGTTTTCTCCACATCCTCACCAGCATTTGGTGTTGTCACTATTTTTTATGTTAGCCACTTTAGGGTCTCTATGAGTCAGAATCTACTTGACAGCAGTGGGTTATTCGGAGAGTTGTGTAGCGATATCTCATTGGAATTTCAATTTGCTTTTCCCAATGGTTATTAATGATGTTAAACAACTTTTCATGTGCTCATATGCCATCTGTATATCCTTTGGTAAAATGCCTGTTCATGTCTTTTGCCCATTTTATAATGGGATTGTTTTTCTTTTTTTACTGTTGAGTTTTTTGAATTCTTGGTATATTCTGGATACTAGTCCTTTATTGGATATTTGGTTTGCAAATATTTTCTCCCAGTCTGTAGCATGCCATTTTTCCTCTTAACAAGGTATTTTGCAGAGCAAATATTTTTAATTTTGATGAAGTCTACTTTATCAATTTTTCCTTTTGTAGATTGTGCTTTTGGTATCAAGTCTAAGAATTCTTTGCCTATCCTTAGATCCCAAAGATTTTGTCCTTTTTTTATGTATTGTAGCTTTCTGTTTTATATTAAGTCTGTGATACAATTTCAGTAAATTTTTATATAAAGTCTGAGGTTTAGGCCAAGTTTTATTTTTTTGGCCTAGAAATATCTATTGCTTCAGTACCATCTGTTGAAAAGGGTGTGTTTCCTTGAACTGCTTTTACCCCTTTGTCAAAAATTAGTTGAGTATATTTGTGTGAGTCTATTTAGTTCATTCCTTTTTATTACTGAGTAGTAGTCCATTATATGGATATATTACATGTATTTATCTATTTACCAGTTGTTGAACATTTAGTTGTTTCTAGCTTTTAGCTATTATGAACAAAGCTGCATTTTTGCATACTGTTTTTGTGTAGACATATGCTTTCATTTCTCTTGAGTATTTACTACCCAAGAGAGTTAAATGTAGATTTAACTTTATAAGAAACTATCAAACTGTTTTCCAAAGTGGCTGTACCATTTTGTATTCCCACCAGCAATGTATGGGAGTTCCAGTTGCTCTACATCCTTGTAACACTTGGTATTGTCAGTCTCTTTGATTATAACCATTCTAGTGGGTGTGTAGTGGGATTGTGTTTGTTTTCATATGCATTTCCCTAATGATTAATGATGTTGAGCATTTTTTCATGCTTTTATCTTTTCTTCTTTTTTAAGTAGGTTGTCTGTCTTCTTATTAGTGTATTTTTTTAAAACACCAATTAAATATTTAAGGGAGCTTACCTTCAAAGGAACCCTGAAATGGATCTTCCCAGACTCAAGGGATCTTAACTCTTTAAGAAAATAAAAGTAGCTCCTCATTTAAAAAAAAAATTGAGAATAACTTTCCTAATTTATTTGATGTATATATTTGGATTTCTATGTACAGCACTAAGTTTTTTGTTAAATATATATACAACAAAGTAATTAAAAAACATAGTGCTTACTGTTTCATTCTTTGGTATTGATAAAATTGAATGCGCAATATTGGTGGTTCATATTGTTGACCCAGTGTGACTAACTTAACTTCTTTAAGCCAGCATTCTATCATTTTAGTAAATAACTTTTCCTAATACTTTTTTTGACCTCTCCCAAAGGTAATCATTCTTTCCTCTAACTTCAAAAAGACTCTCATGAGTTGCAAAAGATGTATCTTGTGGCTTGCCTCCTCTAGCAATGGCAGTAAATGCCACATATCCAGAAGGGTAGTGGCAATAGAGAGGGATGGAGGATAGTGGAGTCTTCCATCTTGATTTTCACTCAATCCAGTAAATGCTTCAAGACCAAGGTCCCCAGGGTACTCCAAGATCCATTATGCCAACCCAGGAGTACAGGTTAATCACATTGTGAAAAGTATGAAAATACCTACTGAACCAAAGGGCAATTTCTCTTCTTCCACGGCTATAAGTCAACCATTAACGTACATTTCAGTAAAATAAAGAGGATTTCTGCAGGCATCGAGCTGTTCAGCAGTGAAATGTGCAGCCTCAAAGAGAAAAAGCTCCCTATCATTGGAAGTATTCATCAAAGTTGCCTGACATCTGCCAAGAATGATATTGTTATGGATTGAATTGTGTCCCTCAAAGATATGTGTTGTAAATCCTAACCTCTATGCCTGTGATTATATTCCCATTTGGGAATGGGTTTTCTTTGTTATGTTAATCAGGCAGGATTAATGTAGGGTGTATCTTGAGTCAGTCTCTTGTGAGATATAAAAGAGATTAAACAAGCAAGCGAGTAGAGAAGATTGGGAGAAAGTTGATGTCAAACCACATGGAGATCTCCAAGGACCCAGGAAACAAGCTGAAGAGACAAGGACCTTCTCCCAGAGCCAACAGAGAGAGAAAGGCTTCAACTATAGCCATTGCCCTGAATTTGGACTTCTGGCCTCCTAAACTGAGAACCCCTGTATCAGGATTGGTGGAAGACTCATTAACAACCTGCAATAGGGTCACTATGAGTGGGAACCTACTTGACAGCACCCAACAGTAGTCTATAGTATGAGTTAACCACATTAAAAAAAAAAAATTAGAAGTCACAGTTGTCACAAGATTTTTATTTAAGGTTATGCTTTGTCATATATAGTTTTTATTTGTTGGACACTGACTATATTCCTGGCTGTGTGTTAAGTGTTTTACATATGAATTTTCACAAAACCAGTATGAGGTAGATTCCTTATTCTTATTTCCCAGGAAACAGAGGCTCATAAAAGTGAAGTAACATTCTCAAGATTCTTCAGTTATGAAGAGGCAGAGTTTGAATTCAAACCAAAGCTAGATTCCGACATTGGTGTTTTAACCACTACTGTCTCCTGCTCTCATTTTTATTTTTATTTGTATTCTAAGCTTTACTTAATTTAAAATGAAATTTCTGCTTTTAAATCTTAGTCTTGCTATTAAACCTATCTTCAGCTATGTTTGTAGATATCATTGTAGATATTACTCATATAAATTATTGAAATTATAATAGTATAAACTTGAACAGTATGTGATCTGTTTAGCACATCTAGGTTTTTTCTCCCCTACAGAGTCTAAGATCTAGAGGCTGACTTCTTCTAATTGGTTCTTCCATTCAATTAAAAAATATTTTAAAAATTCCCGAGGATGTTCTCTGCACTACTGTAGAAAATGAATATTGATATTTGTTAATATAACTCTGATTTTTAATTAACATTGAAAATAAATGAACAAGTTTGAGTATTATCTTGTAATTTTTTATTTCTTAGTTTCTTTTTTACCTTTGAACTCTTTAAAATTTTAATTTAAACTACAAGTTTGATTATTGTTTCAAAAATGAAAATTCTCTGGAACACTACCTCTTGATAGTTCCCCTTTTCCATTTTAATCTAGCTTCTACCTAGGCAAAGGTTTAAGGAAATAGAAGATTCTTATTCCATGACCAGAAAGTCAAAGAATTCTAGTCGTTCCAAACCTGTCATAGAGGAAGAGAATTACAGGAACGAGAGCCCTCCTGCTTCCTACATTGTGTGTGTGTGCTAGCTCAGTTCTAGTTTTTGTGGATGCTTTAAAGGCTACAAATTTTGGAAGAGTACACAGAGATTTGGTGTTGAAAGTGAATAACATTGCAAACAGTTTTATTCATACAGTCTGACTTCAAACAAGGTCTGCTTGAGATAGGGTTTTGCTAACTAGATTTTAAATCTTAGAGTAAAAGACACTTTTCTTGTTTGTATCACCTGCAGCAAGTAAAGAATATAGAATTCACAATAGGATCATAGAAACTGAGCTGTAGAACTCATGCTGTCGAATTTCTCATTCAATGAATCCAGCTTCTTGAATAGACCAGTGACAGGAGCTCTAACTCAGACAGCAACTGATTCTATTGTTGAATACTTTTAATTGTTTAAAAAAAAAAAAAAAAGAAACAGAATGGAAGAAAGTAAGAAAGAAAAAGAATTCTAATATTGAACCCAAATATGCTTCCTGGTGATTTGCGCCCATTTTTCTTTTTTCTTTTCTCAACATAATGGTTATTCATGTGTATTTCCCTCTTAAGCCTCTCCTGTCTAGGTAAAAAATCAACAGAGCTTTCCACTGTTTCTGGGGGAATATCAGACTCACTGGAGGGGCGCAAGGTCTTGAGATGCGTTTTCAAACTATGCAACACATCTCACACGGGAAACTTAGGGTTAGGGGAAGGGAGACATTGTTACCAGTGGGAGGGTTATCACAGGACTGGGGTGAGTTGGGATGCAGAACAGTTGAGAACCCCTGAGATAGTGTGGATGCCCCCCAAGTAGAAACAAGAATGCTAGTAAATTTGGCTGTGGGAACAGTGGTTGGGTTCTCCTGGAAGCAGACGCTGAGAAGGAGTTATGAGTACAAAAGGTTTATTGGGGAGTAAGATCTATAAAGACAAAGAAAAGGAAACAGAATTGGGCATGGTGGACAGTCAGAAGGTGATGCAGACCTCACAAAGTCTGCCAGCCCCATGAGCAGCTCAGCTCTGCAGCAAAGATTGCCTGGTAGAGGGATCTTGCATTGGGTGAACATGGCTAGGAATTTGCACCACCATCTCGCTCAGTGATTGGCTGGGGACCCCCCCCCCCACCAAGAAGAATGTGAACAGCTAGAGGCTGTTGGGCAACTATGCTTCCTGCATTTGGGCAGCAAGTCCTTTCTTAAAGAGAGATCTGAGCAATACATGTCTGTGTCTATCTCAAGACAAAAGGAAGGAAAGAATCTGAGAGACGATGGAGAGAAGTCTTGACAAGACGGTGATTGATCAGATATATAGAACGAGAGGTCAAAGACAACTCTGATAACTAGGATAGCACTGCCATCAACAGATATCATTTGGTTGGGTTACAACCTCTTCCCACCATGCCCATAGCTGCCTTTTACTGAAAGTAGCCTGTTTATTTTCTGCCTAAGTTGCTGTGGCTTGTGCCCTCTGTGTTGAGTGACCAACTATACTCTTTAGTTACAACTGATGAGGCTAACGAAAGGCTTGACTCATGAGCAAAGGCAGCCATACAAGGATACAGGGCTGGAGGTGGCTTAATGTGAAACTGTTCCATTTTGAATGGGAGCAAACCAACCCAATATATTCTCTTTTGGGAAGACTCAAAAGCTAGGTGAACAAGAAGAGGTTGAAGCACTGCTCAGGCTATACCCTAAAGGACTGGGCTATTGTTCTCATTCTCCCCTGCTGCAGCTGAGTTATCCAGAGAGCAGTAGGACCTAGGAGCCCTGTTGTCTGAAGAGGTGACATATCCTTTGCTCCCAATATATCCGTGCAGTAAGCACCCATTATCACAAGTGATCTGGGCATGTCACTTCTTTAAAGAATGTGTCCTTTGCATTTGAAGAGGACAGTGCTGAAGGTCATTTCTTCTTTGTAAACATGGATGAAAAGATGAGGATTGACCTTAAACCTGTACAAATTATCCTTGGTTCTCAGTTTGGGCAACTTTTGTAAAACTTACCATATACAGCTTGCCTCCTCATCTCCTGTGGCTATTTTATCCACAGAAGGAGCTGTCACATCTCTAATTTTTGAATGCCGAGATGATCTATTTATTGCACTTTTATGGTGTTTCAAAAAACTGTCAGGCTACTGCAAGTAGCCTGAACTGATCGTTTTCTGCGTCAGTCTGTTCTATTACACTGAGTTCCAGAAAGATGGAGTGACCTGTGAGGCAAAATTCTACTTTTGCTTTGCCATAAAGCAGTCGTGTTATCTGTTCTCTCACTCATTCATTCATTTGTTCATCCATCCCACTGTTCCCAGGTGCAGGGATACAGCAGAGAATGAGACAGACTTCCTGCCATCTAGAACTGACATTTTAGTAGGGCAGAGGCAGACAACAAACAAAACCGAAATATATGGTATATCTGATGGTAACAAGTGTTATCGAGGATGAGGAGTGCCAGACTGGGGAGAGGAGATTTTTTTTGGTTGTTATTGTGCTTTAAGTGAAAGTTTACAGTTCAAGTTAGTTTCCCATACAAAAATTTATACACACATTGTTATGTGATCCTAGTTGCTCTCCCTATAATGCAACAGCATACTCTTCCTTTCCACCTGGATTTCTGTGTCCATTCAACCAGCTCCTGTCCCTTTTTTCCTTCTCATCTCGCCTCCAAACAGGGGCTGCCCATTTAGTCTCATGTATCAGCTGGAGCTAAGAAGCACTCTCTTCACGAGTATCGTTTTATGTCTTATAGTCCAGTCTAATCTATGTCTGAAGAGTTGGCTTCAGGAATGGTTTCAGTTCTGGGCTAACAGAGATTCCGGGGGCCATGTCTTCTGGGGTCCCTCCAGTCTCAGTCAAACCATTAAGTCTGGTCTTTTTACGTGAATTTGATTTCTACACCCCACTTTTCTCCTGCTCCGTCAGGGACTCTCTGTTGTATTCCTGTCAGGGAGGTCATTGGTGGTAGCCCAGCACCATCAAGTTCTTCTGGTCTCAGGCTGATGAAGTCTCTGGTTTATGTGGCCCTTCCTGTCTCTTGGGCTAAGATGTTCCTTGTGTCTTTGGTGTTCTTCATTCTCGTTTGCTCCAGGTGGGTTGGGACCAATTGATGCATCTTAGATGGCTGCCTGCTAGCTTTTAAGACCCCAGAAGCCACTTACCAAAGTGGGGTGCAGAACATTTTCTTAATAAACTTTGTTATGCCAACTGACCTAGATGTCCCCAAAATCATGGTCCCCAGACCCCTGCCCCTGCTACTCTGTCCTCGAAGTGTTTGATTGTATTCAGGAAACTTCTTAGCTTTTGCTTTATTCCAGTTGTGCTGACTTCCCCTGTATTGTGTGTTGTCCATCCCTTCACCTAAGATAATTCTTGTCTACTATCTAGTTAGTGAATGCCCCTCTCCCTCCCTTCCCACCCTCATAACCATCAGAGAATGTTTTCTTCTGTGTTTAAACCTTTTCTTGAGTTCTTATAATAGTGGTCTCATACAATATTTGTCCTTTTGGGACTGACTTATCTCACTCAGCATAATGTCTTCCAGATTCATTCATGTTATGAGATGTTTCGCAGATTCATCATTGTTCTTTATTGTTGCATAGCATTCCATTGTGTGAATATACCACAATTTGTTTATCCATTCGTCCATTGATGGGCACCTAGGTTGTTTCCATCTTTTTGCTATTGTGAACAGTGCTGCAATGAACATGGGTGTGCATATACCTATTCGTGTGACGGCTCTTATTTCTCTAGGATATATTCCAAGGAGTGGGATTGCTGGATAGTATGGTACTTCTATTTCTAGCTTTCTAAAGAAGTGCTGAATCACTTTCCAAAGTGGTTGTACCATTTTACATTCCCACCAACAGTGTATAAGTGTTCCAGTTTCTCCACAACCTCTCCAACATTTATTATTTTGTATTTTTGGATTAATGCTAGCCTTGTTGGGGTGAGATGGTATCTTTTTGTAGTTTTGATTTGCATTTCTCTAATGGCTAATGATTGTGAGCTTTTACTCATGTATCTGTTACCAACCTGAATTTCTTCTTTGGCGAAGTGCCTGTTCATATCCTTTGCCCATTTTTTAATTGGGTTATTTGTCTTTTCGTTGTTGAGGTTTTGCAGTTATCTTGTAGATTTTAGAGATTAGACACTGATCAGATTTTTAGTAGGCGAAATTTTTTTCCCAGTTTGTAGGTTGTCTTTTGACTCTTTTGGTGAAGTCTTTTGATGAACATAAGTGTTTGATTTTCAGCAGCTCCCAGTTATCTGGTTTCTCTTCTGGTGTTTGTGCATTGTTAGTAATGTTTTGTATTGTTTATGCCACATACTGGGGCTCCTAGTGTTGTCCCTATTTTTTCTTCCATGATCTTTATCATTTTCGATTTTATATTTAGGTCTTTGATCCATTTTGAGTTAGTTTTTGTACATGGTGTGAGGTATGGGTCTTGTTTCTTTTTTTTTAACAGATGTATATCCAGTTATGCCAACACCATTTGTTAAAGAAACTGTCTTTTCCCCATTTAATGGACTTTGGGCGTTTGTCAAATATCAGCTTCTCATAGGTGGATGGATTTATGTTTGGTTTCTCAATTCTGTTCCATTGGTCTATGGGTCTGTTGTTGTACGAGTACCAGGCTATTTTGACTACTGTGACAGTATAATAGGTTCTAAAATCAGGTAGTCTGAGGCCTTCCACCTTGTTCTTCTTCTTGAGTAATGCTTTACTTATCCAGGGCCTCCTCCCTTTCCATATGAAGTTGGTGATTTGTTTTTCCATCTCATTAAAAAATGCTGTTGGAATTTGGATCCAGGTTGTATTGTATCTGTAGATCACTTTGGGTAGAATTGACATTTTCACAATGTTGAGTCTTCCTATCCATGAACAACTTATGTTTTTCCACTTATGCAGGTCTTTTTTGGATTCTTGCAGCAGTGTCTTGTAGTTTGCTTTGTATAGGTCTTTTACGTCTCTGGTTAGATTTATTCCTTAGTATTTTATCTTCTTGGGGCCTATTGTAGGTGGTATTGATTTGGTGATTTCCTCTTCGAAATTCTCTTTGTTGATGTAGAAGAATCCAACTGATTTTTGTATGTTTATCTTGTATCATGAAACTGCTGAAATCTTCTATTAGTTCCAGTAGTTTCCTTGTGGATTCTTCAGGGTTTTCTGTGTATAAGATCATATGATCTGGAAATAGAGATACTTTTACTTCTTCTTTACCAATTTGTATGCCCTTTATTTCTTTTTCTAGCTTAATTGCTCTGACTAGGACCTCCAGCACAATGTTGAATAAGAGTGGTGATAAAGGGCATCCTTGTCTGGTTCCTGTTCTCAAGGGGAATGCTTTCAGACTCTCTCCATTTAGGATGATGTTGGCTGTTGGCTTTGTACAAATGCCTTTTATTATGTGGAGGAATTTCCCTTCTATTCCTATTTTGCTGAGAGTTTTTATCATGAATGGTTGTTGGACTTTGTCTAATGCCTTTTCTGCTTCAATTGTTAAGATCATATGGTTCTTGTCTTTTGTTTTATTTGTGATGGATTACATTGATTGTTTTTCTAATGTTGAACCATCCCTGCGTACCTGGTATAAATTCCACTTGGTC
>NW_004443945.1:17153343-17155017 GCF_000243295.1 Trichechus manatus latirostris | reverse complement strand
GTTCAGTTTCCATGTGTTGGATTTTTTTTCCTTGCTTTTTCTGTTATTGATTTCTACTTTTATGGTTTTATGGTCAGAAAAGATGCTTTGTAATATTTTGATGCTTTGGATTTTGTTAAGACTTGCTTTATGGCCTAATATGTGGTCTATTCTGGAAAATGTTCTATGTGCGTTGGAAATGAAAGTATAACTGGCTGCTGTTGAGTGGAGTGTTCTGTATATGTCTATGAGATCAAGTTGGTTGATTGTGCCATTTAGATCTTCCGTGTCTTTACTGAGCTTCTTTCTGGATGTTCTGTCTTTCACCGAAGGTGGTGTGTTGAAATCTCCTACTATTATTGCGGTGCTATCTTTTATCTCTCTTTTCAATGCTGTTAGAGTTTGTTTTATGTATTTTGGAGACCTGTCATTGGGTGTGTAAATATTTATTATGGTTATGTCCTCCTGATGTTTTGACCCTAATCATTATATAGTGTCCTTCCTAATCCTTTGTGGTGGATTTTACTTTAAAGTCTATTTTGTCAGAGATTAATATCGCCACTCCTGCTCTTTTTTGAGTGTTGTTTGCTTGATATGTTTTTTTCATCCTTTGAGTTTTAGTTTGTTTGTGTCTTTAAGTCTAAGGTGTGTCTCTTGTAGGCAGCATATAGACAGATTGTGTTTTTTAATCCATTCTGCCACTCTCTGACTCTCTATTGGTGCATTTAGTCCATTTACGTTCAGCATAATTACTGATAGGTATGAGTTTATTGCTGTCATTTTGATGTCTTTTTTGTGTGTTGTTGACAGTTTCTCTGTTCCACTTAATTTTCTGTGCTGAATTGTTTTTCTTTATGTATTTTCTTTTCATCTTTTTCATTGTTGTTGATTTTGTATTTGCTGAGTCTTTATGTTTTTCTTGTTTTTTATTTCGGTGTGTAAGATTGTTAGTTTCCTTTGTGGTTAGCTTAACATTTACTTCTATTTTTCTAAGTTTAAGCCAAGTTTTTATTTCTTTCTATCACCTTGACTAACAGGAGAGATTTTTAAACTTTGGTTTTGGGAGGTCTCTCTGATGAGGAGCTGTTTATTTTTATTTTTATTTTATTGTACTTTAAGTGAAAGTTTACAATTCAAGTTAGTCTCTTATATAAAAATTTATACATACATTGTTATGTGACCCTAATTGCTTTCCCTATACTGTGACAGCATACTCCTCCTTCCTACCCCTGATTTCCTGTGTCCATTCAACCAGCTCCTGACCCTTTCTGCCTTCTCATCTCACCTCCAGACAGAAGCTGCCCATTTAGTGTCATGTATCTACTTGAGCTAAGAAGCATACTCTTCACGAGTGTCTCAGTCATCTAGTGCTGCTCTAACAGAAACACCATGAGTTGATGGCTTTAATAAAGAGAAGTTTATTCTCTCACAGTCCAGTAGGCCACAAGTCCAAATTCAAGGCGTCAGCTCCAGGAGAAGGCTTTCTGTCTCTGTCAGCTCTGGAGGAAGGTCTTTGTGATGCATCAGTCTTCCTTTGGTCTGGGAGGATCTCAGAGCAGGAACCTCAGGTCCAAAGGACGCGCTTTGCTCTGGGCACTGCTTTCTTGGTGGTATGAGGTTCCCAGGTGTCTCTCCTCGGTTTTCTCTTTTATATCTCAAAAGAGATTGCATTAAGACACTGTCTAATCTTGTAAA
>NW_004443945.1:17151098-17152906 GCF_000243295.1 Trichechus manatus latirostris | reverse complement strand
ATAACAGGCACCAAGCAAGTCAGCAGAACACATTACATTAGCTCTCAAGGCTTTGAAAATAATCTGCTGCTCTCTGAGATAATTTGCAGAATAGCCCTGCCCTCTAGACTCTAGGTATTGGCCACAGTCTCCAGATTCTGAGTGGAGCCTTCAGCCCTGGGCTTCAGCTCTGCCTTCCAGGCCCACTGGGATGGCAACTCTGCTCCCTCGGCTTCAGGCACACCATTCTTCTAGTCCATCGGAGTGACACCTCCACCCTTAGGAGCACCAGAGGCCATGGCTCCACCCTTTGAAACCCTTGAGGCCATTGCCATACCTTTTGAGACTGAGGCCGCTAGGCTTCTTCTTGTGTTCCTTGTCTCTTCAGCTTCTGCTTCCTGTGGCCTCTTGGCCCTTGGGCCTCACGCCCGCATCTGCTCTGCTGGGGCAAGTGTTCTAAAGCTCGGTAGCGCCACTGATTAAGTGCCTGGAGGCACCCCAGTCCACCAGGAAGGCTCCTGCACACAGGCACTCAACTCCCTTGCTCTGTGGGTCAGCAAGCTTAACTCCACTGATAAGTGCCCGGAGGCACCCCATTCTGCCAGGAAGCCTCCGGCGCATAGGCACTCAGCTCTCTTGCTCCGTGGGTCGGCTCCAGCACCGTCTCACACTGGTCTCCTGGTTCTGCTGCTGCTGGTTCTCTTTTGCTACCCCTTCTCTGCTGCTGCAGGTTCTCTGCCACTGCCGGTCCTCTGCTGCTGCTGCACCTCTATTCATTCACAGTTTCAAAACTGCTTTCACATTTTAGGTATCTGTTAGAGCAGCACCCCACTCCTGGTACCAAATTCTGTCTCAGTCATCTAGTGCTGCTCTAACAGAAACACCACAAGTGGCTGACTTTAACAAAGAGAAGTATCATTTTATGTCCCATAGTCCAGTCTAATCTTTGTCTGAAGAGTTGGCCTCAGGAATGGTTTTAGTGCTGGGCTGACAGAGAGTCTAGGGGCCATGCTTTGTGGGGTTCCTCCAGTCTCAGTCAGATCATTAAGTCTGGTCTTTTTACTAGAATTTGTGTTCTGCACTCCACTTTTCTCCTGCTCCATCAGGGACTCTCTGTTGTATTCTCTGTCAGGGCGGTCATTGGTGGTAGCTGGGCAACGTCTAGTTCTTTTGGTCTCAGGCTGATGCAGTTTCTGGTTTATGTGGCCCTTTCTGTTTCTTGGGCTAATATTATCCTTGTGACTTTGATAGTCTTCATTCTCCTTTGCTCCAGGTGGGTTGGGACCAATTGATGCATCTTAGACGGCTGCTAGCTTTTAAGACCCCAGAGGTCACTTACCAAAGTAGGATGCAGGACATTTTCTTAATAACATTTGTTATGCCAATTGACCTAGATGTCCCCTGAAAGCATGGTCCCCAGACCTCTGCTGATGAGAAGCTGTTTAAACAGATAACTGAATAAAGTAAGAAAGCTAGTTATATGACTCTCTTGAGAAAGCTTTCAGGCCAGAGGGAACAGGAAGTGCAAAAGCCTTGCTTGGCATATTCTAGGAAGACTTGTTCCTTTGACTTCTCTATTCTAAGAGTAACTGCTTTTTTTGCTTTCAAAGAGAGACTCATGGGAGAAATCACCAAGGTTAATCTAGAGTCGGTCATGGCATCATCCTTGTTCACACTTAGCAACAATATTAATTGGGCCATTTTGTTATAAAGAAGGAAGATTTTGTATACACTTAAAAAATCAGTTGTGTATTAAAAAATGGGCAAAGGAAATGAACAGACACTTCACCAAAGAAGACATTCAAATGGCCAACAGACACATGAGGAAA
>NW_004443945.1:17139829-17149589 GCF_000243295.1 Trichechus manatus latirostris | reverse complement strand
AGAAATTTTTGAAATGGTGTATCTTTGGCTATGTGTATTTTCACCAAAAAAAAAAAAAAAAAAGTTTGAGAAGTTAGAGGGTTGATATGTTCTGGGGTTGTTAACCAATGTCATAAAACAACATGTGTACTTCTGTTTCATGAGAAACTATTTGTTCTGTAAACCTTCACCTGAAATACAATAAAAATAAATAAATAAATAAATAAATAAAAATAAGAAAAAAAAATCAGTTGTGGTTGAGTTGCTTCCTCCTCATGGTGACCCCATGTGTGTCAGAGTAGAACTGTGCTCCATAGGGTTTCCAATGGCTAATTTTTCAGAAATAGATCACCAGGCTTTTCTTCCAAGGCACCTCTGGGTGGACCCGAACTGCCAACCTTTTGGTTACCAGCCAAGCTCTTAACCATTTACACCACCCAGGGACTACGACCCATTGCTATCGAGTTGATTCCAACTCATAGTGACCCTATAAGACAGAGTAGAACTGCCCCCTAGGGTTTCCAAAGAGTGGCTAGTGGATTCAAACTGCCAAACTTTTTGGTTAGTAGATGAGCCCTTAACCACTATGCCACCAGGGCTCCTAACTACGTACTTATTTTTTGGAAAACCAAACAAACTTATGTGTTGATTCAATATCCATAAATCCAATATTTTATAAAATATTATAAAATTTTGCACCAGCTCTGGTCCAGTATTACGAATACTTCCAATCTCTCTTCAGTGATAACTCTAGAGCAGTAATTCTCATGCAGGGGTGATTTTGAGCCCCAGGGAATGTTTGGCAGTGTCTGGAGATATTTTTGGTGGGACAACTGAGTTGGGGGAGGGTTGCTCCTGGCATCTAGTGGGTGGAAACAAGGGATGCTACTAAACATCCTACAACAATACACAGGACAGCCCCCCACAAGAAAAATTATCTGACCCCAAATGACAATTGTCCAGAGGTTGAGAAATCCTGCTCTAAAGTCATAAGCTTAAGCTAAAACTTACAAGGTAGAGGAGGGGCATGTGTATCCTGGTCAGGTTAAAGCAGATGGTATGAGACTATGTTTTATGTTGTTCTTAATCTAACTCACTCATTCACATACTCATTCATTTGTTCAACAAATATTTACTGAGTACTTGCATTTGTTAAATATTACTATGCACAAATTATATCAAAACTTAGTAATTTAAAACAAAAAAAATCTTTTTTCAAGTTTCTGGCTTAAGGACAATCATGAAGTGGTGGTCAAAATGTCATCCAGAATGTAGTTATCTAAAGGCTTGACAGGGGCCAGTGGCTCTGCTTCCAGGGTAATCCTCTCACATGGCCAGTGAGGTGATGTAGGCTTTTTGGCAGGATACCTCAGTTCCTCACTACATGAACCTTTCCACGGGCTGCTTGAATGTCCTCACAACATGGCTTCCCTCACAGTGGGCAATTCAAGAAAGAGCAAGGCAGAAGCCACTGTGTTTTACTATCAAATCTTGTATATCACACACCATCATGTCTGCAATGTTTTATTGCTTATACAGGTAAGCCCTATACAGTGTGGGTGGGGACTGCACAAGGGCATGAATACTAGAAGGTGAGGACCATTGGGGGCCATCTTGCAAACTGGCTACCATAGTGCCTTGCTATGCTCTGGGCACTGTTCTAGCTGTGGGTGATACAGTAATGAACAATAGACAAGATCCTAGCTCTCAACGAGCTCTCATTCTTAGCAAGGGGAGGCAGACAATATATAAACGAATGAATGAAGATGGTAAATACCATGAAGGAAGTAAAGCAGGGTGATGCAATAGTGAGTGACAGGGTAGGAAGACAGGGAATTTAGATTGCCTGATCAGGGAAGTCCTCACTGAGGAGACGTATTTGAGCTGGGACCTGAATGAGAAGGAACGAGCCATGGGAAGACCCAATGACAGAGTGTTCCAGGCAGAGGGAACCACAGGTACCAACTATTATTAACAGTAACTTGTGGAACCTTGATTTGGACATGATGGCTGAGAATGTAGGGTGACCAAAAGCATATGTTTAGTTTCACAACTAAAAGTTACTCCTTATCCATTTAAGGCAGGAAAAAATATAGAGTAGTGATGTAGGTATAAATTAGTAAAACCACTTTGGAAAATTGTTCAGCAGTATCTACTTAAGCTGAATGTTGTCTTCTTTATGACCTAGGAATTCCACTCATAATGCACAAGAGAAATGAATGCAGAAGTCCATGTAAAGACTTGGGGAAGAATGTTCCAGGAAGTTTTTTCATATCCAAATGTCAACAACTGTAGAATGGATAAATTAATTGTGACATAGTCATACAATGAAATACTGTTGTTATTGTTGTTAGGTGCCGTCAAGTTGGTTCTGACTTATAGCAACCCTATGTACAACAGAACAAAATACTGCCCATTCCTGGTCCATCCTCACAATGGTTGCTATGTGTAAGCCCATTGTTGCAGCCACTGTGTCAAACCATCTCATTGAGGTTCTTCTTTTTTTTTGCTGACCCTCTACCTTACCAAACATAATGTCCTTCTCCAGGGACTGGTCCCTCCTGATAACATGTCCAATCTACGTGAGACAAAGTCTCACCATCCTCTCTTCCAAGAAGCATTCTGGCTGTACTTCTTCCAAGACAGATTTGTTCGTTCTTCTGGCAATCCATGGTATAGTCAATATTCTTCACTAACACCATAATTCAAAGCCCTCGATTCTTTGGTGTTCCTTGCTTATTGTCCAGCTTTCGCATATGAAGCTATTGAAAATATCATGGCTTGGGTCAGGTGCACCTTAGTCCCCAAAGTGACATCTTTGCTTCTGAACACTTTAAAGAGGTATTTTGTAGCAGATTTGCCCAATGCAATCCGTTGTTTGATTTCTTGGCTGCTGCTTCCATGAGTGTTGATTGTGGATCCAAGTAAAATGAAATCCTTGATAACTTCAATCTTTTCTCCATTATCATGATGTTGCTTATTGTGCCAGTCATGAAAATTTTTGCTTTCTGTATGTTAAATTTTAATCCGTGCTGAAATCTATAGTCTTTGATCTTCATCAGTAAGTGCTTCAAGTCCTCCTCACTTCCAGCAAGCAAGGTTGTATTATCTGCATATCACAAGTTGTTAACGAGTGTTCCATCAATCCTGATGCCGCATTCTTCTTCATATAGTCCAACTTCTTGGTTTATTTGCTCAGCATACAGATTGAATAAGTATGGATGCAACCCTGCGAACATCTTTCTTGATTTTAAACCACACAGTATTCCCTTGTTCTGTTCAAATGACTGCCTCTTGGTCTATGTACAGGTTCCACATGAGCACAATTAAGCATTCTGGAATTCCCGTTCTTCACAATGTTATCCATAATTTGTTATGATCCACACAGTAGAATGCCTTTGCATTGTCAATAAAACACAGGTAAACATCTTTCTGGTATTCTCTGCTTTCGGCCAAGATCCATCTGATATCAGCAATGATATCCTTTGTTCCATGTCCTTTCAGAATCTGGCTTGAATTTCTGGCTGTTCCCTGTTGACATACTGCTGCAAGTGTTTTTGAATTATCTTCAGCAAAATTTTACTTGTTTGTGATATTAATGATATTGTTCGATAATTTCCGCGTTCTCTTGGATCACCTTTCTTTGGAATGGGCACATATATGGATCTCTTCCAGTTGGTTGGCCAGGTAGCTGTCTTCCAAATTTCTTGGCATAGATGAGTGAGCACCTCCAGTGCTGCTCTGGTTTGTTGAAACGTCTCAATTGGTATTCTGTCAATTTCTGAAGCCTTGTTTTTTGCCAAGCCTTCAGTGCAGCTTGGGTTTCTTCCTTCAATGCCATCTGTTCTGGATCATATGCTACCTCCTGAAATGGTTGAATGTCGACCAATTCTTTTTGGTACAGTGACTCTGTGTATTCCTTCCATCTTCTTTTGATGCTTCCTGCATAATTCAGTATTTTGCCCATAGATTTCTTCAAAATTGCAACTCGAGTTTTGAATTTTTTCTTCAGTTCTTTCAGCTTGAGAAATGCCTAGTGTGTTCTTCCTTTTTGGTTTTCTAACTTCAGGTCTTTACACATTTCATTATAATACTTTACTTTGTCTTTCTGAGCCATCCTTTGAAATCTTCTGTTCAGCTCTTATACTTCATCATTTCTTCCATTTGCTTTAGCTACTGTATGTACGAGAGCAAGTTTCAGAGTCTCTTCTGATATCCGTTTTCATTTTTTCTTTCTTTCCTGTCTTTTTAATGACCTTTTGCTTTCTTTGTGTCTGATGTCCTTGATGTCATCCCAAAACTCCTGTGGTGTTCCGTCTTTAGTATTCAATGCATCAAATCTATTTTTGAGATGGTCTCTAAATTCAGGTGGGATATACTCAGGGCTGTCCTTTGGCTCTCGTGGACTTGTTTTAATTTTCTTCAGCTTCAACTTGAACTTACTTATGAGCAATTGATGATCTATTCCACATTCGGCCTCTGGCCTTGTTCTGACTAATGGTATTGAGCGTCTTCATCGTCTCTTGCCACAGATGTAGTCAATTTGATTCCTATGTATTCCATCTGGTGAGGTCCATGTGTATAGTTGCCGTTTATGTTGTTGAAAAAAGGTATTTGCAATGAGGAAGTCGCTAGTCTTTCAAAATTCTATCATTCGACCTCCAGCGTTGTTTCTATCACCAAGGCCTTATTTTCCAACTACCAATCCTTTTTCTTTGTTCCCAACTTTCCCATTCCAATCACCAGTAATTATCAATGTATCTTGATTGCATGTTTTATCAATTTTAGACTGCAGAAGTTGGTAAAAATCTTCAATTTCTTCACCTTTGACATTAGTAATTAGTACATAAATTTGAATAAAAGTCATATTAACTGGTCTTCCTTGTAGGAGTATGGATATTATCCTATCACTGACAGCATTGTATGACAATGAACACGATGACACTATTCTTCAATTTGTCATTCTTGGCATAGTAGACCATATAATTGTCTGATTCAAAACAGCCAATACCAGTTCATTTCAGCTCTTAATGCCTAGGATATCGTTCTTTATGTGGTCCATTTCATTTCTGATGACTTCCAATTTTCCTAGGTTCATACTTTGTACATTCCATGTTCCAATTGTTAATACATGTTTGCAGTTGTTTCTTCTCATTTTGAGTTGTGGCATACTAGCAAATGAAGGTCCCAAAAGCTTTGCTTATCCACATCATTAAGGTAGACTCTATTTTGAGGAGATAGCACTTCCCTAGTCGTATTCCGAGTGCCTTTCAACCTGAGAGGCTCATCTTCCAGCACTATACCAGACAATGTTCCACTGCTATTCATAAGCTTTTCACTGGCCAATTTTTTTTAGAAGTAGACTGCCAGGTCCTTCTTCCTAGTCTTAATCTGGAAGCTCTGCTGAAACCTGTCCACCATGGGTGACTCTGGTGGTATTTGAAATACTGGTGGCATAGCTTCCAGTATCACAGCAACGTGCAAGCCACCACAGTATGACAAACTGTGGTGGTGGATGTAATACTACACAGAAATAAAAAAAAAAAAGAACTACTGTTATATGCACTAACTTGCATGAATCTCAGAGACATAATATTAAGCAAAGGAGCCAGACACAATGAGTACCTAAGGTGCCATTCCATTTATATGAAGTTCAAGAATAGGCAATTGGTATTGGTAGCAGCCAGAGCAGTGGTTTTCTGGTGTGTGTGGGGGTGGGGTGGGGGGTTGGGTGGGGTGTGTGTTTCAATTTGGAAAGGGTCAGGAAGAAATTTTCTGGGAAGTTACAACTTCTGTATCTTCATCTAGGTTGATAACTAGCAAAACACATACATCATTTTTAGAAAAAACAGCAATGACCTTGGCCAGCTTTATATGACAAAATCAAGGACTCAAATGAAACAGGCAAAATGAACCCAGTTAGAGTCCTCAGGTTTATTTTATGGGTTCAAAATTTCATCTCATGTCCAAGTTGGCCAAGCAGGCAAAGTAAGGACCCAGAGGCCAAATCTGGCCACAGGAACCCATTTCTCTCAAGAGTCAATCTCCATACTCACAAAGTCATCCAACTCCCAGAAATTCAATCTTCTGTCACGTCCCCAGACTTTTAGCCCTCTGTTAACTCCCCAGAAGCTCAACTGTCTGTCAGACCCCCAGAAGCTCAACTCTCTGTCAAAACCCCAGAAACTCAATTCTCTGTCAAACACCCAGAAACTCAGCCCTCTAGAAGTCCAGAGAGGCCTCATGGACACCATTGGCTTTCCTGCTTCCCAGCTGCCTTCCCTCTTCCCCTTGTATTGCCTCCTCCTCACCCCTGCCTTATTATATTCTCTTCCTCTGCTCTAGAGAAAATGTGTTTTCTTCAATATATTAAAAAATATTTTTGCATGCATTCAGAAAAGAAAAAAGTGTTTTAAGTAGATGGCAGCTTGTAAAATTGTAGATTAAGTTTTTATGTTAAAAGCTTTTTCAGCAGAGGTAATGGGGGTCGAGAAAGGAGTGAGTGGAGAGAGGAGGGAGAACAAGATAATGATTTAGTCACCCAGGTAACCATATTCTGAGTGGAAAGAAATCACTGTGGGCTACTAAGTAGCAGGAGAAAAAAGGAGAGGAGCATGCTGTTTTCTCATCTTCTCAGTTTCTTAGCAGTTGTGCCAAAGGTTGCGAATGGGAGAGGATATTACTGTTTACTGGCATCTAATTTCTGTTGCATTCAGTGCCACTTTGTACAGGAATAAAGGTCCAGGGGAAAATTGATATGGGTGTTACCTGAAACCACATACACAGCATTACAGTGTTGTATCCCCAACCCTCAGCTGTATGGATGATGGCACATAAGCCAGGAGCTCTGTTTTTTGCATTGTCACCTTACTGTAAGAATAGCTAGCTACGTTTTAGTGTGAGTTTAACAGGCAAGTGCTGTGTTAAACACTCTACATTCATTTCCTCACTTAATTATTAGGACATCTCTACAAGATCATCTGTATTATTATCCTTCGAGGAAGTAGGGCTCAGAGAGGTAAGGTAACATGTTCAAGATCACACAGCAGAGTCAGGAAATAAACCCAGGGCTGACTCACAAAAACTTAGTTCCTAAGCCCCTCTTGTGTTGCCTTTGGCTGCTGTAACCGAGGTTGCCTTTTGTATATGGAGTGCTGAAAATGCTGCCAGTTTCCTCTCCTTCCAAATGAAATAGTAGCATTTCTAATACAACTCATGAAAGAGCAAGCACTTTAATAAGGCCTTAAATGTGGAGTGTCAGATTTCTCCTCCTTTACAGCTCCTTACCCCAGCACCAAATGACCAAAAGTTTTCTAACTTTTTTATGTTTTGTCTATCTCACTCCAAAAGCATCAAACTTCTCTTTGAGCCTGATTTTTACACACAAACACATACACAATGAAGTTACCCTTACTTTTGTATGGATTTCTATAATTCCACAGCAATTTGTCCACATTTCTGATATCACATTCATCACGTTGCATTTCATTCATTCAATACACGTATATTGAGCCTTCTATGTGCCAAGTAGGAACCCTGATGGTACAACAGTTAAGCACTTGGCTACTAATTGAAAGGTTGGCAGTTCAAACCCACCAGTGGCTCCATGAGAGAAAAGACCTGGCAATCTGCTCCTGTAAAGATTACAGCCTAGAAAACCCTATGGGGCAGTTCTATTCTGTCACATGGGGTCACTATAAATTGGAATTGACTCAATGGCACTTAACAACAACAGTGTGCCACCGTGCACTGAACGTCATACTCCCAAGCAGCACAGGCACAGTCCACTGGAACCTGCCCTGCACTGATTCCCGGTCCACACCGTCAGCCCTGGTATGTGCCACAAACAACCCATCCCAGCAATTTCCCTTCAGCTGGACCTGCCCTCCTGTACCATATCTGAGTGACTGACACAGCCCTTTGGAGAAGGAGGTGAAAAGTATTGTGCCCACAGACGAGCAAATAACAAAGAACTCACAGCCTGCCTGCTCAGACATAACCAAATAAAACAAAAAAGCAGGACAAAACAAACAAATCTACAATCAATAAGCGAGGAAAATAACCACTGAAAGCCCCAAAGACAGCAGACAGTATCAAAACATTTACAAAAACAGGACAGGATGATTCCAGTAGGCATCCAAAATAAAACACCAGATGACTTTCCAGTAGAAGAAAAGGCACTAGACCTAACCGATAGGGAATTCAAATCTCTAATATTCAGAATTATCCAAGAGTTGAAGCAAAAATCAGACAAAAATGAGGAAAAAAAAAACAAATTCATGGAAAAGGCAGACAAATTCATGGAAAATACAGACCAAAAAATGGAAGAATTCAAGAAAATAATACAGGAACAAAATGCTAAAATAAATTCACAACTAGAAATCATACAAAAACAACAATTAGAAATCCAAAAGATAGAAACAAGATTTCAGAAATGGACAGTGTCATAGAAAGGCTGAGGAGCAGGTTAGAAACGATGGAAGATAGGATCAGCGAAATAGAAGACAAACACTTAGCTACAACTCTGTTTGAGGAAAAATCAGAAAAAAGAACGAAGAAAAATAAATAAACCCTGAGAATTATGTGGGATACAATCAAAAGCAAAAATCTGTGAGTGATCGGAGTTCCAGAACAGGGGGAGAAAACGGAAAACACAGAGAAGATCATAGAAGAACTGCTGACAGAAAACTTCCCCAATATCATGAAAGATGAAAAGCTGACCATCCAAGAGGCTCAACGAACCCCATATAGGATAGACTCCAAAAGAAAATCACCAAGGCATATCATAATCACACTCGCTAAAACCAAAGACAAACAAAGAATCCTGAGAGCAGCTTGAGAGAAAAAAAAAAAGTCACATACAGAGGAGAAACAATAAGACTAAGCTTGGATTATTTGGCAGAAACCACGCAGGCAAGAAGGCAATGGGATAACATATATAAAACCTTCAAAGAAAAAAATTGCTAGCCAAGAATAATATATCCTGCAAAACTCTCGTTCAAATATGACGGTGAATTTAGGTCATTTCCAGATAAACAGAATTAAGGGATTATGTAAAAACCAAACAAAACTTACAAGTATTATTAAAGGGAGTCCTTCAATCTGAGAACAAACAACATCAGACCACAGGCTGAATATAGGACACAGGATTGTACTAGCCAGATACCAACCTAGGAAATGAACTCTTAAAGACTATGTAAAACCGAAAGAATTACAACGGGGAACCAGGGAAGTTAATCTGTAAATGACAACAGCATCAGAACAATGAAAGAGGGAATTAACGCTGTAGGTATAGAACCTTCTAGTGGAGAGGAAGTCAAGCGATATTAAGTGATAACAGACTGGTACAAATCCAGGAAGATAAGGGTAAATTTCAAGGTAACCACAAAGAAAGTTAACAAACCTACTCATCAAAATAAAGAAGAAAAATACGAAGTCTCAGTAAAAACAAAACCTACAAAAACAAAGGAAATGAAAAAAAAATCCACAAACAAAAGGAACTCAGCACAGGAGAGTAAGAGGAACAAAGAAAACGGCAGCACCACAAAAAAAAGCACTACAAAATGCAAACCCACTTCTAGGAATGTATCCTAGAGAAATAAGAGCTGTCACATGAATAGACATAAGCACACCCATATTCACTGAAGCACTGTTCACAGTAGCAAAAAGATGGAAACAACCTAGATGCCCACCAACAGATGAATGGATAAACAAACTATGGTCCATACACACATTGGAGTATTATGCAACGATAAAGAACAATGATGAATCTGTGAAGCAT
>NW_004443945.1:17105926-17138776 GCF_000243295.1 Trichechus manatus latirostris | reverse complement strand
GGCTATGTGTATTTTCACCAAAAAAAAAGGTCCTCCAAGGTGGAGAAGGGAGAGTGTTGACATGTCGTGGGGTTGTTAACCAATGTCATAAAACAATACGTGTACTGACTGTTTAATGAGAAACTATTTGTTCTGTAAACCTTCATCTAAAGTGCAATAAAAAAAAAGAAAAAAACAGTGTGCCAGGCAGAGTCCCTCAGTGGTACAAACAGTTAAAGTGCTTGTCTGCTAACCAAAAGGTTGGAGGTTGGACTCCACCCAGAGGTGCCTTAGAAGAAAGGCCTGGTGATGTACTTCTGAAAAATCAACACTGAAACCCTATGGAGCACAGTTCTGTTCTGACACACACAGGGCTGCCACAAGTCGGGGTCGAACTGATGGCAACTGGTTGTTGTATGTGTCAGGCAGTGCTCAGGTACTAGGGATTTCGTGGCGATCAAGACTCACAAAAATCCCTCCTCACAGAGCTTGCATTCTAGTTGGGGGAGAGTGATGATAAACAAAATGGTGAACTATATGGCAAGTCAGACAGTGATAAGTGATATGGAAAAAAAATAAAACAGGGAAGAAGGTAGCAAGTGGAAGTGAAAGGGGTGTCATTGATGGGCCATTGTGCCTTCTCGGGGACAGAGATGAAGCCATCTTACTCATGCTTCAGCTCATCACCTATTATTCTTCCTGGCACTGTGGGACTCAAGAAATATTTGTGATTGAACATAGGAGGCCAGTTTCATCAAGCTCATTTTATACAGAGATAGCTTGCCTTTCCCAGTTTTTGACTAAAGAACTGTTAGTTGTACTACTAATGGCCCTCCCAAGAAGGAAGTGACTGTTTATTTTTGGGGTGGGTTCTCTGCATTCTATGGTTTTATCAGGGTAGTTTTGAAGACAGCTTCAGCATAAGCCCACAGAGAACAAAAAATAGACAGACTTGGTCAGCAAAGAGGATACTTATTCCTTTTATGGAAGAGATGAGAAATGAGAAATTAGAAGCCAAGAAATAATGCCAGTGTCAGAAAGGGAGACAAGAAAAAGCAATGAAAGGAAACAAGTCAGGAAGAAACAATAAGAGAAACATCTAGAATGAATTGGTAGAAACAGCCAAAGCTATGATAGGAGAAAACCACAAACCCTCAACCCTGACAAGGCTCAGAGAACTGGAAGGATGACCACGGGGCAGGGAGAAGAGGAAGCATCCAGTAATGAACTGAAGGCTGGGAACACCCATTTATTTCTAGTTCCAATTTTTGTGACTATCCCTGAAAGTCTGTAAGAGTTTATTTATATCTCCTTCACTAGCACAGCTATCCTAACTGATCTTGACAATCATTAATGTTAGAAGGTGAACTTCAGAAAGAAGTACTTATAAATCAACCTTTTAAACAGAGGGGCCCAGAAAGCACACCGAGTGTGGGTTTCGTACAGTGGCTTCCAAACGGGGTCAAATCAAGTCCCTGCCTGTGAAAGTTAGCAGTAGAAAAAATAAATAGGCAAAAGTGAAATTTTACTAGGCCTAAAAGGAAAATTTTGCTCATTTCACATAAAAATACTCCTCAAAAATAAAAGTCAAAAGCCAAGGGTGAGATCTCTTTCTAAAGATCACCTCATGACAACTTGGATTTATTTAGTGCCTCTCTTACAGGAACTGACGGTTCCTGTCTGTCTCTGTATGGCAGCTTGAACCTTGTGTGCTTTTTGACCCTAGTTATCCTGGGAGAGAAAGAGGTGCAGAAATGTCAAGTGATTGCAACTTCAGGTGCTTGCAATGAAGAGGCGGCCAGGTCAGGGAACCTGAGAACGGTATGAGTGGCGCTGATACTGCCCACCTCAACACCACCAAGGGCTCCTCCCCATGATAGTACTTCGGTTCTCTCCTTACGACAGTACTTCAAAGCTGAGATCCCTAAGGAAGCTCCTCCCACTCTCTAGAACTATCTGAAAGGGGTGGGGACTAGCATTTACTGTCTACTTCGTATTTATTCCGGTAAAACCAGGTATGTTATTTCTTTCCATTCTCACAAAAGTTCTAGAAGTAAACAGAGGCACAAAAAGGTCAAATAACTTACTCTGGATCTCACTGCCCTGACCTTTGGCTTTCTTTCTTCTCAGTAGAGCTGCCTTCTTGGTAGCGTTCACGTGGGGGTTACTGAGAGGATGAAGGCCTCGGGATACGAAGGGGAGACACTGGAGGTGTTTCCCCTGTTTTCTTTTTTTTTTTACTTCTTCCCTGAATTAAAAAAAGAAAAGAAAATGATTTGTATTGGGATATTTTGAAAAACAATAAATACACATTTAAAATAAGATTTTCATAAAGCTATTCAGCTGTATCTCCAACAAAACAAAAAATTTTAAATGTTATTATAAGATCCTTACAGTGAAAAATGTCCTACATCCATCCATTCATCAGTGTACCTGATTCAGAATTCTTGTGCTGCTTCTTTGTTAAAAAAATACACAAAAAAGCGTCATTGAAGAGAGCATCCAATCATTAGCTTCAAGAAATCAAATATTTGAAGCTATCAAAAATGCTCTGGGCTTCACTGCTGATACAGGGGGTGGGGGAGAGGGGGATGACTTGGGCAATCTGTATTTTCTGGAACACTTACAGTCAACCACAGAAAATGCATCCTGGCAGGAAGTGTTTTAATTATTAAGATCAGCATAGTGTTTGCCCTGCAGACATGCTCTGAGAAACGTTTCTCTCAGAGTATGACTGGGGAAGGGAGTTGGCTCAAGTAGCAATCAATTGAGCATTATCTTTCAGAATACTAACAGATTAACGGGCAGAGGGTTCACGGCTTATAAAATACCAATGCCCCAACAAGTTTTTGGTTAGTTTGTTTCACTAAGAGTAGACGAAACAGAAAGATTGCAGATACCAGTTATCAATGTGGGAAGCCCCACAAAAGACTGGGAGAAGTGACCCTGGTTTGCTGACAACACAGGGAACAGGGCCACAGTGGGGGAGAGCACAAAGAATAGTTAGATTACCACCATGAGATGCGCATTTCGCGGCCCAAACTTGCTTCCTTGTGATGTCATGAAGTTGGGTGCACTCCAGAGCTGCAGGAGATCCAAGAAAGGGATAAGGAACATAAAAAGCTATTCATAGGGGAGTTGCTGTCTTCAAAAGAAAAGAATGCATAGGATAAAACCATGCGGTTTAAAACCCTAGTAAAGTGGTAGAAAGGCAGGGCCCTACCCTTAGGGTTTTCTTAAAAAATAAAGAGGCTGTTTAAGAAAACACAAATAAATAACCATATTTTAGTTCCTTGATTTTAAGGATCACTGTGCCTGAAGAAAGGAGCCCTGGTGGCACGGTGGTTAAGCGCTCGGCTGCCAACTGAAAGGTAGTTGGTTTGAACCTACCAGCGGCTCCTCGGGAGAAAGATGTGGCAGTCTGCTTCTGTGAAGATTTCAGCCTTGGAAACCCCATGAGGCAGTTCTACCCTGTCCTGTAGGGTCACTATGAGTCAGAATCGACTCCATGGCAATGGGTTTGGTTTGGTTTGGTACCTGATGAGGATGCTGTCTTGCAAGTGGCCCTGAAGACTTTAAAGCCAGGTTCATGGCACAATTCAAAGGTGGAGGGAAAGGGGAGCATCTGGCTGGGGCCTCAAGTTTATCTTTAAGAGCTTTGACTTTATTTTCAAATGAATTTAAACAGTCACGGAGATGCCTGATGGGACTAAAAATGATCCTCATACAACTTTGACTCGAGTCCCAAAATAAACCATATCTACAGCAGTATGTTATAAACTAGTTTTTTAATAATACCTGCAATTATCTTCGTTGTTGTAGTATGCCATCAAGTCGATTCCAACTCATAGTGACCCTATATGACGGAGTAAAACTGCCCCATAGGGCTTCCTAGTCTGTAATCTTTATGGGAGCAGATCACCGAGTCTTTTCTCCTTTGGAGCTGCTGATAGGTTTGAACCACCAACCTTTCTGTTAGCCATTTTGCATTTAACGATTGTGCTACCAGGGCTCCTTCGATTATCTAGTTTTCTTATATTGCACTGTAATTTTTTCCTTTTTTGTGCATGCTAAGAATTTTAACTCGTTAAAACTAAGCATTTTAAAAATAGCGACCCTATAGAACAAAGTAGAACTGCCCCATAGGGTTTTCAAGGAGCGGCTAGTGGATTTGAACTTTAGCAGCCAAATGCTTAACCACTGTGCCACCAGGGCTCCATTATATTGCCCTGTAATTGTTTTTTTGCATGTGTGTGCATGTTAAGAATTTTAACCTGTTAAAACAAAGTATTTTAAAAACATACCAAAATTTTTTACCCTATTTTGGATTTTCTTAATTAAAGGAAAATTATATTCATAGAGCTCAAAGTTTGTTAGTGATTATCAGGCGCTGGTGGGAGGGAGAAATGGGGGTATTGCTTGCGTATACAGTTTTTGTTAAGGGTGATCAAAAAATTTGAGAACAGCGGTGATGGTTGCACGACACGGTGAATGTAATTAATGTCACTAAATTATACATGTAAAAATGGTTGGCGTGGTAAATTTTTTTGTTATATGTATTTCACCAAAGTAAAAATTTAAAGAAGAAAGTTATACGTGGAATCTCAAAGAATGAACTGGCTCCAGCCTCTTTTAACTTCTCTGAGGCGTTGTCTAAAACTAAGTACACCTTTTGCCGGCTATTCCTCAGGCAATGACCTCAATAAAACCAACCCTTTTTTAAAAATTCAAGTTCATTTCCACTTGGAAGGATGAAATGCTTATGAAGAAGTCAGAGTGCTGCCAATCACCTAGACTCAAAAGGTACCTGGTCACTGGTGTTGGGAATGTAGTTTTAAATTTTGCAGAACATGAAAAGGCTTTCGGGTGTGTTGTCCAGGTGTGTAGTCTGGGATTTGGCAAAGCACATCGCTCCTTCCACGGGATGGCAAGGCCTTTGTCCTGCACAGCCTCTGACGCCTCTCACTTCTGCTATCGAAAATACTTAAAGGAATCTGCCTCTGTTTGCTTATACTTAGGAGAAATAACAAAACAAGCTGGTCTTTAGAAAGGTAATGAAGTGTGTCCCAGGGTAAATCCTCAGGATTTCGAGGTCCTTTGAGATGATTAAAATGAAGCAATAAGTATACGAACTCTTGCTGGAATAGTCCAGAAAAACGAGGGATTAGAGAATGTTGCTTATATGTGGCAAAAATTGTATTTGGTGAGGCTTTTTCCTCCTTTATTTCTTTGTCTGCCTTTTCCTGAAAATGAATACTTCGTGTATATGCTGGGAGCTTAGTGAACACTCAAACTTTTTAATGTATTGATGGTTTATTCTTACTTTGGCTCTATTCCTCGTAAATTAGCAGACCCTGAAAGATGCTATCAGCAGCATGTAACTCCATTTGTGTTAAAAAGTACAAACAATTTAAAACAAAAACTGATCAGCAAATTTGTAATTAACAATGATTAATTTTAAAAGAAGAATATACCAAGCATAATAATTTTGTGGAGAAATTAAATTACACATAATATCTTTCACATTCTTAAATAGGTTACTTTTGACTTACAGAGTATTTACATTAAACATTGACCTTATTTCATTGTTTTGAAAATTCTCTACCCCACCGCCCCCACAACTCTAAAGGCCTACATAATTTTATTTCTCTAAAAGCAGATTAACTCTTTCTCATGGACTCCATTGGTTTTTTCCCTGCGCCTCTGATTCTTCAGCTAGAAACGAGTTTCAGCTTGCAAACTTGGAAACTTTAGGAAGCAGGGACAATCAAGTGTCCGAAGTCTCCTGTTTAGAGCTGGAGGCTCCCACAGAACCCAAGGGGGGCCCTTCTCTGCTGTGTCTCTCACTGTAGCTGCATTCCTGGTGAATGCTAAGTAAAATACTTGTTGTCCCAAGTGTCCAAACACAAGTCATTCTGGAGGTTCTCTTGGAAGTGTGTTTCTTATTTATTAAGTGCCCACAATGGGTCAGAATGTCAGTGAATCTCAGAGCTGCAAGGAATTTCAGAGGCAACCTGGTCCAATGCTTTCATTTTATAAACAAGGAAACTGAGATGCAGAGGAAAGAGACCTGACCAAGGTCAAAAACCTAGAATGAGGCAGAGCTGGACAATGAAACTCCCAAGCCAGTGCTTTGTCTACCAACAATAGTGGCATTATGCCTTGGCAGACCTGACCCCAGCTCTCTAGAAATTTACAATTTAATTATACCAAATTTTTGTAAATTTTGAAGAAGATATTTGCATAAAAATTATTTTGCAAAATTATTAAAATGTATTTAAATTTTAAAAGATATTTGTATAATAAGAATGATGGAAATGGGATACACTTCTGGATTTGGGGGGATTGTGCATAAGAAGAAATAAGTAGACAAATGAACACCCCTAAAGTATATATTTTTCAAGTTGATTTGATTGTATTTATATTCTGCTTTGCTCCAAAAAGACCTAGAAACTTTAAAAGGGGCCATACAGTATAACAAGATACCTAAACCAAACTCGTTGCCATCGAGTTGATTCCGACTCATGGCGACCCCATGTGTTATGGAGTAGAACTGCTCCATAGGGTTTTCTTGGCTGTAATCTTTACAAAAGCAGATCGTGGATTCGATGGGTGATTTCAAACAACCAACCTTTAGGTTAGCAGCCTATCTCAAACCGCCTGTACCACCCAGAGACCAACGATCACCAGGTCTTTCTTCCGAGGTACCTCTGGGTGGATTTCGGTTAGCAGCTGAGCATAAAGTGTTTGCACTACCCAGGGACTCCTGTTGTTGTTGTGTTCTGCCAAGTCCTAGACCTCTAAATACCCAGGAAATCTTAGAGGAGGGTTTTCCCTCAGGGAAAACAACAAAAGAAACACCAGGGCTCTCTTCTTTAAAGAAGGATGAGAATAAAGGTGTATTTGGGGGAGTTTTGCAACAGAAGAGGAGAGTCTATTATTTACAAAAGATGATTTGCATTTTTGTTTTTATTTCTCATTTTCTGGTCTACCTAGGAAATTGCTGTTGAGAACAATAAACTGAAATTTGACCATGCTCAAAAATACTAAGTTTGATATTCCTTCACAAGGGGGGAAAGGAATAAATATATATATAGAAAAAGAATTTTCTTCAGTTTTAAAGTTTTCTCTGCTCTTGATTAACAAAGTCTTATTTAATCATTGTAGAAAATGCAGAAAATAAACTTTAAAGGAACAGAGGGTAAAATTCCCTATAATCTCATCCATTTTAGAATTTTATTTAATTTTTTTTCTGTGTATTATTTTTACGCATAATTAAGATTCAATTTTTCCACCACTCGTCTATCAGTTTGTCATACTGTGGTGACTTTCATGTTGCTATGATGCAGGAAAGCTACACCACTAGTATTTCAAATACTAGCAGGATCACCCATGATGAACAGGTTTCAGCAGAACTTCAAGATGAAGGCAGACTAGGAGGAAAGGCCTGGTGATCTACTTGCAGAAATTAGCCAAGAAAAATCCTATGGGTCACAACAGAAAGTTGTCCAACATAGTGCTAGAAGATGAGCTCTCTAGGTTGGAAGACACTCAGAATACACAGTGGCTGCGACAATGAACTTGGGAGTATACCAACAATGTGAAGATGGCGCAGAACAGGCCAAAGTTTAGGTCTGTTGTACATGGATTGCTATGAGTTGGAATTGACTCAATGGCAATGGAACAACAACTACAAGATCCAATTAGAAAACTAACTTAAAAATCTATTTCAAGTTGCAAGACAGTTCTTGGATTTGCTTCTTGTAATTCTCTAAGTATGCAAGATTGGATTTCATTTGCGAACAGGTCTGTGAAGTTTAACTATAAGGTAAAGATTAGACGATTTACAGCAAATCTCCTAGAACTTAACCATACAAACGAACATGTCCCCTTCAAGATAACTTTAGAGAGTTGACATAATACCACCACATATTTATTTTAACAATGCTGCCTTTGCTCACAATGTTTCTAGAATTCCTTTTGTGGAATTACTTTCTGAGTCTCTAGCACTTTCTTTTGAACATGATCACAGTGACAAGTTCTCCTCCTTGGAGGGTGGGTTCAATATTTAGGAAATGCTAAAAGTTATTGGGAGTCAGACCAATGAATAAGGTGAGGGACCCCTCAAGCTGGGAAATATTGCTTTTGGTTAAGAACATGGTGGGTCCAAATTGTAGTGAGACTTTTTTTCTCGTGTGGTAAAAGGATTTTGAAGAAGAGATGCTTTAGGGGAGGGAGATTACCCTCTACGAGTCCCAGTGAATTCTATAGTGTGGAGGGGAAAATTGACTCCGCAGAGCTAATTCATACTGGGTTTTCTGACTTGTAATTACACTTTTGGTGGCCAAAAGCTATTTGTTTTACAAGCTCCATGATAATTCCATTCTCAGTTTCTGGCAAAGCAGTAAGTATTCCATATTCAAATTGTACGATAGTCACTGAGGGAAATTGTTCTTAACCAATTAATTAGCTGAAACTACATTTACCATTACCATTATCTCACGATATAGAAGGCTGCTTCATGCTTTAATTATCCTGTTACTCATTTATAATGTCCTTTCTATTCATTTCACCCTGAATATTCTTTCCCTAGGTTCCACATCAATCTGGTAGCGCAAAAGAGAAAATAAGATGGCCCTGCTTGTCAGTACAGATTGTTAATATTTCTGAAGGTTGCACACAGAGTCATGTGTAGCTTTCTGAATTCTCAAGCTTGCATAATATTTTGAGTACAAAGTATAACTCTTCTTTTGTGTTTCTTATATTTGACAGCAAAAGATTGCAAGCTTTTTTATAATTCAAGGAACAGCAAAAGATTGCAAGCTTTTTTATAATTCAAGGATTTTAGTGAATATCTAGAAAAAGAGGCAACAATATTTCCCTTCATGCCTTTTCCCCCTACAAACTTATTTCTTTCTGAGAAGTTGGATTATATAAACAGCGAGACAGGGGAAAAAAACATTAAAAATATACACATATATTTAAAAAATTTTTTTTTTTTTTGCTATCTTTTTGATGTTCACTGGAGCCCTGGTGGCGCAGTGGTTAAGAACTCAGCCGCAAACCAAAAGGTCAGCAGTTGGAATCCATCAGCTGCTCGTTGGAAACCCTATGGGGCAGTTCTACTCTGTCCTATAGGGTCTCTATAGACGACAATAGGTTTGGTCTTTTGGTTTTACTGATGTTCACTAGCTTTCTTACCCCTTGAGGCCTAGTTTCCTCTCTTCTACTTAAAAAAAATTTTCCCCTTTTGGTTTGGTCAATTCTAAGGATTCTGTAAAAAGGAAAAACAAAACACTCTTGTCTGTGTGTATATCATGCTGCCATTTGACTAAAACAAAACAAAAAGCTGTGGAATGTGTAGTGACCCCCAAAAAGACATGTCTACATCTTAACCCCCAAACCTGTGAATTTGACCTAATTTGGAAAAAAGGTCTTTGCAGACATAATTAAGGATCTCAAGATGGGATCATCCTGCATTATCCTGGTGGGCCCTAAATCCAGTGACAAGTCTCCTCATAACAGACAGAAGTGGAGAAGACACAGATAGAAGAGGATAAAGCCATGAGAAAAAGGAGGCAGGGATTACGGTGATGCAGCCACAAGCCAAGGAACACCTGCGGCCACCGAAGCTGGAAGAGGCAAGGGAGGATTCTCCTCCAAAGCCTTCAGAGGGAGCACTGCCCTGTCCACACCTCGATTTCTGACTTCGGCCTTGAGAACTGTGAAAGAATAAATGTCTGTTGTTGTAAGCCATCCAGTATTATGTTTTGTTATGGGAGCCCCAGGAAATATATATGCACACTTACTGCTTGTACGTACACAGCCTATCTCTGGGAATAAAAACAACATTGGCTGTCACTGGGAAGAGGAACTGGGTGGCAGGAGGTAGGGGAAGAAAGGAAACCTGACTGCACATTCTTTTTGAATCTTTTGAGTTTTGAACCATGAAGAATGCAAGGCTGATTAATAATTTAAAAATAAAACCAAATAACAAAATAAACAATCTTCCAGTTTAAAAAAGAAGAAGAAATCTAGGGGAAAAAATACTCTCTGTTGATCTGAGTCTGAAATTTGGAGTAAAGATTGCAAGAAAATCTTATGGTGTATAGCTCTATTCTGACACATGTGGGGTAACCATGAATTGGGATCTCCTTGACAGCATCTAACTAAGAGTTAGCTAGACAAAGAGAGAACCACATGATGGAAGGCTCATAGGTGAGAAAAACATGAAGGACTTAATGAACAGCAAAGAACAGGAATACTCTCAGAGAACTTCAAGAAAGTAATGTTGTTATAGCTGACTCAAATGTTCAGTCAACGTTGTGATGATATTACTTTAAAGTTTAATGCACTTAGACGACCTTGAAATAAAGGCACCAAGTTCTGGACTCAGGAAGTAGAAGCCCCTTGTGCTCACTCAGATCAGCTGGCAGTATCAGGGCACCACCTCCTACAATCATTTACAGGCCAGATTGTATCTGGAACAGTGTTTTTCAAACTATGAGTTACCGCCCATGAATGGGTGTAAAATCCATTTAGTGGATACCGTCCAGCCTTAAAAAATGAAACAGAACACAATAGAATAGAATTGAACCAAACTGAACAGAGAAACATATTAGAGTTCATTGCAGGTAGTAAGGCTAATCATTGTTTTATGAAACTTCTGTTTCTGTGTTATGTGTGTATATGTGTACTGATCACATGGTAAATGAATTTCTTTTTGTGGGTCATAGTCAAAAAAATTTGAGAAACACTATTGTGAGAAAGATAGCCAGGATGATGAGAGACATGGACACCTGGCTTCTTAAGAACAGTTGCAACCACAGGAATGTTTAGCTTGAAGAGGAAAACTAAGGAATGACACGGAGCTGTCTTTCAATAATTGAAGGACTGTCACAAAGAGGCTAGAATGGCTTTGTTCTCTGTTGTCCCAGGCGGTGGGGTTTCAAGGGAGGGAGTTTTTAGATCACCATCCAGATGAACTATTGGCAACCGGAGGTGTCCATCAATGGAACTGCATAATGACACTCTCTAGGAGGGCTTTAAGCACAAGACAGCGAACCATCTGTTACAGATTCCTACACTGGGAGAGAGGTTGAGTTAGACATTCTTTTTTTTTTTTTTTTCTTAAATTTTTTTATTGTACTTTAGATAAAGGTTTACAGAACAAGTAGTTTCTCATTAAACAGTTAGTACACATATTGTTTTATGGCATTGGTTAACAACCCCATGACATGCCAACACTCTCCCTTCTTGACCTTGGGTTCCCTATTACCAGCTTTCCTGGTTGAATTAGACATTCTTGAATGTCCCTTTCCACTCCAAAATCCAACCATTCTATTTTTCCCTGTGGGTATGTTTGAATTTCCTAAGTTGTGTGCTTTGGACCAGGTAATTAATTCAGCAGACAAGTTAAACAAGTTGTTACCTCCTGAGGATGAAAACACAAAGTAAAAATGCAATTCACTAATTTGCTAGTTATTCTTATATCATATGTCATAATATGTAATTTTTAGCTATGATATCTATTTAACTGATAAGAGTTCTTAGGTCACTTGGAAACTTGGGTAGATGTGAGACTAGGATCAAGGCCTCCTGAATTCTAGGGTTTCTATTTAACTATGACAGCCTCCCCACCCTGAATGTCAACACTGGCTTTAGTCAGGCTGTGGCAGAGACTGATGGGCACCTACTTCAACATTTGTTCTCTCCTTTTTTGTAATAGGACTGTCAGTTTTTCCCGGGGTACATGACCACTTGAAGTAAAGACCATATTTCTCAGGCTCCCTTCTTGCACGGTGGGGTTGGACTGTTTTCATTGGCTGGTTTTTAGAAGTAGATCACCGGGCCTTTCTTTCTAGTCTTAGTCTGTGAAGACCACTAAAACCTGCTCAGCATCGCAGTAACAGACAGTATCACTGACAGATGAGTGGTGGCTGTGTATGAGGTACGGTGTCTGGGAATTGAACCTGGGTCTCCCGCATGGACGATGAGAATTCTACCACTGAACCACCATGTTTAACTCAATTATGTTCAATGTAATGTGAATGGAAGGTAGTTTCTGGAAAATTTTCTAAAAAGACAGCTGGTATATGCCCTTAGTAATTCGATTTCCTACTTTCTTTCATAATTTCTGCTTGTTGGATCTCAAGTAGCCATATTGGACCATAAGGTGAACACCACGTGCTGAGAATAATGGAGACTGGGTCCCTGAAACCATGGTATTGCTCTAGACTGCTGATCTCCAGACTTCTCTTACAGGAGAGGGAGAAGGAGAGAAAGAGAGAGAGAGACGGGCAGAGAGAGAGAGAAACTTCTATCTTGTTTAAATCAACGTTATCTATTTGTTATGTTCAGTTGAACCCTATCCTAATTGATGAGCAGGGCCTGTTTACTCACCTGTGGACACTGGGTACCCTGCTCTAATTTGCTGTACCCCTGACAGGAGACCATATCTTCTGAAGTTAGAATTTCTGAATCTTACATCTTTCTTAGTAGATAACCTGAACACATTGCCTTCGAGTTGATTCTGACTCATAGTGACTCCATAGGGCAGAGTAGAAGTGCCCCACGGGCTGCCACACCTTTCTCCCATGAAGCAGCTGATGGGTTCAAACTGCCTACCTTTCGGTTAGCAACCGAACGAGCGCTTTAACCATTGTGCCACCGGTTGGGCCAGTTTCGATTTAGCTATTTCCGGGGTTTAAATGGGTATATTTGCAAGCAAACTGCTCTTTTAGCATACTGAATGCTTCCTTGCTCAGTAGCCCAACTAATGAGGCTTCCAAAGGTCCTGACTTCGGTACTCAGAGAACTGGACCCATCCATAGCCCTTCTCTCTTTCAGGTAAATTTGCAATTCCTGTGGCCCTTCCTTCTTTCTTAATCTCAATTTATCCTTGCAGCCATACTGGACTTTGGTTTATCACCCTTTTTACCACTTAAAGCAACACAATGGGGCTTTAGATGACTGTGGTTCTGGGCAGGGCCAGGATTTCTAGAGAACTCTGGGAACTTGTCCAATCCTTCCCATTTTCTCAAGTAAAGGAGAGTCTGCTAAACTCCCACGGTAGTCCACACAACCAGTCTGGCTGAAAGATTATTGCAAAGGTTTTGCGCAGAGTGAGGAATGATGTGTAAGACATGAAGATGGAACTTGTCCACCTCTGCTGCTACTGCTTGTGGATTTGCAGCAACAAGTAGAAACTGCTAGATCTTCTGGTCAATCTGATTCCGTAGCCAGGCTCGTAACTTTACCCGGTGACTCAAAACCCAGAAAAGGTCACTATACTATTCAAGGATAGTAGACAGTAGACTTCTTGATCCCTGCTTCTGAGCTCCACCCATAGTGGTACTCAGTGGTCCCTCTTGGTGACCCTTGGGGATAAAGTTGATGTATTAGAAGTCTGTGTTGCATACACATGTCCTCCATGAATTTATAATGTTAGAACACAGAAAGTGTAACAGAAAGGCAAGTCATAGTTTTGAGGTTGTGATTCACGTAAAAACCAGACTTCTGATGATGCCATAAATTTGAAGCGTTTATGGCGTCAAAGAGCCTTGAGCTAAATTAGGAGGTTCTGCCAAGAATTGCTTTTAAAAGTTCATTTTCCTTTACGGCAAAAAAAAATTCATGTATTTTAATGCAGTAGTACGCATATACCATACGAGAAAAAGAATTTTAACCAACCAAATAGCATTCGTGGAGCCCTGGTGGTGCAGTGGTTAAGAGCTCAGCTGCTAACCAAAAGATCAGCAGTTCAAATTCACCAGCCGCTCTTTGAAAGCCCTCTGAGGGCAGTTCTGCTCTATCCTATAGGGTCACTATGAGTTGGAATTGACTCCACCTCAACAAGTTTGGTTTTTTTGGAGAATAGCATTTGTAGGTAAAAAAGTTTCTTTGAAAGACAATCCAGTATCTCTTTAACGTTCTATAAGAAAATTTCAAATTAAACTAAAAGTAGGATAAACATATCTTTTGCAGAAGTATCTGGTGTGGTCCAGTGGAGCCATCAGTGCTATTTGAAACATTCCGTTAGCTACCTCACACCTCCATATACATTTTCTTTAGTGCCCCAAGAGTACACTTACAAATAATGTTTAAAGACTTATTCACAGTGAGGCATCAAAGAAAGCTAGCATATCAGGCTTCTAAAATTTGATTTGTAACACACACACACATTTCCTCTCTTGTCTCTCTTTCTCTCTACTTTAAAGTGAACTACCAGGCTATTATTCTCATAAGAAAAGTAAAGGGAATAACCTAATGGACTATTAAAGTAGAATTGCTTTATTTACTTTTCAGGTCAAATCCTTTCCTAACGATTTTTTTTTTTTTGTGTGGTGAATACCTTTAATATGAGAAATACATGACTAAACCACAATAACTAAATATCCATAAAAGAAGAAGCATGTCATGTGGTTAGGACAGCAATCTGACTTCTTATTGGGCATACCCATGCATCACTTTGGACCAATCAAATCTCACACTGCTTCAGTTTTACTAACTCTAAAGGGAAAACAATACCTGCTTCTCAGAGATAGAAATGCATTATTATCTTGGCTTAAAGTCAGTCCCTCCTCATTATCACAAATATTTTATGAAAATAAGGATCATTTTGAGTCCTAGTAGCTCAGTTATTTTAATACAAAAAAATTCCAATGGAACAAAAGAATTAGGACAATTACATTGATGGTCATTGAGCTAAAACTTACTTAGGTTTAATCTGGAGTCCCTGGGTGGTGCAAGGAGAACAGCTGACTGAAAGGTTGGTGGTTTGATTCCACCTGGATGCACCTCTGAAGAAAGGCCTGGCGATTTACTTCCAAAAAAAAGCTGCCATTAAAAACCCCACTGAGCGCAGTTCTACTTGACACACACTGGGTCACCATAAGTTAGAGTGGACTTGACAGCGACTGTTCTTTTTTTTTTTGTAGGATTAATCTTCACTAAATCAACACAAGGGCCAAATCTAGTTTAAATGAGATACCTCTAAAATTCTGCCAGCTTGAAAATCTTCACTTCTAGGTGTTTGCTGACAAAGAGGTATTTCTATCCTGTCCTCACAGAAAGCTGCGTTACTCATTCTCACACTTTCCCTCCCAGGTGTCTCCACCCAACAAGAACACCAATTAAGGCAATGCTGTGAGTTTTCGTCCTATTTACTGGAATTGTGTAATGAACAGGAGGATTTTTAAAGGAAGAGCTGGATCTACTCAGACATTGTTTCCTGTCTGACATTCTTGACTCATCAGCCAGGGAGCAGGTTGGATGTATATAGAATAGTGGTTCTCAAACTCAGTGCACAATGAAATCACTTGGGGAACTGTAAAAATACTTATGTCTGATTTATTGGCCTGGGCATTGGGATTTGTAAATGCTCCCCAGGTGATTACAGTGTGTAGGGAGAGGTTGAGAACCACTGCTACAATTTAAAATTTCTGCTCCCTTAGTTCCAGAAGCCACAGGTGAGAGTTAAATTAGCTGCCACTAACTGAGCACTCACTGAGTCAAGAACTCTGGCGAGTGCTTTCTGTACGTGATGTCATTGTATCCTCACCACAACTGTGTGTCAAGGCCTAGTGATAATCTTCATCATCGGTTGAATGCGGCAAATACTTACTGAACACCATTATTATCGTTCTCGTTGCTATTGTGAATGCATAGATGAGTAAGACACAGTTCACGCCCTTGAAAAGTTAATAATCTGAGATGGGATGATAACAGGGATTCATTATAACTATAATATAATGCCGAATGTGTTCTATAAGAGACAAATTACTAATGAACTTCAAAGGAGGGAAGGCATACTACAGATTTGGGCAATAAAGATTAGAGGAATATAGATTGAGAGGTGAGATTTGAGGTTCAGTGGTGTGCTGCTGGAGGCAGGTGTACTGGTCCCTGAGAAGTGATAGCTAAATTTTCAGGAATTTTGTGAGCTAGTTGACATCACATCCAAAAAAACACAAACGTATTACGATTGAGTCAATTAGACTCACAGTGACCCTATAGGACAGAGTGGAACTGCCCCATAGGGTTTCCAAGACTGCGATCTTCACAAAAGCAGACTGCCGTATCTTTCTCCGGTGGAGGGGCTGGTGGGTTCGAACCACTGATCTTTGGGTTAGCAGTCGAATGTCACAGAGGTAGCTTGAAATTGGTAATGATAGAAGTATTTACACCATGAAAATTGGCAAATACTATAAATCAGGGCTCTTTTCTCCCAGGAGAGCTTGTTGTTAAATATTTACCAGCACACTACTGATGGATCTTAAAAGATGTGTAGGATTTCACCCTGGAGAGGTGGTAGAAGTGAAATATGCCAGGTAGAAAGAAGAGTATGACTGACTGAAGACAAGGAATTGGAAAGGTTTTTTGGTTTCCTCAAGCAAGAATAAATAGTCCAGTTTGCCTGGAGTAAGATACATGTAGGAGAATAATAGGAGTTACAACTGAAAAATTGAGGGAGGGATATGTTAATTAAGTCTACACCTTCCTTGGAAAATGTCTTATAGCCAGTTGCTGTTGAATCAATTCTAACTCATTTTGACCCCATCTGTGCAGAGTAGAACTGCATTGGATAGGGATTTCATAGCTGTGACCTTTCGGAAGCAGATTGCCTTCCAAGGTGCTTCTGGGTGGGTTCAATTCAGCATCTTTAACCAAAAATTCTAATAGAGTAGGTGCTCAAAAAATGTTAATATCCTCTTTCTTTTCTCTTTCATTTACCGAATAAAGTTCAAATTCCTAACATCTAAGACTCTCTACAAAAACTCTATGAGGTGGTATTAAGTATACTTTTAAAAATAGATGATGAGAGATTGAGAAACTGGCCCAAGAACACATGATTAATTATTGAGGTTTAGGGCACTGTGAAGTGGATATGACTCTAAGATGGTGACAGGGAGAATGGAGAATGGTGGTACCATCTGCAGAAATAGGGAAGAAGGGTGGTGCCACCTGCCGAACCTCGCAGAGTCTAAGTGCTGGGAGGATGCACGTGTTGCAATCACTGGCAGCAAATGAGGAATTAGAGACAGAAGCTGGGGGTGGTGGTTAAGTGTGCGAGTCACTACCCAGAGCCTGGTAAAAAACTTCTCTTCCATTTCTTACAATCTATTTCGTTTCTGTTTTTTTTTTAATTAAATAATTTATTTTTGTTGTTGAAAATATACATAGCAGAACATGCATCAATTAAACAATTTCTGCATGTACAATTTGGTGACATTGATTACATTCTTCAAGTTGTGCAACTATTCTCATCCTTCTTTTCCAAATTGTTCCTCCCGTTAACATAAATTCACTGTTCCCCAAGCTTCCTATCTAATCTTTCAAGTTGCTGTTGCCAGTTTGATCCCATATAGATAGTTCTTTAAAACAGCACAATGCTCAAGGCAGACATTCTTGACTAAGCTAAACTATTATTTGGTTTAAAGAAGACTTCAGGGGATATTTTTGGTTTAAGATTTAAACATTACCTCAGGGCGATAATTTCAGCGGTTCGTCCAACCTCAGTGGCTCCAGAAAGTCTGGATTCCATGAGAATTTGAAATTCTTTTCTGCATTTCCTCCTTTTGATCAGGATTCTTCTATAGAATCTTTGATCAAAACATTCAATAATGGTAGCCGGACACCATCCAGTTCTTCTGGTCTCATGGCAAAGAAGGCAGTTATTCATGGAGGCAATTAGCCACACATTTCTTTTCCTCCCCCTATTCTTGACTCTCCTTCTTCCTCTGTTGCTCCAGGAGAATTAAGACCATTTGTCTTTAAAGGATCTAGCTTCTTCCTCCCTCACCTCCCTACTGGAGGCTGGTAATTCTGTTGCTCTTTGCTTCAATCAGCAGCAATCTCAGGGATCGCGGATCAGCCCCAGGTCACCAAAGTACTAAGAATTCTGGCTACCATTAGGAACGTCTGTGGAGGTGAGGTCAATCTCTGGAAGATGGGATGCTTCTTGGGCATATCAAACTTCACCAGCTCTTGAACTTTCAGCTGTGACTTCAGTTCTCAGGGTGGAGGAACTCTGAACCAACCTGGTCTCTTTCTGGCTTTCAGGACCATAACCTGACTTTTGGGTCAAGGGAATAAGGCAGATCCCCCAAATTCCTCTCTGTTTCGGCCTGACCACCAAATGAGAGGTGGTTGAATGGCGAGATACTACGTTATTCATCTCCCTGTCACTGGCCTTGGTGGACAGTCTATCCCTGCAGAGCACAGTAAATCAAGATTAGAGAATAGAATTGAGGGCTGGAATAGTCAGTTTTAGAAATAGCCATTCTGTCCATTCTCATCAGCGACAGAAGTCCCAGTCTGCGGATTCTCTACCCACCCCTCACCCCCATCTTGAACAAACCCCTGAAGCATGAAGACTATCCAGGTGTGGAAAGCCTCACTTTCTTCTAAAACCCTACACGAACCTCTTTTAATCCTAGACTGCACTAAAAAATTTCTGGGTACAGATTGTTCCAATTAAATTCTTAAATGTCAAAAGTTTCTTAAAATAAAGTTCCTTAAAATAAACCAAATCAGCCATGCTGGATTACAGCCAACATAAATCAAAGTACCTAACCAGATGGGGATTCTGTAAACTAAAGGCAATAGCAGTTGTTCACAGCATAGGACCTGATGAAAAAAGCAAAAGGCATCAGATAGGCCATGTCTCCCTTTCAAATTGTTTTTGAAACCACAGGGTAACATCTAATAAACAAATGAACTGTACTTCCTTCAGCACCTGTTCACAAGCAGAAACCCCAGAATATGCTGATGACGTTCAGAAAAAAGAAGCTGTGGTCCAGGTGGCAAAACAACCACATTTATTCTGAGTGAGAGAGGAATTAGGCAGCTGCTTGCATAACCTGGAGAGTAGAATGTGGGAACCATCACTCCCTTCAGTCTCCATCCAGCCTGTTAGAGGGCATCAGAAAGATGCAGCCTGACCTAACCCAGCAGGTGTGGTCCTGTTGCTCACCATGCCACTGAGCCGCAGTGACAGCCTGGCCACTGATAAAATGCAGCCGTGTTAGAAACGGTCTCCTGCAGAACCACTGACCACACACAAACATCAGCCCAGCATCAAGCCCGAGTTATTGTCCTGAGAGCAAAAATAATTCTGTTTGGGAGGAAAACGCTTTCTAAGAGACTAAGAGGAAAGTGATGCCATCACGTATCTTGCTACCCAGCAGGGTGGGGACTCCGTGAGCTGTTAGCACCATATGGGAGAAGTGGGGTGGAAAATGGTCCAGGCCAAGGTCAGACACGGACAAGAGTGGAGGCACGTCTCCAGGCCTGGGCTGTGAGCTGTCAGTACTGGAGGGCACTGGGCAAGGTCAGTGTGGAGTCAATAGTAGGAGGTGCCAAGTTGGACCAGGGGTGCTCCATGGATGCTCTAAGGGCCCAGCTGGCAGGGAATCAGGGGGCCCTCCCCTCTTTCTTTGCCTGGCTCACTGCTACCCACCCTTTGGGCCTTGGCTCAGACATTATTTTCTCAAAGAAGCCCCCAGACCAGGGTCAAGTCCCCTGTTACACACTCTGCTATCCCTCTGTAATTCTCCTTTACAGCATATGATTGAAGCAGGCTCTGAACCAGTTTGGTCAGGATCAGACCCCTGCTGAGAATTTGCATTTCTAACAAGTTCCCAGGCAATGCTAATACTGCTGGTTAGGGATCAATTCTGAGAACCACTGGTAGAACAGTGGCTCTCAAAGTTTATTATACATAAGAATCACCTGGAGATCTTGTGAAACTGTGGATTCTGATTCAATATATCTGGGGTGGAAATGCAAATTCTCCTGGAATGAACTGGTTTGAAGCCCTGGATTGAAGTAATTGAATTGATTACTTATTTTGCAGGCCTCCCTGCTGGAACATAAACTTCATGAGGCGGGTGCCATGTCTGACTTCTTTATTGTTGCCTCTCCAGTACCGAGAACAAGATGTGGCCCGTTGTGATCTTATTGGGAAGAAGGGAAGAAGAATGTTATTGTTAGCTGCCAAATCGGCCCCTGACTCATGGCAACCCATGTGTTACAGAGTAGAACTGCTCCATAGGGTTTTCTTGACTGTAATCTTCACAGAAGCAAATCTCTAGGCCTTTCTTCCATAGAGATGCTGGGTGGGTTCGAACCGCCCACCTTCTGGTTAGCAGCTGGTTGCAAACCACTTGCACCACCCAGGCTCATATGGGAAGAAGAATAAAGCACACAAAAGAGAAAGGAGGGATGAAGGAAGGAAAAGTCAGAGGGATGTGCACACAAAGCTGTGTCTTGTTCCATAGGGTCCCCTTTCTGAGGATCTGCTCACAGACTTGCAAATACCAGCAGGCGTGGCTGATCCTGAAAGCATGGTATCCCCAGCTCAGCAACTGATCCATGTGGTAGACACTCTAGGGTATATGGTTAAGGAAACTGAGACATGATTCTGTCCTTGAAAAATGGCCACATTTTATTTCTTGGGGTTTCACCTCTTGAGGGTGGGTTTTCTTTCTCCAGTGTGTTGAGATGAAAACAAGCTGTAACCTGAAACTATAGATACTTCTCAAGGATGACAGTATGTTGAAAGAATGTAGTTAAAATGTTCATTAGGGATCATCTACGGTTGTAAAGAACAGGATAGAGGTACAGATTCCCTTAATCCTTGGATTTACCCAACAGGATTTTAACAAATGAGATGAACTTCTGAAAAGAAGACAGGCATTTACAATCCCATTGCAAACAAAATCTAATGAAAGACATCTGAAGAACACAGGCGAAGGAACAGCTTGCAAGAAGGCTGCATTTTACAGGCAAAGACCTTTGCCAATAGCTTTGATACTCATACAATTATTGATGTTGTTTATCAAATCTACAGCAGATGGGAGTCCAGGAGGGAAAAGGTGATTGGGGAAATAGGTTTGGGACTATTAGCCGGGTGGAAGCAGTACCCCCCCAACTTTAATGTTCTTACAATTTACCTAGGAGGCCTGGTGGTGCAACGGTTAAGCCCTTGGCTGCTAACCAGAAGGTTGGTGGTTTGAACCCACCCAGCTTCTCTGTAGAAGAAAGACCTGGAGATCTGCTCCTATAAAGATTACAGCCTAGGAAACCCTATGGGGCAGTTCTACTCTGTCTCATGGGGTTGCTCTGAGTCAGAATTGACTCAACAGCACCCAACAACAATAACGATTTACCTGAGGTTGAGCTGGTCTGGGGCTGGCCCTCAGATTCTGCTTTTTGAACATTCTCCCAAATGATACTGATGTTGGTAGCAAGGCTGTAGAGCACAGTAAAGGGATGTGTAGCTATGGAGAAAAGCTCAGGTGGAAGCAATATGTTTTTTGAGCATAGGAACCATCTTCAGTAATTTTGTATTTCCCCACAGACTCTTGTACACAGTACTCACATATTTCTGTTTTACTTAACTTTGGGGGGTTGCAAGCAATAGATGGTCACTCAACCTAGTTCAAGTGATGAGGTTTGCGGTGAAAAAAGGCAAAGCAGTTAGGGTGATGAAGACTTCTGGAAATCCAGAACGGACCTGTGGAATAGCCAGGCCTCACAGAGACTGGAAACAGATGTCTTCCTGAATCCAAGGCAGCTCAAGTGACTTCAGGGGCAGGAATTTGGTGAATTCTTCACCCTCTTGCTGTTCTTCAAAGGGCTTTTCTCTCTCTCAAAGCTTTTATTACCTCCTGCTTCCTCATAACTTCAGCTCCCTACTCACAGCCTCTTGTAGCTCCTCCTCTGACTCAAAGCCTCTCTCTGCTTCCCCACTAAGACAGGATCTTCTCTGCGGTTCCTAACACAGGCTCTCAGGTACATTACCCCAAATGCCTCCTGGGCTATGGCAGCCCGTGGACTGGCTTTTTTTCAGTTAGGTGGGCCCCACCTCTCCAAACACCTGGGGCTGGTGGGGGGAAGGCTGGTTGGCCATGTGGTACAACCTGGCTGGCAGGGGAGCAGATGCTGCATTTGAGGAAGGGCCTTTTAAGGAGTTAGTGGGCGTGGTATTTGTCTCCTCCAGGGAAACCAGGGCTGGCTGAGCTCCAGTCCCTGGAGAGCTACCTGATCTTGGTTGCTCTCTGAGGCAAAAAAAAAAACTTTCTTCAAAAAGTATTGGGAGACTTCCTATTTGGAAATTTCCTGTCTGTTCTACTGAAGGGGAAGAGTTCATTTTTCTGTTTTCAAAGAGTTGGTGGTTTTCCAAAGCCTTCCATTTGGGATTAAAAATGTTAATTAAAGATAAAGCAATGACCGCAAGTCTAATCGCCTTTGTGAACTACTGCCTATTTTGCCATGAGACCAGAAGAACGAGATGGTGCCAGGCCACCACTCCTGAATGTTTTGATCAAGGATTCAATAGATGGAACCTGATCAAAAGGGGAAAAAAGGTAGAACAGAATTCAGGTTCTTATGGATTCTGTACTTTCTGGACCCATTGAGACAGGAGGAACCTCTGAATCTATTGCCCTGAGATAACCTGGAGCTGAAACTATACCCTGAAGTCATCTTTAAACTAAACAACAGTTTAACTAAATCAGTAAAGAATGTTTGCCCTGAGACTTGTACTCTTTTGCAGAATTATGTGTATGAGATTAAATTGACAACAGTAACTGTAAAGCATAGATGAGAAGTTTAGGGGCAGTGAATCTAAGTTAATGGTGTGAAATAATTTGGGAATAGATAGTGAGAATGATGACACAATGTGAAGAATGTAACCAATGTCACTGAATTGTACCTGTAGAAGTTGTTGAATGGATATATGGCTAAGTATATTTTCACAAAAAAGTGCATAGTAATATGTATATATAATTGATTAATGTATAATATATAATAAAGAGAACACAGAAGAAAAAAAGATAAGCCAATGATCCTTCCCCACAGCTCCTGGGTTGGTGGCATCATAAGATGACAGACTCGGGATAACTCCATCCCTGTTCCTCTGGAAGGGCTGTAGGACCCACATCTACAGGTATCCACACACACATCATTCATTCATTCCTTCCACTAACATTTATTGAGCACCCCATGTGCTAAGTACTAATCTTGGGCCTGGGGATACCGCAGCGAACAAAAAAGACAAAGAGCTCTACCCTCATAGAGCTTACATTCTAGTTGTTGTGTTAGCTGCCCTTGAGTTGGCCCCGACTCTGGTGACCCCATGCACAACTGAATGAAATGCTTCCCAGTACTGTGCCATTCCCATGATGAGTTGCAGATCAGACCCTTGTGATCTGTAGGGTTTTCACTGGCTGACTTTTGGAAGTAGATCTCCAGGTCTTTCTTCCTAGTTCATCTTAGTCTAGAAGCACCACTGAAACCTGTTCAGCATCATAGCAACATGCAAGCCCCCACTGACAGATGGGTAGTGGCTACACATCTGGTGCATTGGTGGGGAACTGAATCCAGGTCTCCCGCATGGAATGTGAGAATTCTACCACTGAATCACTAATGTCTCTACTACCACATTCTAGTAAGGGGAGGCAATTGACGAACATAACAACTGATAAACATACATGAACTATACATTATGTTAGAAGGTGATAAGTACTTTGGAAAAAAAATAGAGCAGAGTAAAGGGGATCAGAAGAGGGGAAGGAGATGGGTTGTGTCTTAGTCATTTAGTGCTGCTGTAACAGAAATACTGCAAGTAGATGGCTTTAACAAAGAAAAATTTATTCTCTCACAGTATAGGAGGCTAGAAATCCAAATTTAGGGCACCAGCTCCAGGGGAAGGCTTTTTCTCTCTGTCGACTCTGGGGGAAGGTCCTTGTCATCAATCTTCCCCTGGTCTAGGAGCTTCTCAATGCAGGGACCCCAGGTCCAAGGGAAGCGCTATTCTCCTGGCTCTTATTTCTTGGTGGTATGAGGGCCCCATGTCTCTCTGTTCACATCTCTCTTTTATATCTCAAAAGAGATTGATTTAAGATACAATCTAATCTTGTAGATTGAATCCTGCCTCATTAGCATAGCTGCCTCTAATCCTGCCTCATTATTATCATAGAGGTAGGATTTACAACACATAGAAAAAGCACATCAGATCACAGAATGGTGGACAACCACACAACACTGGGAATCATGGCCTAGCCAAGTTGACACACATTTTTGGGGGATACAATTCAATCCATAACAGGTTGAAATTTTAAATAGCCTGGGGAGAGTAGACATCAATGAGAATGTAACATCTGAGCCAAGCCTTGATGGAGATGAGGTAGGTTTTGAGAATTTTGCAGTATCCCTCAGGGCCAGATACTAGAGACACCTTGGAGTCTTGTGAAAGCAGGCTGCAAACTCCTGGAATAAACAATGGAGGGGTAAGAGTATGACAACTCAGGACTATTCCATGGCTGTGCACCAAGAACATCCCAACATAAGTATTTTAGGAGCAGTGACAGTGAAAGGGTTTGAGAAAGAAGGGTCAAGCAGCAATAGTGGAAATGAGAAGAGCAAAGTCAAGTTCAGTTCAGTGTGTTATTCTTTCAACTTTTTTATAGTTTTGAAGAAATTTCAAAATAAACTTAGAATAATAAGCCTTAGTTATGATAATGATACTGTGGTTATGTGGAAGAATGGCCTTATTCTTAGGAGATGCATGCTGAAGTATTTAGGGTGATATGTCATGATGTCTGCAACTTCCTTTGAATGGTTCATAAAAGTATTTTATATAGAGAGAAGGTTAAAGCAAATATAACAAGATGTTACCAACTCAAGAATCTAGGTAAATTATATATAATGTACCATTCTTTCAACTTGTCTATAGACTTGAAAATTTTCAGAAAAAAAGTTGGATTCTACTTCTAGATATCTACTTGTTATGGATTCAATTGTGTCCCCCAATAATATGTGTCAACTTGGTTAGGCCGTGATTCCCAGTATTGTGTGGTTGTCCTCCATTTTGTGATTTTCCTATGTATTGTAAATCCTAATATCTGCCTGTAGTTAATGAGGCAAGATTAGATTATGTTAAAGAGGATTACGGTGGGATGTAACACCCTACTCATGTCACATCCCTGATCCAATGTAAAGGGAGTTTCCTTGGGGTGCGGCGTGTATCACCTTTTATCTTACGAGAGATAAAAGGAAAGGGAAGCCAGCAGAGAGTGGGGGACCTCATACCACCCAGAAAGCAGCTCCGGGAACAGAGTGCGCCCTTAGGACCTGTGGTCCCTGTGCCTGCGAAGCTCCTAGACCAGGGGAAGAGAGATGACAAGGACCTTCCCCAAGAAATGACAGAGGAGAGAAAGCCTTCCTCTAGAGCTGACACCCTGAATTTGGACTTCTAATCTATATGACTGTGAGAGAAGAAACTTCTGTTTGTTGAAGCTATCCACTTGTGGTATTTCTGTTATAGCAGCAGTAGATAACTAAGACTCTACTCTAGAGAAATGAAACATAGACTTGTATGTGACTGTTCATAGCACATTATTCATAATAGCCCGAAACTGGAAACAATCCAGACGATCATCAATTGATAAATGGCTAAACAAAATGCGGCATATCCGTACAATGGAATACAACTCAGCAATAATAAGGAATGAACTATGAATGAACTATGATATATGTTTGCAACATGAGTGAAACTCAAAAACATTATGTTACATGAATGAAAGTAGAAGCAAAAGACTACATATCAAACTTATGTGAAATACTCAGAAAAGAAACATCTGTAGAGATAGAAACAGATCCGTGGCTGCCTGGAGCTGGGAGTGAAAATGGGAATTAATTGCAAATACTTATGGGAGAACTTCTTGGGGTGATGGAAATGCTCTAAAACTGAATTGTGGTGATAGATGTACAACTGTATAAATTTACTAAAAATCATTGCATTATACACTTTTAATGGGTAGATTTTATGGTGTGTAAATTATACCTCAATAAAGTTGAAAAAAAAAAAGCTGAAGAGAAAAATCAAGATTCACTGTCCACCTGGGAATCTGATGGTGAGATTTTATTCACATAACAAATTTTTTTGGAGGACTTACTATGTGGCAGGCACAGTGTGTTAAATCCTGGGGATACAGTTCTGAATCAAACAGAAGAGAGGGTGATAAGTGTGGGAGCTCTACAAGCTATTTGTCTCGTATATTTTCCCTGAGGCCTGCCTGATGGCAGGGACTTGGACTAGATGACCTATATTTCTTTTGCTGCCTGCCTGTTTTTTTTTTTTTTTTTTATTGTTCTTCAGGTGAAGGTTTACAGAACTAATAGTTTCTCATTAAACAGTAGTACATATATTGTTTTATGACATTGGTTAACAACCCCACGACATGTCAACCCTCTCCCTTCTCGACCTTTTTTTTTTTGGTGAAAATATACATAGCCAAAGATACACCATTTCAAAAATTCTACATGCACAGTTCAGTGACATCGACTACATTCTTCCAGTTGTGGTGCTATTCTCACTTTAGATGAAGGTTTATAGAACAAAATAGTTTCTCATTAAACAGTACACATGTTGCCCTATGACAATGGTTAACAACCCCACTGCACGTCAATACTTGGATTCCCTATCACCAACTTTCCTGTCCCCTTCTGCCTTCTAGTCCTTGTCCCTGGACTGCTGTGCCTCATTAGTCCCGTTTTGTTTCATTGGGCTGCCCAAGCGCCGGCTGAACGGTGGCTGCCTGCCTATTTTTATGTTAATGAGGCAAAAGCAAATCCTGAGATGAGAATTTGGGAGCAAGTTTTTTATTGGGCAGGTGATGTGGGAAGCATACTGATGAGTGGAAAAGTGAGACACAGAAGGGAGGCAAAGCAATAAAGGAAATGTAGAGGAGCGCATTCCTGCCATGGGCAACTGGTGCTTGATCATGCTGGGGACCCTGTAAGAGATGATGAAGAAGGGATGTGAAGGCTGGGGTAACCAACAGCTCCATTCCTCATGGCTGAGGGTAACTCCTGGGGCATCAATGCCTGGAACTTCCTGCCTGCAGAGCATGCTCTGAGGTATTGTCTGTAGAAAGGCTTTGGGGTGGGCCAAGGGGCTGTGGCCAGGCTGTGGCCAGTGCCAGCTCCACTGCCCTTTGACTTGATACTGATTGGTTAAATGCCCTACATGCATTATGGGAAGAAAGATGAGGCCCAGCAGATAGAAATTAGTACCCTTCGACATCCAAAGCAAATGACTAGATCAGTGGACTCTGGTTGTTGTTGTGTGCTGTTGAATTCGTTTTCGACTCATAGCGACCTCATGTGACAGAATAGAACTGCCCCGAAGGTTTTCTTAGGCTGTAATCTTTACAGAAGAAGATTGCTAGGTCTTTCTCCAGAGGAACCACTGGGTGAGTTTGAACTATCAACCTTTCGGTTAGCAGCCGACCACTTAACCGTTTGGCCACCAGGGCTCCTTGGACTATGGTTAGAACGTCTAGTTCCAAGACCTGCCTGGTTCACGTACCACCCCTGCTAAGAATATGACAGGTTACGTTTGGTGCTGTTATGGTTTGAATTGAGTCCCCCCCAAAATATGTGTTGTAAATCCTAACTTCTGCCTGTGGTTGTAATCCTATCTGTGAATGGGTTGTGTCTGTTATGTTAATGAGGCAGGATTAGGGTGTATCTTGAGTCAATCTCTTTTGAGACAAAAAGAGATAAGCAAGTGAGGAGAGGAGAGATGGGAGAAGACTGATGCCAAGCCACATGGAGATCTCCAAGGACCCAGGAAACAAGCTGAAGAGACAAGGACCTTCCCCCAGAGCTAACATAGAGAGAAAGCCTTCCCCTAGAGCCGTTGTCTTGAATTCAAACTTCTAGCCTCCTAAACTGTGAGAAAATAAATTTGTTTGTTAAAGCCATCCACCTGTGGTATTTCTGTTATAGCAGCACTAGCTAACTAAGATAGGTGCCTTCACTCCTTTTCCATGACAACATGGGGATATTAACCCTCTTCCTTTAGTGATGTTATCAGTTGGAATATGATCAAGTTTTTTTCAGGGATTCTTTTAGAATATGTTTTATTACCTTCTGTTTATTAATATTTAATGGAAGATTATCATGTTTCCGTTCTATTTGTCTTACATGTAAGCTCTATAAGCATGCATATCAACATCAACCATATTCTTGTAGCATATGCCAGAAATGCTACCAGATACTCTGTGTGGAGACTGGATCTTCTATGACCCTGGCACCCCACGGCACCTAGCATAGTGTAAGAACAGGTATACAAGATGGACTTTTTAGGGTTATCACTTCCCTTCCTGATCACCTCTGCTGGCCTCCTGGGTTCTGTCGCACTCACGGCCAAGCAGTCTTCCCTGAAGCTTTCCTTTTGCCTGTCTGCTCTTTGTTACTCCCAGCCAGCAATGTTCTTCTCTTCTTTCTTTTTCCTAGTCTTTCTGGGTAGAAGCCCGCAGTGCTTTTTGGCAAGGCTAGGTGGGGAGCTCTCAGTGACTGTATCATTTTACAAAGCTCCCATATCAGACTTGGCATTTCGAATCCATCTTCGCACAGTGGTCAACTGGTCCCTTCACCCTCACCTCCAACAAGGAGTCAAGGGTACCATTTAGCACGAATAAATGTACATTTCTGCAATTAAAAATTAAAATGTATCTGCCCATTTTAAAACTCAGTTTTTCCTTTTCAGGTTGGAGTAGGTCCTGGAAAAGGCATGCCTTTGCTTTTGAGTTCCCACCAGGGTCTCCTGGGTATGATCCTGGCTGTAGCCTCCTTCTTTTCTTAGCTGTTTGCTTCTCCTGTGAGCTGGAATCAGAGGGAAGAGCATCCAGAGGACCAAAAGGTAATTTAGTTCCTAGCCATCTTTGGCTTGAATCCTTCTGGCACTCTCTGACAAGCAGAAATAGCATCCTCTATTGCACTAATGGCGTTATCTTAGCTGGAAGAAGTGATTTTTCAAATGCTCTAATAATAATAGCTCACATTTCTTGAGTGCTTACCACATGCTATGCTGTGTGCTAAGTGCTTGGCATTCATCATTTCAAATTTTAATCCTCACAACAACCCAGAGAGGTTACTCCTTTATTCTCCCCATTTTACAGATGAAGAAGCTAGGGCTTAGGGAGTTCAAGCACATGTCCTGAGCCTTATAGGTGATGGAGCTGGGATTTAAGCCTAGGTGTCTCTCACTTCAGAACACGTGTGTTGAATCTTCAGGGTATATGGCCTTGGATCAGAAGAGCCCTTGTCTTTTGTTCCCTTTTAGAGGGAGTTAAGTGGAGACGTTGAAAAAGCAACAGCTTCTGAGAGTGTACTTGCAGAACTCCACTGTTAGAAGCCAGGTCTTTCTGAGTCGGTGCAAATAAAGGAAGGGGTGCTGGCTAGCCAGAGAGTGGGCCTTCTCTCTTCAGAAAGACAGGATTGCCTCTAAAAGGAGAATTACTGAGATGGACATTAGAAGGAGAGAGTGAACACCTTGGACCATGAGATGAAGGGAAAGTGAGGTCTGAGCATTGCAAGGAACATTTGGGGGCAGCATCAATGCATTCACGGAATGTGGTCCTGGATTTCACAGGGTCATGGGGAGAGCAGGAAAATAGTTCTGACCATTGAGGATTCAAGGCTCACCAGGGGGCTGACAGCAGGGATGACGGGAGGTCACTGGTACAGGGGGTGACAGAGAACAAGTGGTCACCTGACCCCTTGTCTAATCAGAAGGTGTTGGCCATGAGAACTCTTGCCCAGCATGTTCCTGGCCTGAAGTGTGGCCTGGCCGCCTGTCTGTCCTGGCTGTTCTGGCTTTTATCAGGAACAGAAGAGAAAAATAAATTGGGAATATGGACAACATTTAAGTGACTCTGAAAAGTTTTGTGGCAACATGGACCTGTTTCAAGAGTTATTTTTAACTTCAGACATTTGGTCCCTGTGGGAAATAAAACTTAAAAGGGCAGTTATAATTAGGTCATATTTTGAGAAACTTATTATATTTTTGATGTAGGCCCCAGGAGTAGTGTATCTTAAATGATTTTAGTATTTAGATTCAATCATGGCGTAGATTTCCATTTTTCTACTCAATAATGGTAAGCAACGGAGAGAAATTATGATAGCAGTATTAGATCAAAGCAAAAGAAGGAATAAATTTAATATGGGATAGAAGAAAGAGAAATATCATATAATTTGTTTCCTCACTCCCCTCCTGTCTTAGTTATCCAGTGCTGCTGTAACAGAAATACCACAAGCGAATGGCTTTAACAAACAGAAATTTATTCTTTCACAGTTTAGGAGGTTAGAAGTCTGAATTCAAGATGACGATCCTAGGCGAGGGCTTTCTTTCTGTGTTGGCTCTGGGGGAAGGTCCTTGTCATTAACCTTCCCCTGGTCTAGGAGCTTCTCAGTTCAGAGACCCTGTGTCCAAAGGACACATTCCTCTCCTGGCTCTTATTGCTTGGTGGTAATGAGGTCCCTCTCCTCTCTGCTTGCATCTCTCTTTTATATCTCAAAAGAGATTGACTCAAGATATAACCTAGTCCTATAGATTGTGTCCTGCCTCATTAACAAAGCTGCCTCTAATCCTGCCTCATTAACACCATAGCAATAGGATTTACAATGCATGGGATAATTACATCAGATCACAAAATGGAGGACAACCACACAGTACTGGGAATCATGGCCTAGCCAAGTTGACACATATTTTTGGGGGATACAATTCAATCCTTTACTCCTTGGCTAAGTCCTAAAATAATGTCTATGGAGGGGAGCCTGGATTCTTCTGTCTACATTTACCATTAAATGCCCCTTTATTTCTGCTTAGGATGAAAGTTTGACCAAAGACAACCCTTTCATTTCACAAGTACAATTTAGTGAAGCAATTTAGTGGAGAAAAGGCTGGTATCACATTGGGAGCAAGAAAACAAACATTAACAGTGGCTACAGTATTGTTTCTATGCTCTCTCTACAGGTTTTGGAGCTGAGGACCAACTGGAGACTCCTTATGGGACACTTGGGAGTGAGGCTGGCAGGAAAGGAAGAGAAAGGTTGGAGGTGGGTTAAAGAGACGACATGGCCAAAACGGAGGTCACAGTGCTCTTCTGTAAAAAGTGTCCCACGAGGTCTTTAATTGACTAGAGATTGGCAGAGGTCGAGGCCCTTTGCTCTGTGTTCTACAGAAAATTGAACAAATGATCAGTTTGAGACTTGGCCATTCTCTTTGCCCTCCAACCATTCCAAACACCTGTGAGATTAAAAAAAAAAGAAACACTAAAATGTATCTGTATAGCACTGAATTAAAATGGACCAAGGATATTCTCTCCTTCTGACAAATACATATTTCTACAGAATAATTTTACTAGCTGTTCCCTAACCCTTTTCAATATTAAAGTTCATAAAATCTGTGTTCTTTACCATTCTTCTGGGATTGAACCATGATCTACTTTGGATGATGCATGTATGACTATTTACCAGGTTAAATAAGATAAAACAGTTGTGTAGAGAGATCAGAGCTACATGTACCAAAAGCCCACTTGCATTCGATTCACAAGGGACCATGCTTAGGGATAAATGGCCACACTGAAGTGGAGAAAGTGGAGAGGAGACAGCCTTGGTAATGAGCTATGTGAGGGTGAGTGGCAGCAATTCAGGATGCAGTGACCATGGCAACAGATAGCTCATACTGAATGTGCTCTCCCCATAGCAGGTCAACAGCTCTGCTGCTTCTTGCCTCATCTGCCCTTCAGCTTGTACTTATTCTTCCATTTAGAAAGTGTGTTTTGCTTCCACGGCATCAGGGAAGTTGGGAGTCAGTTTTCAATCTGCAGTCAATGAGGCCATCCTACCTTCCAGGTCCACCAGTCCTACTGAACTAGGGTCCAGTCTACCCCAGCCCACTCTTTTCTGTGTTATTCTAAAGAGAGCCCTTCCCACTTTATGCTTTCCTGTCCAGCAGACCTTCCTATGATCTTATAGACTGATCTGTTATTACCTAGTGGCTGAATGTGTTACAACTTCCAAGAGCATACACCAGCACATTAACTGAGCACCAAACCCAATGCATACAGGAGCAGGCAAGTAATATAAATGAGCACAGGTCAAGCACAGACTGAGAGAACTACAGAAAAGATGCCCTTCCATAATATGGGTGTATGGGCCCAGAGTTGCCAGACTTCCCAATTGTTTAATAAGAGTTTGGGAATCTGAATTTTGATCTGCTAATATTCCAATGTTGGTTAATTAATTAAAATACCATATAACTCTTGTGGGCCAAATAAATAAATTAAAACTTGTATAGAAACACACACACACACGCACGCACACACATGTGTGTATGGGTCCGGATTCTCCATGAAAGGTAGTTTATTACATCTGCATTAGTTTGTGTGGTAGAAAGAGTCTTCACACCAAACTGTTGACCGTGGTTACCTTTGGGAACACGAATGGGAGTGTATGAGAACTTTTATATTTTGTTGTGTATATTTCTTCACTGTTTGAATCCTTGGCAATGAGAACATATTTATCTATTACTTATATAATTATTTTAAAAAATTAACAGTTTGAACAATGTAAGAGATACTGGATTAGGAATTGGAAGACTTCAACATTTAAAACGGTTGGAGAATTATTATTATTTTTTTTATTGTACTTCAGGTGAAGGCTTACAGAACTAATAGTTTCTCATGAAACAGTAGTACACATATTGTTTTATGACATTGGTTAACAACCCCACAACACGTCAACCTTCTCCCTTCTCGACCTTTTTTTGTGGTGAAAATATACATAGCCAAAGATACACCATTTCAAAAATTTCTACATGCACAATTCAGTGACATCAGCTACGCTCTTCCAATTGTGCTGCTCTTCTCACTTTAGATGAAGGCTTACAGAACAAAATAGTTTCTCATTTAACAGTACACATGTTGCCCTATGACAATGGTTAACAACCTCACAACACATCAACACTATCCTTACTCAAACTTGGGTTCCGTATCACCAGCTTTTCTGTCC
>NW_004443945.1:17090224-17101041 GCF_000243295.1 Trichechus manatus latirostris | reverse complement strand
TTGGTTTTGGATAGTCCTTGAGAGTTCATTTCCTAGATTGGTATCTGGCTGGTATGATCCTGCATCCTAGATTCTGCCTGTGAGTTGAAGTTGTTTGTTCTCAGATCGAAGAACTCCCTTTAATAATTCTTGTAAGTTTGGTTTGGCTTTTACATATTCCCTTCATTTCTGTTTATCTGGAAATGTCCTAATTTCACCATCATATTTGAATGAGAGTTTTGCAGGATATATTATTCTTGGCTGACAATCTTTTTCTTTCAAGAGTTTATATATGTCATCCCATTGCCTTCTTGCCTGCATGGTTTCTGACAAATAATCTGAGCTTAGCCTTATTGTTTCTCCTCTGTATGTGACTTTCTGTTTTCCACGAGCTGCTCTCAGGATTCTTTGTTTGTCTTTGGTTTTGGCGAGTGTGATTATGATATGCCTTGTGATTTTCTTGGATCTCTCCTATATGGGGTTCGTTGAGCTTCTTGGATGGCCAGCTTTTCATCTTTCATGATATCGGGGAAGTTTTCTGTCAGCAGTTCTTCAGTGATCCTCTCTGTGTTTTCTGTTTTCTCCCCGTGTTCTGGAACTCCAATCACTCGAAAATTTTTGCTTTTGATTGTATCCCACCTAACTCTCAGGGTCTCTTCATTTTTCTTTGTTCTTTTTTCTGAGTATTCCTCAAACAGAGTTGTATCCAAGTGTTTGTCTTCAATTCCACAGATCCTGTATTCCACCATTTCAAATCTGCTTCTCAGCCCTTCTATGACACTGTCCATTTCTGAAATCTTGTTGTTGATCTTTTGGATTTCTAATTGTTGTCTTTGTATCATTTCTAGTTGTGAATTTATTTTGGCATTTTGTTCCTGCATTATTTTCCTGAATTATTCCAATTTTTTGTCTGTATTTTCCATGACTTTGTCTATTTTTTCCTAATTTTTGTCTGCTTTTTGCTTCAGCTCTTAGAGAATTCTGAGTATTAGAGATTTGAATTCCCTATCAGGTAGTTCTAGTGCCTTTTCTTCCACTGGAAAGTCATCTGGTCTTTTATTTTGGATGCCTACTGGAACCATCCTGTCCTGTTTTAGTAAATGTTTTGATATTGTCTGCTGTCTTTGGTGCATTCAGTAGTTGTTTTTCTCGTTTATTGATTGTAGATTTGTTTGTTTTGTCCCTTTTTTAAAAATTTGGCTATGTCTGAGCAGGCGGGCTGTGTGTTCTCTGTTGTTTGCTCATCTGTGGGCACAATACTTTTTGCTTCCTTCTCCAATTGGCAGGGTCAGTCACTCCCATATGGTACAGCAGGCCAGGTCTAGCTGAAGAGGAGTTACTGGGACGGATTGTTTGTGGCACTTACTACAGCCACCAGGGCAGGTCGGTAATCAGTGCAGGGCAGGTTCCAGTAGGCCATGCCTGTGTTGCTTGGTGGTGTGATGTTAAGTGCATGGTGCAGGTAGGCAGGATGTAGGGGGGAGATTGTTATGTGTGGAGCTAAGATGGATATGGGAGAGAGGAGAGAGGAACAGGAGCCAGAAACATACAAACAAATAAAAAAGAATGCTAGGGGAGCTTGCCGTTGGAGTGGAGAGATGAGAGACTATGAAATGGAGAAAAACAAAAAGGGGAAGAGGAATAAAAGAAAAGAAAAGAATGAATAAATAAAAATCAGAAAGGTTAAAGAACCGCAAAGTTCCCAGGGATCTCACTGGTGCAGCTATGAGGTCTGGGGAAGTTGTTCTCAGGTGTTGCAGTACAGCCTGGCTAGAAGGCGTAGAGGTATACAACACCAGGTATTCAAGGAACAGAAAGAGAAGGAAGATATAGAGAGACGAGAAACTGAGTAATGAAGAAAGACAAAAAGGGACAAGGAAAAACATATTTAAAAAAAAGAACAAGAAAAGCCCCCCAAAAACACAGGGAAAAAAAAAAACAACAACAACAAGAAAAGAAATGCTCTCAGGGATCCCTCTGCACATCTGTGCAAGCCGGGGGTGGGGGGTAGTTCCAAGCCATGCAGCACCGCCTGGCCAGAACGGGCTCCCAACTCAAGAAAAGAAAAAGAAAAGAAATAAACAGTTCAAAACAAACAAATGAACAAAAGCCCCGGGATCCCACCAGCGTGGCAGCTAGACTGGGGAGCAGCTCCACCTTCGAACGGAGCTCCTTAGCCCCTCAGGAAGAAGTGAAGATTGCACACGGAGCCAGGTATTTGAGTGAAAGGAGGGGGAGGTGGTGAGAGGTAAAGAAGAAATCAAAAGAAGCAGAAAACAGCAACACCAGCAGCCAACAAATGGCACTCAGAGAGCCGGCCCATTTGGGTGGGTGGAATCCAAGCAGCCGGTGCTTCCCGGAGAAGAGATTGTGGCTGCGGGAAGCAGAGGAGGCCGAGTGGGGGTGAAGAAGGGTGGGGGTGGGAAAGTGTATATCACAAAATACCCATTGTTTTGTCTCCTGCTGGAAGCCCCGTGAAGCTGCTTTCTCGTACTTCCTGTTTGCTGGTCTCTGATAGGAGTCCAAGATGGTGGATCCTCGCTGTGTTAGCTGATAGGGGGGCCTCTTCATGAATCTCTCCTTGCTCTCCATTCTCTGTCAGTTTTCTCAATCCATGTGGTGCTTGGCTGAGTTCTTTATCTCTTCATTTGATGTTTTAGGGTTTCAGGATTGTTGTTTTCTCTGTTTGGCTTAGTTTTTCGGATCTTTGCTGTGGAGGGACAGCATGGTGCTTCTGCTTAGAGCCCCATTTTGCTGGAAGTCCTGGAGAATTATTTTTAACATGGCAGGTTGATTACATGAAAGACAGAAATGAAAATAAACAATGAAAAAAAGGAACTTGGAGGAAGCAAAAAAAAAAAAAAATTCAGAGAGCAGAAAAAATATATATCAAAGGGACTATCAGTTATGAAATGAGAACAAGATGCTGTAAAAATCAGATTACAAGAAATAATAGCTTTTAAGCATTAAAATACAGTAACAGAAATGATACAATTAAAAAAATGTTAGAAGATAAAGTTGATGACATCCAATAGGAAGCAGGAGTAAAGGATACAGATTTGGAAAGTAGGAGAGAAACAATATAAAATTGAAAGAATTGAAGTAGGAGTTCCATATCCAACTAATAGTATATTCAGAAAGAGAGTGCAGAGAAAGCTGAGAGGAAGAAATTATCAAAGAAATAGTTCCAGAACTGAAGGACTCAAAAGTCAAAATTAAAAGATCTCACAGAGTGCCCAAACACAATGAATAATAATAGTAAAATAAAACCCCACATCAAGGTTCTTCATCGTGAAATTTCAGAACACCAGAAATCAACAGAAGATTCCTGAAATATTTCTTGAGAGAAGAAATAGGCCACAACAAGAATCAGGAATAGAATGGATTCAGACTTTTCAACAGCAAAACTGGATGCTAAAAGGAAATGGAGCATTAGAAAAATTATTTCCAAACTGGTATACCTACCCAAACTAACAGTCAAATGTGAGGGTATAATGAAGACATTTTCAGACATGAACGAATAGTCTCAAATTTTTTTCAATGTACTCTTTCTTAAGAAGCTACTAGAGAATATATTTTACCAAAATGAGTGAGTAAATCAAAACGTCATGGGATCCAGAACACAATGGATCCAACACATGGGATGGAGACAGCAAAGGAAATTCTCAGTGTAATGGTGAAGAGAGGTTTCAGGACGGCAGCTATGCAGCAGGGAAAACTAATGCATAGTGGAGAAGGCACATAAAGGGCTACCATAGTAGTATTTTTAGGGAAAAAAAAATGGAACCGATGGGTGATCTGAAATGTATGACATGTAGAAAATTGGGGAGATAAATTATTAATGAATACATTTAAGAATGGTCAAGTAAAAAACAAGGTAATTATTAATCCCAGAAAAAAAATATTCAAGAAAGGAATTGTAATCATGCTATACTATGTGGCTCAGCTATAGACAGTATTTATGTATGTATGATAATTAAAATATTGAATGTCAATTTAACAACAAAACTGTGATGTCACCATTTTGGAAAAATCAAAGGGGATAGTGAATAGCTCTGTGTATGTGTGCATTAGAAGTGGGAGATATATAATAGATCTAAAAACTTCTGTTCTTTTACAGAAAGTCAATAGATTACACCTTAAATTGAAAATTCAAGAAATAACAACATAATCATTTTTAAAAAGATAGAGGTAAATATCGAAGAATCAGCTTAAGAGTTTTAAAGTCTTTGGTAAGTGAGAAGTGGGGATGAGATGGATCAGGACACTGATTTAAATATATATATATATATTGTTGTTGAAAAATAGACAGCAAAACATACACCAATTCAACAATTTCTACATGTATAATACGATGACATTGATTATACTCTTCGAATTGTGTAGCCATTCTCACCCCCCTTTTCTGATTTATTCCTCTCTTGTTGATATAAATTCACTTCCCTCTAAGCTTCCTATGTAATTTTTGAGTTGCTGTTAATCGTTTGATCCCATATAGTAAGTTCTTTCAAGAGTACAATGCTCACAGCAGACATTCTTTACTATTTAAGCTAGACTGTTGTTTGGCTTCAGGGTATATTTTTGGTTTATAGTTTCAGGGTTAAAGATTATCTCATGGCAGTAGTTTCTAGGGATTATCCAGACTGAATAGCACCAGAAAGTCTGGATTCCATGAGAATTAAAATTCTGTTTTGTATTTCCTTCCCCTTTTGATCAGGATTTTCCTTTAGAATCTTTAATCAAAACACTCAGTAATGGTAGCTGGGCACCATCCATTTCTTCTGGTCTCATGGCAAAGGAGGCAGTTGTTCATGGAGACAATCAATCACACATTCCATTTCCTCCCCCTCCTTCTGACTCTTTTTCTTCCTCTGTTGCTCCAGGCAAATAGAGACCAATTGTTGTACCTTGGACTGATTTTTTCTTTTTTTTAAACAAGCCTTATGATATTACTTGGCATTGTTTTTTTAAAAACAAGTCTCTGGTGATGTTTCCAATGTTCTGTTAATACCAACAATGCTGAAATGAATAACAAAATATGTTAGTTTGTTCATGTGCAGATATAGCTGCAGGAATAGTTTCCAGAGATCAAAGGGCAAATGCTTTTCATAGATACTGCCTGATTGCTCTCCACAGCCATCACAATTCTCCCACCAGAATTGTATGAGGGTGACTGTTTCCCCAAAGACTCATCAGAAGAATGTACTGTGAAACTTCCAGATTTTCATCAACCTGATGGATGAGGAAAGATATCTCACTGTTCTTTTTATGATTGAGGTTAAGAATCTTTTACATATTTAAGAGCCATTTATATTTCCTTTTCTGTGATCTTTCTGATTATGTCCTTTGCTCACATTGCCTTTGATTTTGTACTTTTTTCTTCTTGATTTCTAGGAACTCTGTATATTTTAAGGAAACTAATCCTGTGTGTTGCAAATATACTCACTCCTCACTTATTGACATGGTTAGGTTCCAAAGACCAAGTCGTTATGCAAAAATTGGCATTATGTGAAAATAGAGGATGACCACATCAGATCACAACATGAAGGATGACTACATCATTACATAACCGCCAAATTGCAACATTACACAACTGCCAAACCACTGAGAATCATGGCCTAGCCAAGCTGACATATAACCTTAACTATCATAGCCAGTGCTACTCTCATTTTGCACCTCGGCATTCATTACTGCCAGATGTACGTCGCTAATGCGCAAAACAGTTGGATAGTAGATTTTTTACTATTGTCATAAATATGAAATGTCAGATAACAAGATAGTCGGTAAGTGAGGAGTAGGTGTGTATTTTTTTCTAGTTTCTCATTTGTCTTTGTTGCTAGTGTCTGCTGATAGGGTCTTTAGGGTTGCTATGAGTTGAAATCAACTCAACAGCAGTGAGTTCTTTGGGTTCTAGTGTCTGCTAAGTTTTTGATTCACATGTGGTCAAATTTACTAATATTTTCTTTTACAGATTTTGGATTTTGAGTCATAATCAGAAATATCTTCTCCACTCAAAGGTTATGAAGGAATTCATCTATGTTTTCTTCTAGTGACTTTGAGGTTTCATTATCTACATTTAAACCTTTGATCCATTTAGAATTTATCTTGATTCCCCAGTAGTCCTAGCCCTCTTTATTAACTATCGACTTTTACAAATAAATACCTATATTACCATGATTGGAAGAAAAAAAAAAAAAAACTAAGAAAAATGAGCAGGCAGAGAAGCCCTTCTGTGATTATTAAGGTAGTATATCAACTTGGCTGTGCCATGATTTTCAGTGGTTTGGCAGTTATGAAGTAGTTTGGCAGTTGTATAATAATATAATCGCCTCCGTGATGAGACCTGATATAATGTGATCACCTCCATAATGGGATCTCCTGTGAGTAGCCAATCTGTTGAAAGGGAGTTTCCCTTGGGGATGTGGCCTGCATTCATTATAGGTAGACTTTCTGGCAAGGCTCAAGGGCTTTTGCACTCTCTGCATCCCGCAGCTGGCTACTGTTTGTCTGACCTTCAGTTCTTGGGACTTGAGCTAGCAGCTTGCCTGCTAGTCTTGGATTCATCAGCCTCTGCAGTCTGTAAGCCAGTGGCCTGCCAGCTTACCTGCCAATCTTGGGATTTGTTGGCCTCTGCAGCCTGTGAGCCAGAGGTCTGTTGTCTGATCTGTTGATCTTGAATTTGCCAAGTCCCTGTAGCTACGTGAATCAGGAGAAGACTCCAGCCTGACCCATGGACTTGGGACTTGCCAGCCTCTACAACCATGTGAGCCATTTCTTAGATATAAATTTCTCTGTATATATACATACATAGACACTTCACTGGTTTTGCTTCTCTAGAGAACCCAGCCTAAGACACCTCCTGATGGCCTGGAGTGAGAAGATAAGGGAGAAAGTGGGAAGGCCACGTGTCTTTCCCAGCCTCTGGATCTTCTCACTCTATTCAGATTGCCATTTCTGTGGAGACGCCTTGCTCTGTGGTTGTTCTGTCAGGCAGGGATACTTGGCTGCAAACAATAAAAAATGACTCTGACAAACTATAGGGTCGCTGTGAATCAGAATCGACTCAATGGCAATGGGTTTGGCTTGGGCTGATAGACTTATGCTAAAAAGGGGCTCATGGGAGGACACTGACCAAATTGGTTTGAGTTGGGTACCAGACCCTGGTAGGTCTGAGAGCAGGAGCAGTTCTGGGAACTCAGCATGGAATTCCCTGTCACAGGATGGCTTCCTGCCTTCCTGCTATCTGTGCTCAAGTTTCCAATCCCTGGGAGAGAGACAACTGGCCCAACTAGGTCACTTGCCCACTCGCTGTCAACAGGGGTCTGGGTGCTAGGATTAGCCAGATACCAGATCAAAGCAGGGGGAGAGGAAGTTTCTCCAAAGGAAGCGATGCTGGGGAATAAAATCTAACCAAACACCAGCTGTCCACAACATTTGTAAAAACAGTAACAATAAAAACAGCAACCTTTTATTGAGTACTTCCTATATAGACCAGGAAGTGTGTTAAGTATTTTACCTTATCTGCCTTGTCATCAGCTCTGTGAGGTGGATATTGTTCTCTCAGTTGGCAGGTGAGGAAACTGAGGCTGAAGAGAGGTTAAGAGACTTCTCCAAGTCACCACCAGTAAGTGACATAACCAGAATAAAAACCTGGATTTGTTCATTTTAAAGATCCCTAGTAGTATAGGGGTTAAAGCACTTGGCTGCTAACCAAAAAGTTGGCAGTTCGAACCCACCAGCCGCTCTGAAGGAGAAAGATATGACAGCCTGCTTCCCTAAAGATTACAGCCTTGCCAACACTATGGGGCAGTTCTGCTCTGTTCTATAGAGTCTCTATGAGTTGGAATCAACTCAGTGGCAGTGGATTTGGTTTGGGTTTTGGTTTGGAACCTGGCCTCTGCTATTTAACCATTAAGTGATACTGCCCTCTGAGTAAGAATAAATGTACTCTGTAAGGACAAATACAAATTGAAGTAAAAGGGTTTAAATCACCCTGGTGAACATAGGGAAGGAGCACCCCTCCTCCATTATTTTCTTTAGAATTCACTTTAGATAACTTGTAATTGTATATTCTTTCTTCATTGAAAAATATGTAAGTTTAGGTTCTGGCTGCCACCTCTTTGAAATGTAACTTCAAGTAATCCTCCTCTACCTTCCTATTTTTCCTAGAAAGAGATTAATATAAACTCAGGTGGTCCAGCCCTATCCAGCCAGAAGATTAGAAAATTAACAATTATCCTGAAAATATGAATGTAATTGATTGTATCCCCTTAGCTATGTAACAAAAGAGCCGCAGTGGTGCAGCAGTTAAGCTCTCAGCTGCTGACTGAAAGGTTGGCAGTTTGAGCCTACCCAGTGGCTCTGAAGGAGAAAGACCTGGCGATCTGCTCCTTTAAAGATTACAGCCAAGAAAACCCTATGGGGCAGTTCTACTCTGTCACATGGAGTCACTATGAGTTGGAAATCGAGTCAAGGGCACCTAACAGCAACAATAGCTGTATTACGGTTATGATTCATTTCTGTCTTTGCAATCTGTTTAGTGGACTGCCTATGAGGCAGTTCTGTTGTGTCCTATAAGGTTGCTATGAGTCGGAACTGACTCAACGGCAATGGGTTAGTTAGTTAGTTAGTTGTGATATGCATCACATTTTGTTTAATGATTACTCAGTAACAAAACTTTTCTTTCACCTCTGTTTTTGTGGAGTGGTTTTCTGGGTTAGGAGTAGATTTTGTTTCTAATAATTTTCTCCAACAACTCCTTGAGGAAACTCAACTGCTGTGTCCCATGCTCTGATGGTCAGACCCCTCGGGCTGTAGACACAGCTGTAGATACTCTTTCTGACACACGGGGTGGGTGGGGGGTACTCCATGCTCCCATCCTAGGTGATCTCACCTAGGCATCTGATGCCTACCACCCCTCCAGGGGAAAAGCTAAGACTTTCTCTTTCTTTCTCTTATCACAACCATCCTCTGGGCTGGGCTGACCACCCCATCAGGGCACCGACTCTTGTACATGCACAGCTCTCCCTCAGATCCTCCAGTCAACACCTGGCCACACTGTGCACCTCTACTCTGTCTCCTCTTGGCCTTGAGATAGCTTTCCTCTCCGTCAGGTTGCTGCGTGGGGGACTGAGGGGTGGCCTTGTCCCAGAGGTCTCTGTCATCGCACTCTTTCGGTCAGTGATTGACCCTCCAATAGGGCTCACATGGCTCTTATAGAAATACATCACAACCACTGGCCTGCCCTGGGACCCCTCTGCTGTTCCTGGACAGCTGAATTAGAATGAGGTGCCTCATTTACCCTTCACTCTGGAGCCCACCCTACATTGCTTTACCTCTAGCTCCTTACCAACTCCCCCTCCCCACCCACTCCATTGTCAGCAAGGGCTTCCTGAACCCTCTCCATGTCCAGCAGTATGCTGACTCCTCTTTGGCCAGGCCCAAGCCTGGAATGTTCTTCTCCTTCCAACTCCCTCCCATTCATGATTCAGAAACCTTTAAAATTCTGCCATTGACTGGGCTGGGCAGCTCCTGTTGGGGTGTGGTCTGGAGCAACATCTAATTGTAGAAACACTGTGGTTGCCTTTATATACTGAAACCACACATTGAGCATTGTAAAGGAATGGAGCCTCCAAAGGCCATCTCTGGAGGGCTGACAGAACTACATGTCTTCCCCCTCCGTCAAATTGTTGACACATGGTGTATCTCAGGGGGGCACAGCAGCCCTTCGGAGCAGGCATGAGGTGGCCTGCAGTTCAGGATGGTCACAGCAGGGATACTTTCTCCTCTAGGTCATCTGGGGGTGGGAAGAGTTGGCCTTTCTCATGGGCTGCAGAGAAACTTCTCATCCCATCTGTACCCAGGAGGAAACATGGTAACACAATCAGGGTTCAGAGAGAAGGACTGGATACAGTGGCCATTCCCTCTATGGCCAGAGGCTGTGCAAAATGGCCCACAAGGCTCTACACGATACGGCCCCATTACCTTTCTAAACTCATCTCCTACTACTCTCCCTTCTTCTCAGTGAGGACAAGTCTGACAACCCTATTTAAAAGGTAACCTGTCCCCAGGATTCCTGGGCCCTCTGATTCTTTTCCCTCCGAACACTTATACCTGCAACACACTATGAAATGTACTTATTATGCTTGTTTATTTTCTGTCTCTCTCCACCAGACTTTAACTCCACAAGGACAGGACATTTGTCTGTTTTGTCTATGATGTATACCAAGCACCTAGAACAGTGTAGGTACCTAGTAGGTACTCAGTAAATATTTGTTAAATGAATGAATGATTCACCCCTAAATGTCTGTGGTGGTTTTAAAACATATTCACAAATCCTTTAACACTGCTTCCTGCAAAAGCGGAGTCTAATTCTCTTCCCTCCAAATGTGAGTCAAATGGAGTGACTCACTTTCGATGAACAGAATGTGGCAAGAGTGATACTATGTGACTTCTGAGGCTGGGCCATGGAAAAGACAGCTCCTACCTGGCTCTCTCTCATGGATCACTCACTCTGGGGGAAGTGAACTGCCTGTGCTGTGAGAGGCCCATGTGGGGAGAAGGTAAGGCCTCTGCCACCAACCAGCACCAACCTGCCAGCCTGTGCGGGAGCCATCTTGGCAGCAGATCTTCCAGATGACTGCAGTCCCAACTGACATCTTGACGGTCACCTCAGGAGAAACCCCAAACCAGAACTGCCCAGCTGAGGCACTCCTGAATTCCTGACCCACAGAAGTCGTGTTGCTGTTGTTGTTAGGTAACATCGAGTCTGTTCTGACTCATAGCGACCTGTGTGCAAGAGAATGAAACACTGCCTGGTCCTGTGCCATCCTCACAAT
>NW_004443945.1:17081628-17090052 GCF_000243295.1 Trichechus manatus latirostris | reverse complement strand
AAGTCTCGCCATCCCTGTTTCTAAGGAGCATTCTGGTTGTACTTCTTCCAAGACAGTTTTGTTTGTTCTTTTGGCAGCTGATGGTATATTTAGAAATTGTGAGGATAAAAAATATTTATTATTGTGTTAATCCACTATGTTTTGCAGGGAACCAACACAATTTCAAAGTCATCCAGTACATTTAAAATGTGATTTGCTTTATAAAAACTATACGTCCCCACTTTACAGGAAAGCCCTGCTGTATAAAGTAAGTTACACCAGCTGATATATAAATGGAGGCTGTGTAGTGTGGAAAGAAAAAATATGATGAATAAGTCAATTAGAACAGGGAGCAAGCACCCGTCTGAAGAGATGAACTTGTCACATTACAATTTTTATCAGCTTATATACAGTATAAAGTGTTAGGGGCCTTCCCAAAAGGGAAATTTAAAATGATTGCTGGCTGTCATTCACTTAATCAGCAGGAGGCAGCTCAGATTAGTTTATTAAATTTGGATGTCTGCGTTCTGTAGGCTAGCTATGGCTTATCCAATTACTTTATCACAAGTTTTTAGTTTTCTGTGAAGGGTTAAGAGTTAAGCTTAAATAGGTGAGGCGGGAGGCATTTTCTTTAACAGTAAGTTTAGTAGAGAGAGAACTCGGCTGGAAAAACAAAAAATACACAATTATCAGATAGTCCCAAATCTTGGGAACGTTACTTTGGAGGCAGCGAGTAACTGAGAGAAGCAGGTTTTAGCCCCAAACATGATACAAAGGCTTGAGTGCTAGCCCGGTGGCACGTGCTTGGTAAGAACACTTGTCCGTTGATTCAAGTGCCATTGCTGGTTTATTAATGGTGCTTGTTCATAATGAAGTGCGGGGCTGAGGCCTGCTCAGAGACTTGTAATCGGGACTGTGGTGAAAGACTGCAGCTGTTGTCGTTGCCTTCACTTAACTTCAGAGTGACCTTAAATTATATCCCCTAGTGGTAAAACTGCCAGAATATAGAACACCGTTGAGGATGCTAATTAACCCCCAGAGGATACACATGATAGAAAATAACCTCTTTAAGAGCTGTACAGCCTCCAAATTCTCAACAGAGGACATGGTCGCTGTTGCTCTGTAGTATATTTATATGTAGTGTCATGGATGATGCCAGACCAGAGGCTCTGGGGGCCTCCAGCCTGCTGCCCTCTGCCACCAATGATCACCAGCCAAGGCCTGGCCACTTGATCTAATAGATGTGTTAGTCTCCAGATTCCATTCCTATTCTTGGCATCTCTGCCTCACAGCCCAAAGAGGTGGCAGGCCGGGCTGGTCTGGGCGGCCATTCAGGCTATATAAGACACTTGACCATGATGAGAACATTGGATTGGCTTTTGACAGAATGATCGGAAGTTCTCCTTGCGCTGAAATTCTCTTATCTGGGAGCTCCATCAAGATTATGGGGATAAATGGGGGAATGGGGCTCTAGTCACTGGCGATTCAGGCTACTACTTCTATCAGCCTTATTTAATAGATGGAAGGAAAAAAGTCTCACAAAGCGTGGGTGTTTTTGAGTGGTGTAGTGAGGGAAGTCAGAATTGCCTGGATATATTGCTTGCTGGTAATAATAATAATGTTGTTGTTGTTGTTAGCTGCTGTTGAGTTGCCTCTGAGCCATGGCAATCTTTTTCTTTTTTAATTGTACTTTAGGTGAAGGTTTACAGAACAAATAGTTTCTCGTTAAACAGTCAGTACACATATTGTTTTATGACATTGGTTAACAACCCCACGACATGTCAACACTCTCCCTTCTCGATTTTTTTTTTTTTTTTTGGTGAAAATATACATAGCCAAAGATACACCATTTCAAAAATTTCTACATGCAGAATTCAGTGATATCGATTACGTTCTTGCAGTTGTGCTGCTGTTCTCACTTTAGATGAAGGCTTACGGAACAAAATAGCTTTTCATTAAACAGTGAGTACACATATTGCCCTATGGCAATGGTTAACAACCCCACTACATGTCAACACTGTCCTTACTCAACCTTGGTTTCCCTATCACCAGCTTTCCTGTCCCCTTCTGCCTTCTAGTCCTTGTCCCTGGACTGCTGTGCCTCATTAGTCCTGTTTTGTTTTATGGGGCTGTCCAATCCTTGGCTGAACAGTGATCCTCGGAAGTGACTTCACCACTGAGCTAAAAGGATGTCTGGGGGCCATACTCTCGGGGTTTAGTCAGTCTCCCTCAGGCCAGTAAATCTGGTCCTTTTTTGTATGTGTGTTAGAATTTTGTTCTACATCCTTCTCCAGCTCTGTCCAGAACCCTCTGTTGTGATCCCGGTCAGAGCAGTCAGTGGTGGTAGATGGGCACCATCTAGCTGTACTGGACTCAGTCTGGTGGAGGCCTTGGTAGCTGCGGTCCATTAGTCCTTTGGACTAATCCTTTCCCTATATCCTGTTCTCGTCATTCTCCCTTGCTCCCGAAGGGGTGAGACCAGTGGAGTATCTTAGATGGCTGCTCACAGACTTTTAAGACCCCAGATACTACTCACCAAGGTAGAATGCAGAGCATTGTCTTTATACACTGTATTATGCCAATTGAGCTAGATGTTCCCCGAGACCATGGTCGCCACAGCCCTCCAGCCATGGCAATCTTATGTACAACAGAATGAAATATTGCCTGGACTTGTGCCATCTTCACGATAGTTGGTATATTTGAGTCCATTTTTCTAGCTATTGTGTCAATCCGTCTCATTGAGGGTTTCCCTCATTTTTGCTGACCCTCTACTTTATCAAAAATGATATCCTTTTCTAGTGATTGGATAGATAATATTTATTGAACATTTACTATCTGTTCAGCACTATGCTAAGCACTTTACATCCATTTTCTCATTTAAGACTCATGACGCCCATATGAGGTGGATATACCCATCGAATAGATGAGGAAGCTGAGGTTAAGTAATTTGCAAGGTCACATGGCAGTAGGTTCTCACTCCAGGTCTGTCTATCATTTTAACTAGTAGATGGCCACTGTCATGAATATCGGTGGTTTCTGATTATCTGCCCGTTTCCAAGGTTGGTGAATGTGTCATGTCTCAAGTCTGTGTTACCTAGACAACGCCTGATATCAAGGAAGGAGAAGGTAGAAAATTAAAAAAAGTAGGCCCAGTCCTGAACCACCCCTCCATGCTGCAATGGGTTTTCATAATAATGATCCTAGACTATAATGAAAAAGTTAAATCATGTCCTTTGCTTTATAGAGTGGTGAATACTATGTTTCTGAGAAATTTTTTCCTAAAAGATTAAAATTTTGGGAAAAGTGTTGGTTCTCAAAGTGGATAACATTATCCAGGATATGTGGGATTCTACATTCCTCAATGCTGTTCTGTGAATGAGATGTCCTTGTATGAACATTCTAACACATTGGCATACTTTGAGATGATGCAACCTTCCCATTATGCAGGATGCCATGGCATAGTAGGCAGACCAAGAGAAGAGGAAATTATTCCAGAGTGCTACCAGTGACTTCTCCCTACTCTGCTTAGAATTCATCATGGGCTGTGCCAGGCTCGGCTGTCTGGTTCATATAAATGGACATATCTACATCTCTACATGGGAGGGATGATGGAGTAGAGTCTCCCTGGACACCACATCCAGACATTGATGATAATAATAAAGTTGACTTTAATAATAAAAACCAGCAAACCAGTTTCCATTGAGTCGATTTCAATTCATGGCAATCCCATATATTTCAGGGTAGAATTGTGCTCCATAAGATTTCCAATGGCTGTGACCTTTCAGAAGTAGATGGCCAGGACTTCTTCTGAGGCACGTTTGGGTAGATTTGATCCACCAACTGCCGTTAGTAGTTGAGTGCTTAACCGTTTGTGCCACCCAGGGACTCCTGACATTAATGATAGAAACCTCATTGCTGTTGAGTCGACTCTGACTCATAGCAACACTATAGGACAGAGTAGAACTGCCCATAGGGTTTCCAAGGAGCGGCTGGTGGATTTGAACTGCCAAACTACCAACCTTTTGGTTAGCAGCTGTAGCTCTTAACCACTGTGCACCAAGGCTCCGACATCAGTAATAGTCACCATTTACTGAGTGCCTGCTTTATGCCAAGGCATTGCACTGTTGTGTGCCATTGAGTTGATTCGGACTTGTAGTTGACCCTATATGACAGAGTAGAACTGCCCCATAGGGTTTCCTAGCCTGTAATCTTTATGGGAGCAGATCACCAGGTCTTTTCTCCCACAGAGCTGCTGGTGGGTTTGAATGGCTAACCCTTTTGTAAGCAGCCGAGAGCTTAACCATTGCATCACCAGGGCTCCTTGGCATTGCACTAGCTGCTTGCATCTGTTATTTCCTTTAATCCTCTCAGTTAGTCTACTGTGGTATTGTTGTACTTAGTATACAGATAAGAAAATCAAAGTTCAAGCAGGTTAAGTTAACTTGCTCAAGATTACAGAGATAGTACTTGAGGCACGAATTTTCACACCACTTTTTCCAAAATCCATCCTTTTTCAGACAATCTCATTGCTTAGGTCATGATAAGCAGGAAGATGTCCTGGACAGCTGGGGACCCTAATTTGTGGACTGAGTGCATCCTCTATGAATATGAAGCACAACGTCTTATGAATTTGGTTGATTAAAGCTTATACACACACACATTTCTATTTTTTTTAGATAGAAATTTTGGAAGAGTTTAAGTTCTTCCAAATATTACCTAAAATTCTTGCAATTTCTTTTGAAAATGGTATTCACAATTAGTTTATACTCACCTTCACTCCTGATTTCTTTTGGCTACAGCCAGGTTTGACCAAACAACGATGCTTTCCAGCTTGATCTCATACCTTGGTCACCAGATTTACTTTCAAATGACTCCAGTTGTTTCCAAATAATAAAATCCACCCACGAAGGAAGATTTGAGGCCATGGAGAGTTTTTCACAAAAATCTACAGGAAGCTCTAGGGATAGTTTTAGAATGTAGTGAACCCTCGCAGCATGGTTGGAAAAAAAGAATGCATCACTGGGAAGTGTAAGCTGATTTATATGTTAAAAAAATAAATAAACTCCATCTTACTGTGTGCAGTCACCCAGCATGTTACACCAACCCCTCCCTGGCTCCCTCTTCTTTCCTCCAGTTTGTTGACTGCCTATGGGTTTCTCAGCTGAGATGGAATTTGGAAGCCCACTAATGACACTCCGTTTCATTTGGTACAATGATAATTTCAAAGGCCAGGATTTCATGGTCACTGGGTGCCTTGATTCTCCTGTGAGGACAAAGAGTCTTTCAACATTCGTAGAAACATTCCTCACCCATGGTGCTCTCCCTGGGCTTCCAGATTTGGATCTGGGAAAGCCAGTATGGGGATGGGTGAGGGAAACATGGACTTAAAGGGGCAATATTGTTATAGGTTCAAGGGTTTCCTTAGGTTATTGTTGTTGTTAGCTGCCTTCAAGTCAGACCCCAATTCATGGTGACCCCATACACAATGTGATTGGACCATTGTGATCTATAGGATTTTCATTGGCTGATTTTTGGAAGTAGATTGCCAGGACTTTCTTCATTTCTTAGTTTACATCAGTGTAAAAAAATCTGAAAAGAAAAGAGGTAAGAGTAGCTAAGAGAACAGATGATGTGATAAAAGTTTATAGCACCTTCTTTTGTTCTGCCTTCTGTCCCCCTCAACCTGGGGCTTGAGCTATCACTGGATGGTATAGGCCTGTGGTACTGGGAGGTCCATTTTCCTAAGTGCTTTCCCTAATTTTAGCAGATCAAGCCCTGACTCTGCCACTTAGCATTCATGGAAGCTTGCTCTACCCTTCACATCTGGAATGGAGCCAAGAAACTTCTAGTACCATGTAGTAGAACAGCTCAAGTTTGTTCTGAACTTGATGTTACTGAAACAAGGGACTATCCAAATTGTTATTAGGATAAGGTGTCAGTATCATTAGCAACAACATTTATTGAGATATAAATAAGCAGGTAACATTGTACTACCTGTGAGAAGTCAAGCACCCGTATTCATTAATGTGCTATGTTCTGAGTACTAGAGGTTCTCAAACTTGAGCACACAGACAATTACCTGGAGAACTTTTTCAAAATGTATATAACTCATCCCTATCCCTTGAAATTAGGTCCTAGTTGGGTCTGAGCATCTGCATTTTGGGGGATTCCACAGATGATTGTGATTCATAGCTAAGGCTGAGAACCGAAGTCTTTGTGGAATACTGGGAGCCCGGGGGAGTCCATGGATGGTGCAAACGATTAAAATACTCAACTGCTAACTGAAAGGTTGGAGGTTTGAGTCTACCCAGAGGTGCCTCAGAAGAAAGGCCTAGCATCTACTTCTGAAAAATCAGCCACTGAAAACCCTACTGAGCACAGCTCTACTCTGACACACATGGGATCGCCAAGAGTAAGAGTTGACTCAATGGCAATTGGTTTTGGAGCCCCGGGAGAAAGCTCAAGAGCTCTGAAAATAAATGATAATTGAAAAAAAAAAATTAATATTGCTTTACTTCCGTTACATATTCTCTTTTAACACAACAGAGTGGAATCACCTAGGGGAGAACTAACATTCATTAAGCTGTTAACATGCATTAAGCATGTTACATACTGTAACAGTCAGAATCTAGTCAGGAAAACAAAAATCATGCTAAGTATTTCAACCAAAGGGTATTTAACATAGTGAACTGACTTCAAAGCTGTTGGAGAGATGGGAGATTCCAAAGGGGGCAGTGAGATTAGTAACTACAGGAAGAACTTGCCAATCCTAGAGCTGGGGGAGCAAAAGGAAACCGGTATATCTGGAACTAGGAATGTAGAGGAAGGACCACCACCTTAGGAGCTGGACTGCTACAGGGCCACTGTGTGCCTGGTACTAGGGCTGCCAGAGGGCACTGTGTGGTCAGTGGTGGGACCACTGAGAGAGTGACTTGAGGCTGATGCTAGGAATGTCAAAAGATGCTTGGAGTTGTGGCTGTCCTAAAGAAGGTTGAAAGAGGAGGAGAGTCCCTTCCAATCTCCCAGATGTGCCTCCTGATTGCAGAAGCTAACTGGAAACCAGCTAGCAAGGGAATGGGGTTGTCCTTCACTGCTTCTTTTCCTGCAGTCTGGATGTAAATGCAATGGACTTGTTGTTGAGCCACGTTGCATCTTGTGGATAAGGAAAACAGTCTAGGATTAGCAAACAATCTAGAAGGAGCCCGAATTTCCAACATTGACAAATTGCCACATTAGCCTTGGACTACCTACCCTGACTGATAAATGAGAGGAGTCCATCCAAGAAGTATAGGGAAGTCCTTTGCTCACAGGCATCCATAGCACTGAATTGGAGAGTCTGGCATTTGCTCCATGTGAAGTAGAAATAGTTCCTCCAAATGTTACCTTGCCTTATCCACACATTTGCGTGATTGCTTCTAGGAGTACCTTTGGAGAAGACCTTTTAGAGAACAGGTAGAGCAGTGGGAGGAGCAAATTTCTGTCCATATGTCAGGCAGCGACATTCTTAAGACTTCTGCAACCAAGTTCTGAAGGAATACAGAATTCGCTGCAAATCCAGAAAGCTGCTGTGAGATCTTACAGTTGGTGTGGGGGAGGTATCAAAAAACACTAATATGTCTGGAATGGAGGCTTTAATTGAATGCAAGAAAGAGATCATAACTTAAAGCAAATTGCCTCTGAAATCAAATACATTCTTTTGCAGATGACCTGAACTCGCTTTTTCGTTGGCTTTTTCCAAAATAAACCCCATTAAAAGATGAGTCACTGCATTGGCTCCAAATTTTCAGTCTCTTTCTCTTCCCTGGTATGGCAATTAGCAAAGATTCTAGAACCAGACTTGGGGGAGAGTGTAGAATTGATGGTTTGGGGCTCCGGATTCTTTCACGTTGGAGGCTTAGGTGTCGTTTTGAATCAATTTAAAACTCGGTACTCAAGGAGGGGGCAATTAGGAGCCTCTGGAAATTCCAGTTCTTAGTCTTTTTCAACATGTAGGGGGAGCAGGCTACTGTGAAGGGCCTGCCATGTTGTGTAAGTCCATTTCTGGATGGTCCCCAAAGTTGAGTAACAAAGTGCTGCCACTACTTCCGTTCTCTGAGAATCCATGCAGGCACACTGTTGAGTCAGGCTGGGAGCCCATTTTCTCTCTCTGGTGCTGTATCTGCCAGGTTGTTATTTGAACTGCTGTATGGCTTAAGGCCAATTGTCTTCATACATTCTGAAAGGTACCTTCCTGGCCCATCTCAGAAAAACAAAACTTCCCAGGTTAGACCAGAAGGGACCCCAGGACTCCAGGTGGGAGACAGAGGATAACCAGGAAAGGGGACCAGTTCTGCAAAAATGATAATAGCTGACAGACCCATAACAGGAGAAGAGATTGAAAAGGCAATAAAAAAACTCCCAACCAAAAAAAGCCCTGGCCCAGATGGCTTCACTGGAGAATTCTAC
>NW_004443945.1:17075780-17076876 GCF_000243295.1 Trichechus manatus latirostris | reverse complement strand
CATAAAACAGCATGTGTGTTACTGTTACATGAGAAACTATCTGTTCTGTAAGCCTTCACCTGAAGTACAATAAAATATTAAAAAAAAAATGATAATAGCTGTTATTTACTGAGAACCTACTGGGAACAAGCCACTGTTTTGTTTAATCCATTCAACAACTATGTGAGGTAGGCACTCTTATCCCCATTTTACAGATGAGGAAATTAAGGACAGGAAATAGTAAATACTTTCCTAAGTTTACTCAGCTAGACAAGGATCAAACCCAAGCAGTGTGACTCCATGCCAGGGCTCTTAATCACAACACCTACAAGGGAGCTACCACTAGCTGGACCAGGGAAAAAGAGGACTTTGGCTGGGAATAGGTTCTAGGAACCAAATGAGTGATATTGGCAGGGAGGTAGGACAGGGAGGTGCAACCTGGATCAGAACAGCAGCAAACTGGAGCAGAAGGACAGACTTGCCAATTCAGAGACTTAGAAAGGAAAAGCCCTGGGCCTGAAAGATTTTATTGACAAGGGGAGCTGGTTCAGCCATCTTTAGCCCTGTTTTTGTCCCTTAATAAAGGCACCTTGGGAGGTGGGGCCAAGAAGATGGAGTAGTCAGATGCTTCTGGTGGACCCTCTTACAACAAAGACCTGAAAAAACAAGTGATTGTATTATATATGGCAATCTGGGAGCCCTGAATATCAAAGGCAGAGTTAAGGAACCTGACAGAGTGTAGGGGGAGGGAGAGACGGTTCAGAAGCAGCTAGGAGTTGCCAGACCTGACCCAGAAAGAGCCTGAGCCCTTCAGGCCTGAGCAGCTAGGGGGTGAGCGGTGAGGTAGGCAAGTGGAGGTGCTCAGGAGACACGTTTTCCACAAGAGGAGAGACTGAGTGCCAGAGAGTCTACACAGCCACCCAGAACCAGTGAGAAGCAGCCCTCATTGGCAAAAGATAAGTAATTGCATACGGCTTACAACCTGGGTTAAAAACATCCCCCTTAGGGAAAAACCTTTCTCCCATTTACCTCCCCGCTCCCTGCTCTGCACTGGGTCCCAGACCAGCTTCAGCAATTGCCAAGTCCCCTGGGCCAGAAGTAGGATCCATCACATGCC
>NW_004443945.1:17003873-17068649 GCF_000243295.1 Trichechus manatus latirostris | reverse complement strand
TCAAAAGACAACCTACAGACTGGGAAAAAATTTTTGGCTCCCACAAATCCAATCAGCATCTAATCTCCAAAGTCTACAAGATACTGCAAAACCTCAAGAGCAAAAAGACAAATAAATAACCCAATTAAAAAATGGGCAAAGGATATGAACAGGCGCTTTGCCAAAGAAGATATTCAGGTGGCTAACAGCACATGAAGAAATGCTCACGATCATTAGCCATTAGAGAAAGGCAGATCAAAACTACAATGAGATATCATCTCACCCCACCAAAATTTATACAAACATTGTTATGTGACTCTAATTGCTCTCCTCATACAGTGACAGCACACTCCTCCTTTCCACCGCTGATTCCCCATGTCCATTCAACCAGCTCCTAACCGTCTCTGTCTTCCCATCTCACCTCCAGACAGAAGCTGCCCCCCATTTAGTCTCTTGTATCTACTTGAGCTAAGAGGCACACTCCTCACGAGTATCACTTTATGTCCCACAATCCAGTCCACTCCCTGTCTGAAGAGTTGGCCTTGGAAATTGTAAATTCATTTCAGCGTTCCTTATCTGACTGTATGTGTGTGGTCCTTTTGAGTTCTTGTTTGAACTGGTTGCAGTATCTACTGGTCTCTCGTTAATTAATGAAAACCCTGTGGAGCAGTTCTACTCTGTAATACATGGCGTCCCCATAGTCGGAATTGACTCAACGGCAATGGGTTTTTCTTTTTTTTTTTTTTGACAGAGCCCCCTCCTCCCCCATAAGATATGATGTCAGAGTAACTGCATTCAGGATCAATGTGTCTGGACTCCTTGTGTGTCAGTTGCTTCTACATCACATTGCATTGCCCTGGGTGGGGGGCAAGTCTCAGGTGACTGAGGCCCTAACTTTTAAGTCTTCCCAGGTCTTTCCTAGGCACCCTCTGCCTGCTTCCTCATGGTGTGCCTGCTTTCCTTCATCTGAGCTGGACAGACAAAGCCAAAAGAATGATGCGGACAGGAGGAGCATCCGGCTCCTCCCTTTGGGAATCTGCTCCGCTGAGCATGACAATCCACAGCAGCCGGTTAATGCTATCCATCAAGGAGGACTGGGCAATGATGAGTCAAAAATACCCAAAAGGAGAGGCCTGGGGGACACCATCAGGTGGTTCACCAAATTCAAAGGAAGCTGGGAGCGCCTGCTGGGGAAGCCACAGGAGTGGGATAGGAACAGTCCCTTCCTCTTGAAGATGAGTTTTGCCTTGAAGCTTGTTATATAAGACAGCTGGATTTCCAGGCCTAAGGGAAAAGATGTGCAGGACAGCCTGCCTAGGGTGGGGCATGGTTGTTGTGGTTATCACGGCCAATGTCAGTAATGAGCCCAAGGCTGGCTGACCCATTGCTAAAGCAGGCCTGCTTCTAGATCTGTTCCCAGTTCATTAACTGTGAAGCATTTTTATTCTTGCCCTCAGTGGGCTCAGGGGCTTTGCTGGCACTATAATCCCTGTTCTGCAAATGAAGACACTAAAGCTGAGGCCTTTTCCAATGTTTTCAATGAGCGCTCTCACTTCCAGCAATTATTATAAAGTGCATCATTATCCTTACAATGGTTTGGAGATTAAAACTTAATTCGTTTTGTTATTTCTGTGGCTTTGCCTGATAACATTTGTACCTGGACCAGCCCTACCAGGCTGTGAAGCCAACACCTCCTTAAATCACCAGAGGCTCGAGTTTGCGTTCTCATCCTTCTTCCGAATGGTTTGGCCAGAGGCAGTTTTCATGAGAACATTTTAATGGGTCATCAGGGTTTTGTGTGGGGACAGCTGTCTCTGTAACAGGCAAAATGGGACTCTCTTAAGAGAAAAGCTGGCCTGCAGGAAAAATGATCAGGCTTGAATTCTAAAATACAATTGCTGAATAGTTTGCACTCTTTGTTGAAAGCAAATACAAATGAAGCCACTTTTCTTCTGTTCCGGTGAGCTGTGAGGCACTGGAGGTTCAGTGGTAGAATTCTTGCCTTCCACGTGCAAGACCAGAGTTTGATTCCTGGCCAAGGCACTGTCATTGGAGCTTGCATGTTACTGTGATGCTGAACAGGTTTCAGTGGAGCTTCTAGACTAAGACAGACTAGGAAGAAAGGTCTGGTGATCTACTTTCAAAAATCCAAATCCAAACACCAAACCCATTGCCATCGAGTTGATTCTGACTCATGGAGACCCAATAGGACCAAGTAGAGCTGCTCCATAGGGTTTCCAAGGCTGTAAATGTTTACAGTAGCAGATTGCCATGTCTTTCTCCCATGGAACGGCTGGTGGGTTTGAACTGCCCATTTTTTGGTTAGTAGCTGAGTGTTAAATCACTGCACCACCAGGGCTCCTTTCCAAAAATCAGCCAGTGAAAATCCTATGGATCACAAAGGTCTGATCCTGGTCTGATACCTAACTGATTATAGGGATGATACAGGACGGAGCAGGGTTTTGTTCCATTGTGCATGGGGTCACCATGAGTCAGGGGCCGACTGGACAGCAACTAACAACAACAACATCACAGTATTTTGTTGGGAACTAGACAGGTCTGGGTTCAAATCCTGGCTCTGCCATTGTCCCATGTGTTATTTGGACAACTTCTAATCTCCCTGAACCATACAGCGTGTTCAATTATGGAGTGGGATGATAGAACTAGAGTATGATAATTTATGGAAGTACCTGGCACATAATAGTTGCTCAAAGATGACAGCATGATTATTCATTTTAGTACTAATAGGAAGCTCCACTGTAAATTTGGCCTAAAAGTATCAGATAATTTGGGGAATGTTTGGTCCTAGAAGCTATGATTTATCTTATATGAAATCTGATGGAGGTTTCCAGATCTCAGCATGGCAGTGATCTGGGGTTCCCTCCTATAATCGTGGCCCCTCCACTCATCCAGGCAGGTGTTTTATTTAACCATTTAGGGGCTTAGTCAAGTAAAAGCCACATTTTTAGGTGCACAACTCCTGGGGAGATAGGGTCCAGAGAGGCCAATGGGAGAGTAGAGTATGATAGGAGATTGGGAAAAGAACAATCTAGATTTTTCTATATCTAAGCTCTTTTAATCCTACATGAGTTATACAGATATGCTTTTATGTATATAAGTCGCTCAAGAAATGCTAACTGAATCTGGAGCTAAGGAGAGTGAAGAAAACCAAAGACTCAAGGGAGCAGTTAGTTCAAAGGACTAATGGACCACATGAACCCAGCCTACATGACTCTAAGACCAGAAGAACTAGATGGTTCCAGAGTATCACTACTGACCACTCTGACCAGGATCACAACAGACGGTCCTTGACAGAGAGGGAGAAGAATTGTAGAAACAAAAAATCAAATTTCCAAAAAAGACCAGACTTACTGGTCTGACAGAGACTGGAGGAAGCTCCGAGACTATGGCCCTGAGACACTCTTATGAACTGGAACTGAAGCCATTCCCGGAGACCGCCTTTCAGCCAAACCATAGGCAGGCCCATAAAATAAACAATAACATCCGAGAGGAACATGCTCCTTAGAATAATCAGTTATACGAAATCAAAAGGGCAACATTTGCCCAAAAGCAAAGATGAGAAGGTAGGAAGGGGTAGAAAACCAAGACGAAAGGAGACGTCTTTTGGAAATGGGGAGAGTGCTAACACATTGTGGGAAATAAAACCAATGTCACGGAACACGTTATATACAAACTATCGAATGGGAAACTAATTTGCTGTGTAAACTTTCATCTAATGCACCATTAAAATTTAAAGAAAAAACAAAACAAATGCTAACTGAGCACCTGCTCTGTGATTGGCTGGTATTCCCACCCCTCCTTACACACATATCACTACCTCCTTTCTGTCTGCTGTCTTGGGATGGTCACTATAAAACAATATACTGTTTTCTCCCGTAGAAGAGGAAGGGCATGTGGGCTAGCTGGAGCACAGCAGAGGACAAAGAGAGTCTAAGAGACGGGAGGCAGAGAGTTTAAGAAAGGACATGGGAGAACAAAGAGAGACAGCATCTGTTCCGCAAAAATGTCTGCTGCCATGGAGCACCCCGGTCTCCCCAAGTCCATGCCGCTGAAAATCACTCCTGGGGTAGCTCCAGCATGCATGCAGAGGTGGTGTGAGTTTAGCTGAGTAACCCTGGCCAGAATTTCCCAAAGGATTAGAAACTGCATGCTGGTGTGTGTGTGTGTGTGTGTGTGCGCGCTACACGCTTGCTTGCTTTGCAACGTCTCTCCATCATCTAACAGAAGAGATGCTTCCATTTAGCCCAACTAAACTCAGGCTTCCTTTCTGCAAACACTCCCCTTATCAGACTAGGGGACTCTGGAGTGGTGTGGCATTGTCAAAAAGAGCACAGCAAGAGATGCGGATGGACAGGAACTGGGAAACACTGGGCAAAAGAAAAGACAAATGCGAGGGTGAGGGGAGTTGGTGCCTTCCTGCCTGGCTTGTTTATTATTACAGCTCAGGAAGGAGGAATATGCAAACCGTTCTGTTACAGAAGAGACCATGCCTGCTCAGTCTTTTCCCTCCTTTCCTTTCTTCTCAGTATTCCTCTCCCTCAATTTTCCAACAGACTAAGACTACCAGCAAATTTCCAAATTCCAACTACCAGCAGCGCCCTTATATTCTCAGCTTGAGAGAAGAGTGTTGCTAATACTCTCTGGGTAATTTGTTTAATTAAAGCTCAGGACATATGTTACTTCCTGGTATAGGTAGAGAAATGGGAAGAAAATGAGAGGTCAACTGAATTAATTACCCATGGCCAGATGAGCAAGCTCTCCTGATTTCTTGCATCCTTTGTTAGCCAAAGAAAAGAACAGAATGGAGAATCGTGGCTCTGTTTTAATTCTGTTCAGTGGCATACACGTAAGAATTAGGGATTAACTGAGGTGCACAACTTTAAGCAAAATGTATCGCGTATCTTTTTATATTGGATCCCTACTTGATTAAAACGGCAGTTTAATTTATACTGCCTCTGTTGGTTTTGCAACTGGATCAGACCCTCTGCCTCCGCACGCCAACCACTAGAAAACAAGCTCCTTGTGACTTTGAAACGTGGTCCCGCTGCTACACTGCGATTATTTTTACGGCAAGAACCATTTGAAGGAAAGGAATTGGTGATCCAGTTGGGTACAGTATTTAGTACTGGGATGTGTTTAATTATTATTCACCTATGTCTTTGAACATTAAAGGGAAATAGCTGTGCTAACCAGGACAGTATGCCCAGTGTAATCCTTTTCCCACTTCCCATTCTCCCCCACACCCCACTGCCCCCCAAAACTCCTGGAATCTCCCTGTTTTGAAATTTATGTATACCCACTAGATTCATCATGACAGGTTGTTAGTTCAGTCTCAAGGTATGAGTTTTTTAGTGATGTGGTATAGTTATATTAGCATATCATACTTATAAATACACGTTTTAAGCCCTTCATTCACTTGTTATTAGTTGCTGTCGAGCTGGCCTGATACCATCTTCATGATCGTGGGTATGTCTGAGTCTGATGTTGCATCTTTTGTGTCAATTCATCTCACTGAGGGTTTCCTTCATTTTCACTGGTCCTCTACTTTACCAAACATGACATCCTTTTCAAGCAATTGGTCTGCCCGGATGATATATCCAAAGTAAGCCAGTTGAAATCTCACCATCCTTGTTTCTAAGGAACATTCTGGTTGTATTTCTTCCAAGGCTGATTTGTTTGTTTTTTTGGCAGTCCACAGTATGTTCAGTACTCACTCTCTCACTAACCATACACCATGTGTCTGCTATATGCAGTATTGCTGTTGGTGCAGGAGACACAGCTACCTCCTTCTGGGTGACTCATGTCCCCTCTTCTTTAGCCAGTCAGGCTCCTGATCATACCCTGCACCTTGCTATTCAGTCAGAGACGCCTGATGGAAAAACGGCCCCTGACGCTTTCATTTATCAGCATAGCAACTCCTCTCTGAGAGGTTCAGAAAAAGCCTGGGAATGCTTCTTATTGATTAGACCAGTCTGAGCGGTGTGACCACACCTGGAGCTACCCCTGCGGCTGGGGGGTTGGTGAGCTCAGCTTGGACAGGCCTGGATTAAATGCCTACTCATGGAGGCGAGGGGGGTGGTCAGGTCCTTACAACCACATGACCTGAATGGTTTCCCAAAAGGGGTTGTTGTTACAGTTGTTGGAGTCAATTCCAACTTATGATGACCCTATAGGACAAAGTAGAACTGCCCCATAGGGTTTCCAAGGCTGTAAATCTTCACAGAAACAGACTGCCACATCTTTCTCCCATGGAGGGTCTGGTGGGTAAGAACCTCTGACCTTTAGGTTAGCAGTCGAGTGCTTTAACCACTGTGCCACCAGGGCTCCAAAACAAGACAGGTAAGGTAGTCAGAGGTGGTTCAAACCTGCCTCACAAGTGCTAGCAGAAGAGTGGTATGTGCAAAGGCACGAACAACAAGAGATGGTAAGACAGTTTAGGGAACATGTGTGTTTGCATAGGATATGCCAGAGGGTCGGGGGATGGAGATGGAAAGGGAGAGGGAAGTCAGGGTTTGAATAGCAACAGCAATGATAAAGGTGAACATTTCTGATACTTTGTAGATACCTGATACTGAACTGTGCCATTTACAGACATTATCTCATGTAATCCTCAGCATTATTATTTCCATTACATGTTAAGTGACTTGTCCAAGGTCACAGAGTTGCAACAGGTAGAACTCATATTCAAATTGAGATTTCTCTAACATACTACAGAGTCTAGACTTTATTCTCAAATTAGGCAATAATATGATTAGATTGTTATTAAGCATTGGAGAAGGAGAGATGGGCTGGAAGAACTAGTTAGGAGTTCTTCACCAGATGAGAGAAAATGACAGCCCCCAAAAGTCAGAATTTGTGAGAATAAGGATGATTGAATATATTCGAGAATTATTTTATAGGCACAATAGACTACACTTGGAAACTGATCACAGGTTGCAGAGAAAGGAACAAGCATGAGTCAAGGGCAAGTTCAAGCCTTGGGGCTTGGGCATTTGAGTCAATGGTGGTACCACTAGTGAAAATAGAGAAAATAGGCAAAGAAGCTGGGTTGCTGTTTAATTGATGAGTTTGGTGTTAGATGTGTTTAAATTTTGAGTTTTTCAAAACAATAGCTTGGTGGTCACAAGGTTACCCATTTGCCCAATTCTGTCCCCATGGCCCTGGGGCAAGGCCTGGTGTCCAGGGTGCCTTGGCAGCTATTAAAGCAGGACTGGAACCTGGCTCGGCATTAGTCCTAGGGAGCACAGAGCCTTGCATTGCTGCTTATTTAAAATTACTTGCCAGGCAAAGGAGACACAGAGAAGAAGGTCTCTGGCTGGGGAAGGCAAACATCCGCACATTCAATAATTCAGCACAGGGTCTGTCTTGGCTGCAGTTACAGTCACAAAAAGCACTTTTAAAGCCAAACCCAATTTCCGTGCTAAGTCATGCCTGAGCAAGATGGATATTTGCCAAAGACAAGAGAAGACTCCAAACCTCTTTACAAACAGGCCCTGAGAGATGCGGGGTACTGTGCAGTACAGCTGTCAGTCTGTTCTCAGCAGCGCAGGCATGTGACTCATTTGCATATGTCACTTCCTTCAGTATAACCGAGTCTGCAGGCCCCTGCCTCCAAATCTTGTGGGCAAATAAAGCTGTCCAGCACAACCTCCTACTATCAAATGCTTTATTGATAGGCAGGGGGCTGGCCTCACATCCCTCAGCCTTACACCGCTCTGGACCAACTCACCGTCTATCCGACCAGAGTTAAGCCCTTCTGGCATGCCTCTGTGTGAGGCTAGGATGGGCAGCCACAGTCAGATTGTGGCCGCCAAGAGGAGAGAGTAGAGCTGCTGGAGCTCTGCTAAAACTGCCACCAACAGCTAATTCCTAAAGCCCTCACTCAGCAATGGAAGCACAGGCTGTCCCAGCAAGCTTTTCTCCAGCCGGCCATGGGGGAGCAGTCCTGTGTATAGCTGCCTGTCTCCTTGCTCCCCTCTGGCTCTGCTTCTGTGCCTCCTTGATTAGCACTGCAGCCCAGGCCTATCCCAGACTTGGGGATCAATTCATAAGCAAAGAACCCATAAGGAAACCTAGATCAGGTGCTCACGACCTCTCAATGTTTGTTGGCTGGGTGAGCTGCCTGGTTAGGGTTGGATCCAAGCCTTCACTTTATTTTTGAGTTATGGACAAGGCCAGGCTCTTTCCAGTGAGAGGAGTCTGGCTTGGATACTCCAGCTGCCCCAGGCCTGCCTGGCCTCCCCAAGTAGCCCCATGGAAAAGTCCATGTGGTGAGGAAGAAAGACTTCCTGCCTACAACCGGCACTTGAAAAGTATGTGAGTGAGCCACCTTGGAAGTGGAAACTCCAGCCCCAGTCAAGCCTTCAGATGACACCAGCCTTATAAGAGACTCTGAACCAGAACCACCTGGGTAAACCACTCCCAGATTCCTGATCCACAGAAACTTTGTGAGATAATAAATAAATAATAAACGTCTATTGGTTTAAGCCACTAAGTTTTGAGGTAATTGGTTATACAGCAATAGATAACTGGTACATGCACTAAAGGTGAGGCTGAAGACAGGGGTGAGAGGGGTCTCACAATTTTTTTTTTTTCCTGTACAAGGAGCTCCCATATTATTTAATACCTTTTTCCACTGAGGGCATCTCATCCTAATGTTTTGTTTACTTCTCTGTCTTCTCAGATAAACTGTGAGCCCTTAAGAGCAGGGGCTGTGACTCATTCATGCCTAATTTAGCCATTGCCAAGCTCTAAGAACCCAACCTCAAGGGTGAAGGAAATGCAAATTCTTTTATTTTTCTGTAACTCGCCCTAATATCTATTTTCAGTGCCTGTTCCGAGATTGGCAGAAACACCCAATTCTGGGCGACCTCTATTTCTCAAGTCCTGCTTCACTCAGCTCCTTCCATGTCCCTTTCAGGCTGTGGGATATTCTACCAAGCTGTCTCAGGCCCACTGGGACTCGGGGAACTCTGCTTTGCCACTTCTGGCCTCTTCCCTAGACAGAAGGCTCAACTCCTCCCCTCACCCCCTATCACCAACTTTAGGACTGGCCACCATCATGAATTCTCTTGCTTTTATCTTGATTCTTATCTGCTTCTCCTAGCCTACCAGTTACCAGTTGCTGTCTGAGTTGACTCTGACTCATGGCGACCCCATGTGTGTCAGAGTAGAACTGTGCTCCAGAGGGTTCTCAATAGTTGATTTTTTTGGAAGTAGATTGCCAGGTCTCTCTTCTGAGGTGCCTCTGGGTGGAGTCAAACCTCCAAACTTTTAATTAGCAGCTGAGCACATTAACTGTTTAACACCCAGGGACTCCTACCTAGACTAGGAAGTCTTTATATGAGGAAGGGGTGGGAAGGCAGGAAAAATTGGCTTTGATTAATTACCTAATCTTCCAAATTTGTTGTTTAGGACCAGAGACATTCAGGGCCTTAAGGGGTTGTTGGTTTGTGGGTTTCTTTTTTTTTTTTTGAGGGGGGGAGAGGGGAGGAAGAGGGGGTTGTGGTTTTGAAACATTAAAAATTTTTTTATTATAAAACATTTTAACACAGAGAAAGAAAATAATATAAAAAACACCTTTGCATCCACTATCAGGATTAACCAGATGTTAACACTTTGCCATGTTTGCTTAGATCCATCTCTTTTTAAAAAGAAAATAAATAAATCCCTATAGATACAGCCAAATGTTCCCCATCACACCCACCTCCTCACAGGTACTGACCATGGTGAAGCTGGTGTTCATTTGACCCCTGCAGGTTTTTGTTCTGTTATTACTTGTTTATGCATTAAAAAACAGTATATTCTATTGTTATATACATCTTAAAAGTTTAACATAAATCGCATCATATTGTACATATTCCTCTGTAGCTTATTGTTTTCACTCTGTATTATGTTTATTTCTCCCATTTTAAGGTAATAATTTACGTATAGCAAAATAAACCCTTTGTAGTTTATACTTGTGCATGTTTTGACAAATGTATACAGTCATGTAGTTACCACCACAGTCATGATATAGAACAGATCTACCACCCCAGAACGTCACCACCAGGACATTTATTTTTTTCATACATATCTTGGACTCTAGTAAATGGGAAGCCTGACTTTGCTTTTGAAACTGAAGAGCGATTTCTCTGTCTTCCTGCTCTAAAGTGACATGGTGGTGGGGCAGCTAGGAAATCCAGGGGCAAGAATCTCAGTCAATACCCCCACATTTATGTTCCAATGCCTAGCCTAAGGTAGATGCATAAGAAATGTCGATGAATTAGTGAATAAATAAGTGAATGAATGAAGCAAACTATGTGTGGGAAGGCAGGTAGGGATTGTTCTCTTTTCCTTTCTGTCTGCACACCAGGAATCCCCAAAATGAAAATGACTTCAAGTCTGGCCGCTGGTTTTCTATGCTTTTCCTCCAGGCTGCAGCCCTGTTCCTTTGTCTGCCAGCCCCTGGGAGAGATAGGAACCTCAGCCCCAGGGACAGGGTGTCTGTCCTGCATTCCTGTCTCTGGAATTGCTCAACACAGCATTTTAGGACCTTCCTGGAAACTGAAAGTGTCTCCTCCTCGGACCGCCCCTGCTCTTGCCTGCCATGATTCACCCAATGATCCAGCAGCTCAACTCTTTTCTTCCCAAGAGAAGACATCAATCCACTTGGACTACTAAGTATAGAAATGTCTGTGAAGGACCCTCTTAACCTTTGTTAACTATAAAACTTAACCTCCCCAGTAAAGACCAATGCTCCTGTCTTCACCTTCTCTATAGCCCAGGGATCTCTGTCAGCAGCTATGGCTCCCAGGTAGCTGCATATTTCCAGAATGAAAAAACATCATGGTTGATTAGTGATGTCTGCCATGAGAGACGGATATAGAGAGTGAGAGGGTAAATAAAGTTATGCTCTATCTACCAACCCTGAACTATGCCATTGATGCTACCATATTACTTCTCCAAGCTGTTGGAAAAACAAGCCCTTCTGTGTCCAAAAGTCTCCCTGCCATGCTACAAGGCCCAGTAGCTGATGCTGTCCCACAGCTAGTGGACCTAGAAGGATTCTGTCTAGATGCGGCCATGGTGGTGGCATCCTTCTGTGGCTAGGCTGAGAAGATAAGAGGACAGCAGTGGAGTGGGCTTGGTGCACCTGCAGGCCCTCTGTGCTGAATACAAATCAATACAGATACCCAAACTGCTCTTCCTTTCTCACTTGAAGTTCTTGGCAGCATTTCCAAGAGTGTTTTCATTATTTAGCTTCCTGATTGAGGTGTGGCTTATGTGACAGATCCCGCCATTTCATTCTTTCCTCTGATGAAATAAAACAGGCAGCCTGGACTCAGGAATTATAAATGGCAATGGGAAAAAGAGCAGTTCCAACACATATCAACTCTCCCATTGCATATGCCCATCCTATTGGGTGGGTTGTCCATTGAGGGTACAATGACTTCTTGCTTCTGCTAACTGGTTGTGTTAAGCTGGGTTCTCTAGAGAAACAAAACCAGTGAAATGTATATAGGGAGAGAGAGAGGGAGAGGAAGAGATTGAGAGAGAGAGAGATTTATCTTAAGGAAATGGCTCATGAAGTTGTAGAAGCTGACAAGTCCCAAGTCAGGCATCAGGCAGGAGGTTTCTCCTGACTCATTAGCTGCAAGGGCTGATGAACCCAAGATCAGCAGGTCAGATGGCAGGCTGCTGGCTCACAGGCTGTGGAGGCCAACGAATCCAAGATTGACAGGTAAGATGGCTCATAGGTTGTGAGGGTCAAGGAATTCCTAAATTATCAGGTGTCTTAGGCTGGGTTCCCTAGAGAAGCAAAACCAGTAAAGTGTATAAATATATATATAGAGAGAGATTATATCAAGGAAACAGCTCACGTGTTTGTAGAGGCTAGAATGTCCCAAGTCCATGGATCAGGGTAGAGGCCTCGCCCAAGTCACACAGCTGCAGAAGCTGGCAAGCCCAAGATCGGCAGGTCGGAGAGCAGGGCTCCCGCTCACAGGCTGTGCAGATTGATGAATCCCAGGTTCAGCAGATAAACTGACAGCTCAAATCCCAAGAACGGGAGATGAGACGACAGGAAGCAGCTGCAGGATCCAGAGAGAGCAAAAAGCCAGAATATCTGCTTATATACAGATGTGGGCCACACCTGCAAGGAGACTCCTTTTCATCTGATTGGCTACTCACAGTATATTCAATCATGGGAGTGATTACATTAAAACACTGAGAATCATGGCCCTGCCAAGTTGACACACAATCTTAACCATCACAGCGGGCAATACGGCAGGCAGCTGGCTTGACTTCCAAGAACTGGAGGTCAGATGATGACAAGCTGGATGCAGGATTCAGAGTGAGTAAAAGCCAGTGAGCTTTGCCAGAACGTTCATATATATTGGATACAGATCACATCCCCGAGGAAACTCCCAGCTGATTGGCTGATCACATCAGATCACATCATGGAGGTGATAATATTATATCACAAAATGGAGGATAACTACATCATTACATAACTGCCAAATTACATCATTGCATAATTACCAAACTACATCATTACATAACTGCCAAACCACTGAGAATCATGGCCTATCCGAGTCAACATATAACCTTAACCACCACACTGGTTAAGACAAAAAATGAAGACAAATCTCTAGGCTCTAAACAAGAATTAGCTAAAATACAAGTGCAGGGCTCTTTCCGCTGCCCCATGGGGCGTTGACAGTTTTCTACCAGAGCTCAGTGGAAGCAATGCCTCTGCATTGAGAGGTGTGCCTTCACCCTACAGGGCTCCCAGAACTCCTGGGGAGAGGGCAAATTTGGGAAACAACAGCCAAGAGAAAGCTGATGAGGGCCAAACTCTGAGATTTTCTTCAGTCCTTACGCATTGCAGATCAAAGCAGCCTCACTGTGTCCAGATCGCATAAATAATGAATGAGGCTGCTTGTAAGATTTGAAGTCCTTAAAGGAGCTGGGGGGAGGAGCAGGCGTTAAGGGCAGAAAGTGATATCAGAAAATGCTGACCCTCAGCTAAGAGCTAATACAAGTCAGCAGCAAAGAAATGAAAATGGATCCTATCAGGCATGGCTTCTATTCTTGGCTTAGAATTTGCACATGTATTACTTTTGAGGTATAAGCTGCACAAGAATTGGACAGTCTGTGTCAGAACAATCATCTCTTGGTTTGGTTTCCTAAAGTTTCCTCCTGTATCTGGAAGTCCAGCACATTAACTTGAGGCTCCTAGTCTTGCTACAGCCTTCCACAATGGAGGAGAATTCTCTACCTTACTCTTGGGACAAATGCTCTCAAAGGCTTCTCCTGGGTAGGCCATTCTCCAAGAGTCTCCCAGTCAGCCTAGAAGTCATTTCTGCTAGGAAGTCGTCTTCAGCATCCCAGATCTGAGCCAGGTCTCTCTCTCTGCACCCCTATGAGCATCATAGCACACGTAACACGGGCTTGTTTATGTGTCCATCCCTCCCACTTGATTGGGGCAGGTTCAGATTGTTCCAGGTGTACTCACCATTACATTCCTAGCCCCTAGCTCAGGGCCCAATACACAGTAAGTGTTCAGTAAGCATGTATCGAATGGATACATGAATAAGAGTGTATGAGGGCGCCTAAGAGTGGACCATGCTGAGCAGCTGCTCCTGGAGTAGCCCCCCAAACCCGAAGGCACCTCTGAGTTCTTGTGATGACTCCTGGCTAATTTCTGTTTCACTCACCTGGGAGATTACATAGGGATGCTCTTCTTGCAAAAGCCATCCCCAAGCTTTATCATCTGGACACTTTCCTTTCCTAGTGGTACCCACCTTATCTGCCTTGGAGCACAGTATGACCAGGAGGCCCACTTTAAAGACATGAAACTCTCTTCCTACCTTGTGGTGAACTGAGTAGAAATCTTTTTGGATGAGTGGTAGGTACACAATTTGGTGTGATTTCTACTCCTTGGTTTAGGGTTGTAGCCCTGGTGATGCAGTGGTTAAGAGCTTGGCTGCTAACCAAAAAGATGGCAGTTCAAATCCACCAGCCACTCCTTGGAAACCCTATGGGGCAGTTCTACGCTGTCCTATAGGGTTACTATGAGTCAGAATCAACCCAACAGCAGTGGGTTTGGTTTGGTTTGGTTTGGTTTAGGATTAAAGTATTGCATGAGTCTCTTCCCAGATTTTTCAATTTCTCTCACCGTCTCTGGCTGCTCTAATGCCTGGCTCTCAGGGCTTTCTATCTTAATACTTTTTACTTTACTTACTATCTGTTATGGCTTGAATTGTGTCCCTCCAAAATATATATTCAAGTCCTGGCCCTTATACCTGTGGATGTGATCCTGTTTGTAAATAAGATTTTTCTTTTGTTATGTTAATGAGGTCATACCACAGTAGGGTAGGTCCTAGATCTATTCACTTCTAAATTATAAAAAGAGCAGAATAGTCACAGAAATATACACAAGGGAAGACAGATGCCATGTGAGAATCATCTACAAGCAAAGGAAACACCAAGGATTGCCAACAGATGCCAGAAACTAGGAGAGAGATCACAGACGAAATCAACATGACTGAGACCTTGATTTGGACTTTTAGACTCCAAAAATGTGAGAAAAGAAATTTCTGTTCTTTAAAGGCACCCACTTGTGGTATTTGTGTGAGACACTTTCCTTGTCAAAGGCTGAGATACTTCTCACACTCTCTTTCCTTCATGGGTTTAGACAAGCAGGGCACTTTTAGGTCAGGGTTCCTAGGTTTCCAGTTGGAATTTCTCTCCTTAGAACCCCCCTGAAAGATGCTGTAGTCCCTGCTCCAAGTCCCTGGTCTTCATAGTCCGTGCCCTTGCCAGTTCTCATTCTCTGTCCTCCAGTCCCTTCTGAAAGCATAGCCCTCCCCGTTCCAGGCCTCACCCCTCTTCCCCCATCAGGGTTCTCCACCCCTAGGCCCACCCTCCTCATCCCTTGCCCTGCAGAAGTTCCTCACCCAGCCCACACTGTCACTGGGGTCTCACATAGGGTCCGCCCCTCACAAGGTCTCACACTGAGATCTTCCCACTCAAACTGCTTCACATCCATTTGCCCAGCCTGGGTCTCCCCTCACTTCACTGTAACTTGGGGGGAAGGGTTAGTAAGGGTTTAAAACCTTTTCAAACTGTCACTCTCCTCTGTCACCACTTGCTGTTTCTAATGAGATAGCACCACAGGCCTTGAGAGAATGAGCAGGAATTTACCAGGAGAACAAAGTGAAAACCTCATTCCAGGAAGAGGAAACAGCTAATACAAAGGCCCCAAGGGAGAAAATCCAGTGAAAGTGGGACAGCCAGCAACCCAGTGTGACCTGAGGGAGTGAGTAGATGGGGAAACTCCATGGGGGAGAGGCTGGAAGGCCTTGCCTTGACTAGATTTTTTATGGGGAACCATCAAAACATCTTTGGACAAGAAAGTTACAGATTAGTTATGTGTTTATAGTCACTGTTTCTCAGATCACAGACAAAGGGCTAGCCTTCTTGACAGAGAGCTTGAAACCTGTAGGAAAGTTGAAAAAATTGATGTTTTAATTTTTTTTAAATTTTGTTGTTGTTGAGAATATACACAGCAAAACATACACCAATTCAACAGTTTCTACATGTACAATCAGTGATATTGATTACATTGTTCATGTTGTACAACCATTCAGGAACTGATCTTTAAAAAGCCAATAACTCCATAGAAAAATGAGCAAAAAATAAGGTCAGACAGTTTGCAGAAAAGGAAATACAAAGGGCTCTTAAACATATAGAAAGATGTTTGACCTCTCTCATAATAATAGAAATGCAAATTAATTTTCTACTGCGATATCATTTTCACCTTTTTGTTGTCAGGTGCTATCAAGTCGGTTCTGACTCATAGCCACCCTACGTACAACAGAACAAAATAGTGCCCTGTCCTGCGCCATCCTCATAACTTTTGTTAGGTATGAGCCCATTGTTGCAGCCATTGTGTCAATCCATCTCGCTGAAGGTCTTCCTCTTTTTCACTGACCCTCTACCAAGTATGATGTCCTTCTCCAGGGACTGGTCCCTCCTGATAATATGTCCAAAGTACGTGAGATGAAAACTCACCATCCCCACTTGCAAGGAGCACTCTGGCTGTACTTCTTCCAAGACAGACTTGTTCACTCTTCTGGCAGTCCACAGTATATTCAATATGCTTCACCAACACCATAATTTTCAGCTTAGATTGGCAAAAATCCAAAAGCTTGATAACACCTTCTGTTGGCACTCTCAAACTTTGCTGGGAGAAGTGTAAATTAGCGCAACTCCAATGCAGGACAATTTGGCAATATCTACCCAAATTATAAATGCTTATATCCTTTGACCTAGTAATTCAACTTCTTTGCTTCAGGGATGTTATCATAGAAATTTTAGCATATTTTATTGTAGGCATGTGAAATAATGTATGTTCAGGGTTATTAGCTGTGTTGTTGTTAGCTGCCATTGAGTGGGCTCCGACTCACGGTGATCCAATGTATAACAGAATGAAACATTGCGCAGTCCTGTACCATCTTCCTGATTGTTGGCATATTTGAGTCTAGTTGGATAATATTCTGTTCTGATCTGTAGGGTTTTCATTGGCTAATTTTTGTAAGTAGATTGCCAGGCCTTTCTTCCTAGTCTGTCTTAGTCTGGAAGCTCTGCTGAAACTTGTCCACCATGGTTGACCTTGCTGGTACTTGAGATACCAGCATAACTTCCAGCATCATAGCAACACACAAGCCACCACAGTGCAACAAACTAACAGATGGGTAGTGGTATTAATTGTAACAATATTTTAATAGCAAAATACTGGAAACTACTAAGCATTCGTCAATAAACCAAAACCAACCCCATTGCTGTCTAGTTGATTCCGACTCATAGCAACCCTATAGGACAGAGGAGAACTGCCCCATATGATTTCCAAGGAGTGGCTGGTGGATTCGAACTGCAGACCATTTGGTTAGCAGCCAAGCTCTTAGCCACTGCACCAATAGATTACTTTTCAGTCTGCTGCAAAAGACCTCTTGAAAGTGTTAAAAAGCAAAGATGTCACTTTGAGGACTAAGGTACTCCTGACCTAAGCTATGGTATTTACAATCACCTCATATGCATGCAAAAGCTGGACAATGAATAAGGAGACCGAAGAAGAATTGATGCGCTTTAATTATGGTGTTGGTGAAGAACATTGAATATACCATGAACTGCCAGAAGAATGAATAAGTCTGTCTTGGAAGAAGTACAGCCAGAATGCTCCTTAGAAGCAAAGATGAGAAGACTTTTTCTCACATTCTTTGGACATATTATCAGGAGGGACCAATCCCTGGAGAAGAACATCATGCTTGGTAAAGAAGAGGGTCAGTGAAAGAGAGGAAGACCCTCAACGAGATGGACTGACACAGTAGCTACAACAGTGGGCTCAAACATAGCAACTACTGTGAGGATGGCACAGGAGAGGGCAGTGTTTCGTTCTGTTGTACGTAGGGTTGCTTTGAGTTGGAACCAATGCGACAGCACCTAACGATAACAACAACAAATAGATAATGGTCTAACAATAGAATGGAATATCACACAACTGTGAAAAAGAATGAGGGGGCCTTCTATGTATAGATATGGAAAGAGCCCTGAGACATACTATTAAATGATTACTCAACATGTAGAACAGTGTATGTAACATGTGACATTTTGTGTAAGATAATGGAGGAGAAAGAAGACTATATATTTGCATTTTCTTATGAAAGCATACAGGAACTTTGGATGGATACAGATGAACCTAATAGTGGTTGCCCAAGTGCGGGTGGGAATGGTGTGGAAACCAGGCAGACAGAGCATAGGGGTGAGAAGGATATTTTTCGCTATGAACATTTTAATATATATATTTTTAATTTTGAATCATGCAAATATTACCCTATTCGAAACATTACATTAAAAAAAAATAATTCCCTGATCCCATAGGCTTTCTTCAGAATAGCTCTTTGGTAGCTTAGCTGCCCAGACAGCCCAGCTCCTGATTTCATGACTCACCAACCATCTCCAGTGATTCCCCACTTGTTAAAAAATATTCCCCCAAACAAATCCATGAATGCCTTTAGAGGGCGGCTGCAACCCACAAGGTTGAAAATATCTCTTTGTCCTTCTGGGGGCTCTGACTTAGGTTTCTGCTTGGTCCCACATGCTGCTTCTTTCCTCATCTGAGCCATCATTTCCAGGTGGGCCCTCTGCTCAATAAAGCCAGCGTCTGCCCTTGATTTTGGTCTCTTTCTTTCTTGGGCATTGTTCCCCTAAGACCTTGCTGAGAAGATCTGTGGGAACTGGTCACTTCGGTGCAATTACTTTTCCAGACTGTACTTTCTGCATATCAAATGTGTTGCCTAATTTGAACACCTTGTAAAAACATTTAAAATCTCCTCAGTGAAAATCCTTCAAACAAGGAGCAGCTGTGCTGGAGAAAGACCAGCTGGTTGCTCACCGCTTTCTCAGAAGCATGGTCAGAAGCACAGTGTCCGAGATTTCCAGGAGGTGAACGGCAGCATTAACCTGCAGGTGCCCTTTCGTTGGGCCTGAGAAAATGGCTCAGACAGTTAAGCGCTCGGCTGCTAACTGAAAACTTGCTGGTTTTGAACCCACTCAGTGGCTCCACTGGAGAAAAACCTGGCTATCTGTCCCTGTAAAGTTTACAGCCAAGAAAACTCTATGGGGAAGTTCTACTCTGTCGCATGGGGTCGCTATGAGTCAAAATCAACTCAATGGCACCTAACAATAACAACAACCCTACCAGCTACATTCACAAAGCTGCCCTGGTTAGGAGGCGGAGTCAGAATTTCTCCTGGGAGATCTTTGGATCTGGCCTTCCCTGTTTTTGGCCTTCTTGCTCTGTGGCTTTGATATCTGCCACTCAGGTCTAAACTAACTCACCTCTCACGCTTCTTCATGCAGACACTAGATGAAAGATTTATAAGCTTAAGTACAACCAGGACAACTCACTCTGCTCTTCTTCCATAGAACTGATGAGTTCTCTGAATTTGTGTGTAGCTCGTTTTCATTCCCAGGTTGAAACAGATCTGTATCTTTGATTACACAGATGTGCTCCCAACCAGTTATAAGCTCCTGGAGTGCAGGGACCACCTCTTTGTCATCTTTGTCTATTCCATGGTGGCTAACACAGTGCCTGACACATAGCTACTCACCACCACCGCCAGTTGCCATTGAGTCGATGATGCCTCATGGTGACCCCATGTGTGTTAGAGCAAAACTGAGCTCCATAGGGTTTTCCATGGCTGATTTTTCAGAAGTAGATCACCAGGGCTTTCTTCTGGACACAGCTCCAAAACCAAACCTGTTGCCATGGAGTCAATTCTGACTCATAGTGACCCTATAGGACAGAGTAGAACTGCCCCACAGGTTTCCAAGGCTGTAATCTTTACAGAAGCAGACTGCCACATCTTTCCCCCATGGAGCGACTAATGATTTCGAACCACTGACCTTTCGATTAGCAGCCAAGTACTTAACTGCTGCAGCACCAGGGCTCCACTGATACATAGTTAGCCTTCCGTAAATACTTGTGGAATAAATGAATGAATGAGTTTTTGAAGTGGACCTGTACCACTTCCTATGCATTTAGGTCAGCTCTGTCCAGTAGAAATATCTGCAATGATAGAAATGTTTAATATCTGCACTGTCCAATACTGTGGCCACTAGCCATCTGTAGCTATTGAGCACTTGAAATGTGGCTAGTGCAACTGAGGAAATGAATTTTTCATTTTAATTTAAATCATCATGGGTGGCTACTGGCTACTGTATTAAACAGTGCAGGTTTAGATTACTGGCTGGATTTTTTTTTTTTTTGGTACTTTAGATGAAGGTTTATAGAACTAGCTTCGCATTAAACAGTTAGTACACATATTGTTTTATGACATTGGTTAACAACCCCACAACGTGTCAACACTCTCCCTTCTCAAACTTGAGTTCCCTATTACCAGCTTTCCTGGCCCCTCCTGCCTTTTAGTCCTTGCTCCTGGACTGGTGTGCACCTTTAGTCTTGTTTTGTTTTATGGGCCTGTTTAATCTTTGGATGAATGGTGAACTTCAGGAGTGACTTCATTACTGAGCTAAAAGTATGTCCGCAGGCCATACTCTTGGAGTTTCTCCAGTAAGTCTGGTCTTTTTTTGTGAGTTAGAATTTTGTTCTATATTTTTCTCCAGCTCTGTCCAGGACCCTCTGTTGTGATCCTGGTCAGAGAGGTCAGCCAGGCACCATCTAGCTGTACTGGACTCAGTCTGGTGAAGGCTGTGGTAGTTGTGGTCCATTAGTCCTTTGAACTAATCTTTCCCTTGTATCTTGTTTTCTTCATTCTCTCTTGCTCCTGAAGGGGTGAGACCGGTGCTTTTAAGACCCCCAGATGCTATTCACCAAAGTAGAACGTAGAGCATTTTCTTTATAAACTATGTTATGCCAACTGAGCTAGATGTTCCCCGAGACCATAGTCCCCACATTGGCTGGACACTTTGATCACTTACATCGCTAAAACAAACTGTGTAAACTTCTCAAGTTAACTCTTCCTGTTTAGCCAGGCCCAGAAACTTTCAACAACAGCTTTGAAAGCAGTGAAAAAGCATATTAGCACTTCCCATGGCACTTGCGACTATCTCCACAGGAGAACAGAGGCAAAAAGGACGAAGACTAAATAGAAGTCATTTCCTCCTGCTTTTTCTGAGAAAGTCTTGGGTCCTCCAGGAGTGTAAATGGTCAGCCTCTTGGTTTATGACTTACCCAAGAGCCACCCCCTACAACTGGTCTAAACCCCTGCCAGCAGGCCGGGCAGAGATTCCAAGAGAAGCGTGCCACTTGTGAGTCAACAGCACCATTTCTCAGAACAGGTGTTCTTCACGGGCCTCCTCCGAGGGTGCCCCACCAAACCTGCCTTTGTCTGCAGGGGTGCCTGCAGTTCAGGGACAACCATGAGGCTCATTCCTGCTCAGGAATGTCTGAGGTGGTGTGGCATTACCAGGGACCTGTGCCCAGAGGCCCCACAAGGAATTGGATCCGAGAATAGGTTTTGTGCTCCAGCTGCCTTGGCAGAGGCTGATGTTTCTGGCTGCACAGCAGCAGTAACTTCAGTGTCACACATGGACCCTTTCTTCGGCACTTGGTCCATTTGGTTACACCCATTGTTGTTATTGGCAGAAAACAGAATACTTTCTCACTAGAGTCAGGAAAAGACCAGGGTTCGTCAATTGCAAGCAGGAGAGATGACTGGAGAGGAAGCGTTTGTGTGTCTATGTGCGTTTGTGATCCCCTAGGTGCCACTGTCCTCTAATGGGTGGGAGGTGTGAGGAGTGCTTGTTTCTACCAGCTGAACCAAAACAGTTCCCCTTTGCTTTCTGGGTTAGAGAATGTCCACAGACCAAGCCGGGAAAACTCCCCTGATGCCAGGTCACTAAGCTAAAGCTCCCAGACCTGCCAGCATCCTCTCTTCTCACCCTCCAGGGATACAGGCAAGAGATACATGCCACCTAGCACTCCCCAACCCATGCTGGGCCATCCCCTATAGGACAGCCCAGCCTGCTTGCCACCTCTCACTTGGAGACAAAAAGACGCTGTGCTTGGTCCCTGACACAACAGAACTCCCCAGTTGCTTGAGGCCAGGGCAGTGTCTGGGTGCAGTTTTCTGTTGGTGGTGAGCCATCTTTTGGAGCCCAGAGTTGTTTCAACATATCTGACACATCCTACAGGCCCAGCAGTCAGGGCGGGTGAAGCCCATACTGTACATGACACACCAGAGAAGCTCCGAATACCAGCTGCACGCACAATGCCTCATTCAGGGGCTTAGGTAAGTGTAGAGGTAGCTTGTCACTCCACACAGATGCACCTCACCCTTCCTTCACTCTTCTCCTCCCAACCACGTCTTCAGAATCTCCAGGGCAGGGCAAGCCTAGGTTTGGAGAACAACTGGTGTCCAGACACCCAGTCATTGCAAGAACAATGTGCTGACAGCAGGGCTGTCTAGAGTTAGCTTGTCATTTGGGCCTTTGTTTTTGAAATCCCATCCAGCTGCCCCTAAACATCTTTTGGTTTCCATAATTGCTCTACTTTTTCAGAGCTACCCATCCCTGCAGATGGTGTGGCTATTTCTAGGTTGAGTGTGACTGAAAAAGGCTGGTGTGCGAGGATTGCCCTGATCATTCTGGAAGATTCCTCTCAAGTTTCTTAGAGAAGGATTCTGTCCTGGCCTACTGTTTGTGTGGCTCTGTCCATTTTTTTTTTTTTTTTTGATGCTGCAGGTGAATATGTAGAGCAGAAATTATTCCCTAAATAAAGAACATTTATTTGAGGGGAAGGCTATCTCTGAGTAGCACAGAATTTAAAATTTTTTTTTTCTAAGTGATTGGTTTTTATTATCTTATTTTATTTTTTTATTGTACTTCAGGTGAAGGTTTACAGAACAAATAGTTCTCATTAAACAGTAGCACACATATTGTTTTATGACATTGGTTAACAACCCCACGACATGTCAACCCTCTCCATTCTCAACCTTTTTTTTTTTTTTGGGGAAAATATACATAGCCAAAGATACACCGTTTCAAAAATTTCTACATGCACAGTTCAGTGACATTGATTATGCTTTTCCACTTGTGCTGCTATCCTCACTTTAGATGAAGGTTTACAGAACAAAATAGTTTCTCATGAAACGGTACACATGTTGCCCTATGACAATGGTTAACAACCCCACTACATGTCAATACTGTCCTTACTCAACCTTGGTTTCCCTATCACCAGCTTTCCTGTCCCCTCCTGCCTTCTAGTCCTTGTCCCTGGACTGCTATGCCTCATTAGCCCCGTTTTATTTTATGGGGCTGTCCAATCCCCGGCTGAACAGTAAACCTCAGAAGTGACCTCACCACTGAGCTAAAAGGGTGTCTGGGGGCCGTACTCTTGGTGTTTCTCCAGTCTCTTTCAGGCTAGTAAGTCTGGTCTTTTTTTTGTGTGTTAGAATTTTGTTCTACATCCTTCTCCAGCTCTGTCCAGAACCTTCTGCTGTGATCCTGGTCAGAGCAGTCAGTGGTGGTAACCGGGCACCATCTAGCTGTACTGGACTCAGTCTGGTGGAGGCTTGGTAGCTGTGGCCCATTAGTCCTTTGGACTAATCCTTTCCCTATATCTTGTTCTCTTCATTTTCCCTTGCTCCCAAAGGGGTGAGACCAGTGGAGTATCTTAGATGGCTGCTCACAGGCTTTTAAGACCCCAAACACTACTCACCAAGGTAGAACGTAGAACACTGTCTTCATAAACTGTGTTAATGCCAATTGAGTTAGATGTTCCCTGAGACCATGGTCCCCACAGCCCTCTGCCCAGCAATCCAGTCCCTCAGGGAGTTTGGGTGTGTCTAGGGAGCTTCCATGACCTTTCCTTGTACGAGTTGTGCTGGTTTCCCAAGTATAGTGTACTGTCTCACCCTTCACCAAAGATACCACTTATCTATTGCCTCCCACTTATCTATTCCCCCCTCCCCACCCCTCCCATCCCTCACAACCAACAAAGATTGTTATTTTTTGTGTGTGAATTTTTCATGGGTTTTTACAATAGAGGTCTCATACAATATTTGTCCTTTTGTGATTGACTTACTTCACTCAGCGTAATGTCCTCCAGTTTCATCCATGTTATGAGATGCTTCACAGATTCATCATTGTTCTTTATCGTTGCATAGTACTCCATTGTGCGTATGTACATAGTTTTTTTATCCATTCATCTGTTGATGGGCATCTAGGTTGTTTCCATCTTTTTGCTATTGCGAGAATTTTAAATTTTGAGAGCTAGAAGGGAACTTAGAGGTTCCCACTTCATTTTAAGGGTGAGGAAAACAATACTAGAGAGGATAAGCAATTTGGCCCAAGTCATTCAGCTTGTAGGCAGAGCTACAACTAGAAACTTTAGTAGACAATTGATCAAGACTTAATGAATAAGTCAATGAGCTGAGGTTGGCTTCAAAAGGAAATAGGGGGCTTACTCTGGACTCTCCACTTAGAAGAACAGGTATGGCATCACAGTTATTTTGGTTAATATATTCTTTTTCATTCCAGTATCAGATACTCTAAATTTTGTCATCTATTAAACAAGATGATGAGAATATTGGTGGTTCAGTGGTAAAATTCTTACCTTTCATGGAGGAGACCCAGATTCCATTCTCCGCCAATGTACCTCATGGGCAGCCACCACCCATCTGTCAGTGAAGGCTTGTGTGTTGCTATGATGCTGCACAGGTTTCAGAGGAGCTTCCAGATGAAGATGGACTAATAAGAAAAGCCTGGTGATCTACTTCCAAAAATCAGCCAATAAAAACCGTATGGACCACAACAGTCCAATCCACAACCAGTCATGGGGATGGTGCAGGCCCGGGCAGCATTTTGTTCCATTGTGCATTGGGTCACCATGTGTTGGGGGTCAACTTGATGGCAGCTAACAATAACAACAAGCAAGATGATAATCTGTCTTCCCTTTTATCTTAAAATATTTTGCTTTTTCTTTTCACCTAGATTGCACAAACTGGATTTATGTAATTTGGCATTCCCCTGACTGAATCTGGTAGTAGGGGAAGATCCAAGGGAAACTCTTGCTGTCATAAGGGCAAGTAAAGCCAGCTTAGATCTGTCTTTACTTCTCCAGGACTCTGGACTGGGACCGTGTGTCAAAAGATGCCGAAACCTCTTGGGAGGAAGACCTCCAAGGTTGAACTGGGGACGAAGTGTGTTCTTCCGTTTCTCCCTGATAATGTGGCTGCCAACTATCAGAAGATGTGTACTGTTATGGTACTGAGATGGAAATGAAGAAAAGATGGGCACCTTTCTCATGATTCATGTAAGCTTTGGCTGAATGGGCTATTTGACCTAGGTGGGAGATGTCTAAAGCCTCATGGTCATAGTCTTAGGCTATACCAGGATGTGAGTAAAGCCTCTGCATCTTCTGCATCTAGGGCCACATGGGTGTTTCTCCTACTTCTTATTCTGGAAACGCAGGGCTAGAGCCTCTCGCAGTAGGGTCTGGTGAAAGGATTAGTTAATGTTTTCCACAAGGTTCTTTTTGGAAGGTTTTTTACTTGTTTAGCTGGAGGTCATTCCAGTGACCACAGCTACTATTAGCTGTAACTCATCCTCTATATAAGGCTAGCTCTGTGGTGGGAATCTTGCTTTTCTGGAGATGTCAGGTTTATAAACTAGTTCTTGGGCTGATGGTCTGTGTACCCCCTTAATTTAGCACTGGATTCTGCACTATTTAGTATAATTCCCTCAAAAAGTTTTTACATTCCTTGAGCCCAAATAATAGTTTATATTTCCTTTGATTCCCCTTCTACTGCACAGCCTGAACACACTGTAAATAGTAATAAGGGTCTTGACTTAATTTGAGTTTTTAAAGACTTAAATTAGGCAGAAACATAAATTTATAATTAAAAATATAGTATATGTAGTTAAAACGTATAGTAAAAGTATAGCATTATTTATTTAAGTTGGCTATGAGAAACAGAAAAATTAATTTCCAGAAAAAATTACCTCAGTAAAAGATTTTGATTCAAAAGTCCAAAAGTTTTGATTAACGTCCCTTAAAAAACATGATAGTAAATGTTACAGAGAGCAACAAGTTAGCTGGGAAGGTGCAAACTTTGCATTCACATATGTGAGGAAGCTAAGTAACACCTCTGAAAATTTAAAACCAAAAAAGGTTGAAAAATGTCATGGATATTGAACAGGTCCCTGGGAGTGAGATGGTTTATCACCCTAGCATGTCTCACGAAGATAAATTTGGGACAAGTGCAAGGTGTTTGGACAGATGAATGGAAAGCACATCTCGGGAATGCCCTTTGAGAGCTGGAGAGCTTGGGCTTGGATGTTCCCAAGAGCCGCCTGGTCATCCTTTTCAGGGGGCTTTTCACATACCTGAGACCTGACACCTGGGGAAACTTACTCCCCCAGAGGGGTTTGCAGCCTGAAAACACCTGGAAATTAAAGAAAGCATCTGGCTCCTGTTCTCTTAGCTGAGTCAAAGGCAAGTAGTACCCAACCATTTTATTTAAAATCTTTAATAACCCTCAGAATTTTTTAATAATTAAGGGCTTACTCAGTCCTTGCTACTTCTATGTTATCAATCGCTGACAGGGTGTAGTTGCAGGAGATTGGGTCTCAGGCTCTGGAAAGCAGCACTTTACATGGGGACTATGAGCAGGAGTATCTATTGTTTTAAGTCCAAATTGCTCAGCCCTGGAAAGTTCTGGAGGGAGGAACCCCAGTAAGTTTGAAAGGAGGAATTGTTTTGCTCTCTTGGGCACTGGTAGCAGATTAAGTATCAGCAATAACATGTGCCCTTAAATTGTTCCATTGGGCTAGAGAAGTTTTAGCCCAAGGTCACTTGTTTCCAGTTCTGAATAAAGTTATCTAAATTGTTGCCTTAAATTTTTCAGTTGCATATTTGAACTGGACTGTGGCCACGCTGTCAGGCAGGCGCTGGGGATATGTTATTAGCTTTGGACACTGCTCCTTCTGCAAGGACCCTAGTGACCAGGAGGAGTTAACCCATCCCCCAAGACTACTATTGGAGCCTGGAGACCTGGCTGCCCCTCTGGCCTGCTTTCGTCCTGCTTCCTGGTCAAAGCCCATGGAAGTTCCCCGACCTTTGCTTTTCTGGAGGACTCCCAAGTCTGGGAAAAACAACAAACAAACAAAACCTCAACCAAACAAAAACACACACATGGGGTTAGCTTTCTGGGTGTGGATGCTGCTTTGAGTATAGAAATGTCTGTGTGTTAAAAATGTACCGCTGTCTATCAACAGATGAATGGATAAATAAAATGTGGTATATACATACAATGGAATATTACTCAGCCAAAGAGAAATGAAGTTCTGCTACATGCTACAACATGGGTGGACCTTGAAAACATTATGCTGAGTGAAATCAGTCAGTCACAAAGGGACAAATATTATATGATCCCACTTATGTGAAATAGGCAAATGTAACAACCAAAAAAGTTTATTAGTGGTAACCAGGGATGGGAGGGAAGGGAAAAGGTGGAGTCATTGCTTAGGGGACACTGAGTTTCTGTTAATGGTGGTGGGGTAATTTGGAAAAGGATAGTGGCATAACATGGTGAAAGTAATCAATGCCACTAAAGTATACACATAAAAATTGTTGAATTGGCAAAAGTTTTGCTACATATATTTTTACCACAATAATTTTTTTTTAAATGTGCCATCAACTTTTGTTTTCAATGGCCACAGTCGAACTTAACATGAGGAGATTTGATGTCAGAACAACAGGGTGTTTTCAAGTGGTGGCTGCCTCAGCCTAAAAGGGATGAGAACAGGCCAGAAGAAGGCACGGCCATAGGCATGATTCCTTGGTTCACTACCTATTATGGGTTGAAGGGTGTCCCCCCCAACCGCCACAAAAAAAAAAGATATTTTGAAGTCCTAACCCCAGTAACTGTGAACAAGACCTTATTTGGAAATTGAAATAGGGTCTGTGAAGATGGTATCAGTTAACATGAGGTCATACTGGAAAAGGGTGGGTCCTAATCCAATCTGAGTCGTACCCTTATGAAAGAAGAGAAGAGACACAGGGAAGATGGCCATGTGAAGATGGAGGCAGAGACTTGGCATGATGCGTCTATAAGCCAAGATCTGCCAAGGATTGCCAGCTGTCATCAGAAGCTAAGACAGAGTCATGGAGCAGATTCTCCCTCAGAGCCCTCAGAGGGAATCAACATAGCCAATACCCTAATTTCAGACTCCAAGCCTCCAAAACTGTGAGTCAATACATTTCTGTTCTTATAAGCCACCCAGTTTGTGGTGCTTTGTTATAGCAGCCCTGGGAAACAAATATCCTCCCCATCCCATGGAAATAGACTCCCATTCTCCTTTCTGTGTAGGGCACTCCACAAGCAAATTGAAAGTGATGGAGCTTGAGCTCCCTTAAGATCCTTTTTCCCTTTCCTGGGTGAGACAGGATGGATGCAGGACTTGCTTCACGGATGTCATTTACTACGTCAATCAGTACAAGCTTATTGTGTGTCCTGAGATGAGCTGTGCATGATCAAAAGCAGAAGGGACTCCATAGAGAGCTCCATGCAGGGGTCACAAAGCCTAGAGACCCCTGATGCAGATTGAGATGGGCTCAACCAAGGCCCATGACTTTCTGGGAGCATCTCTTGCCAGGCCCAGATATCTGATGGGCTCTCGACCTGCACTCACTCTTTACATGAGCTAACTCCGAGCCACATGTTTTACATTGAGCCCTTGTACCCCCAACGTGATTAAGCTCCAGTTGCCCATATTTGCAGCAGGCTGGATCACTTTACTAGCTGCCTTTCCATTCTTGTTTCTCTTCCACACTCCCCTACAGATGTTTCTTACACCTCCCAATACACATTTTTGCCCTTGAACTCTTGTCTCAGGGTCTACTTTGTGGGAAACCCAAATGATCATAGGGGATTTGTGAACAACTGAAAGAATGATTCTTGGAGAATGTAATTCCAAACTCTATTTTCTGAACTGGATGGGTGCAAGCGAGCTGATAGGGGCAGTGGGAAAGAAATGAAAACCACGCAGACAAATCAGGGAGGTTGGATAGCCACCCTGATAACACAGAGTGGGAGGACTCTGGGGTGGAGATGCTGCTCTAGGCCCTTTAAGCCAAAGGAAGCTTGTGACTTCCGTTATAAAGCCATGGTCATGCAGAAGAGGACGGCCAGTAAGACCTGTACCTAGGCCCCCACGTGTTGTTGATACTGGCTCTGACAGGCCACCTGGAGCACAGTCTAACTCTCCTCTCTGTACCACCAGACTCTTGAATAAAATTACACGTGGGAGTCATTCTAATGGAGGACCGGACTTCCCTGGGGGTAAATTGCTAATGTTTGGTACAATGGAAGGGAAAGCGGAAGGTGGGAATTCCACTGCACACATCTTTGTTGAGCACCTTCTGTGTATCCGAGTCTGTGCTAGGAGCCGGGAGGGAGTCAGGAGGAATGTGACCTGCCCTCATGGAGCTCACAGTTCAGGTGGAGAGACAGTTAGGGCAACACTCACTGTAAAGCAGGGCAGCATGGAAAACATCTTGTAATATTTGTTCTAATGAAATACTGAGAGAGGGCAGAGGAGGAACAATCAATTCAGATTCACAGGATTGGAAAAGGCATCATTTATTTGATGGATTAGTGGATGTAACCACCACTCATCTGTCAGTTTGTTGTACGTGGTGTATTTTGGTGTTGCTGTGATGCTGGAAGCTATGCCACCGGTATTTCAAATACTAGCAGGGTCACCCATAATGGACAGGTTTCATCGGAGTTTCCAGACTAAGACAGGCTAGGAAGAAAGGCCTGGTAATCTACTTCTAAAAATTAGCCAATGAAAACCTTATGGATCACAACAGAACATTGTTCAACTTACTTGCTTTGAACATGTTATCAGGAGGATTAATCACTGAAGAAGATACCATATTTTGTGAAGTAGAGGGCCAATGAGGGTGTGGGAAAACTTTGGTGATACGGATTGGCACAATAGCCACGGCGCTGGGCTAGAACATGCTGGCAATCATGAGGATAATGCAGGACCGGGCCATGTTTTGTTCTGTTGTACATAAGGTCACATGAATTGAAGTCAACTCGATGGCAGCTATCTATCCATCCATCCATCCATCTATGCATCTATCTCTCTAATGGGTGTAAATCTTCTAGCAGAAGATCAGACACGTAGTAGGAGCTCCACAAACCTTGATTCATATCTGGAGTACTTTCCACCCTGAGAATTCTGTGTCTAAGTACTAGTGCACAAAGAATATCTAGTAGATGAGTGATGAGTTTTAGCTACAATTATCTGCAAAATTAAAGGCAAAAAGCCAAAGATCTATTTGCAGCAGAATTACTGAACCCTAAGAGGATCTTCTGACTGGCAGAGTCTAGAGTGGCTGTCCTTGTTGCCTGAAAACAGTGTACAGTTTTCTACTCTCCGTCTCGCCTGGCACTGGTGGCCATGCACCCTGTCTTAGTCATCTAGCGCTGCTGTAACAGAAATACCACAAGTGGATGGTTTTAACGAAGAGAGGTTTATTTCTTCACAGTCAAAGTAGGCTAAAAGTCCTAATTCAGGGCGTCAGCTCCAGGGGAAGGCTTTTTCTCTCTGTCGGCCTTCTTCTCTTTGGTTTTCCCCCGGACTAGGAGCTTCTCTGTGCAGGAACCCTGGTCCAAAAGACACGCTCTGCTCCCAGCACTGCTTTCTTGATGGTATGAGGTCCCCAACTCTCTGCTTGCTTCCCTTTCCTTTTATCTCTTGAGAGATAAAAGGTGGTGCAGGCTACACCCCAGGGAAACTCCCTTTACATTGGATCAGGGATGTGACCTGGGTAAAGGTGGTCTTACAATCCCACCCTAATCCTCTTTAACATAAAATTACAATCACAAAATGGAGGCCAACCACACAATTTTGGGAATCATGGCCCAGACAAATTGATACACACATTTTTTGGGGGACATAATCCAAACCATGATACACACCAACCCCAGAGACTCCAGGGATGGGACAGCTGCAGTGGGGTGCTTACCCAGCTGGGAGGGAGCTCTAGTTCTGTGTCTTCTTTCCAAAACCACCCATAGCATTTTCTGAACCTGCCTCTGCAGCCTTTGCTGGTGTGTTCACTGCATTCCAGGGCCCTCCACAAGGGAGGAAGGAGCCCTGGTGGCACAATGGTTAAGCACTCAGCTGCTAACCAGAAGCTTTGCAGTTCAAACTCACCCAGGGGCTCCATGGGGAAAAGCCCTGTCTATCTGTTCCTGTAAAGATTACAGCCTTGAAAACCCTATATACCCTATGGGGCAGTTATACTCTGTCACATGGGGTCGCTATCAGTCAAAATCTACTCAATGGCACCTAACAACCAGAAGGGACTGTACTGGAAGATAGGTTCCTGCAGGGAGGACTCTGACATCAGACAAATGGGCTAAACCCCACTCTTCCACTGATGGGCAGAGAGAGAGTACTGTGTGCTGGATGGGTGGGAACCATGCCTTGGAAGGAGAAGGAGTAGGGAAACCATCAGATTATTTGAGCCCAAGCCCAGGATTACCATGTGAAACCCTGCAAGGCAGCCTGAGACATCCTCCTCTGGAGATTTAGGAGAGCACTTGCAGCCTGCACCCTGGGAATTCTCCTCAGCACTCCCACACAGCGGGAAAGATGCTCGGCATTGCGTTTGCCTGCCTGTCTGCTGCCTAGGAGGAGGCTCCCGGTCTAGCTGCTAGACTCTGCCAGAATCTGGAGCTGTGGATGCGTGTGTGGGAGTGGGGCGGGGAGCAGCTGCCAGGGAGCATCCTTTGCTTCGCTAATTTGCAGGGGGGCAGCTGTTTGGGGATAAGAGGCAGAGCAGGAGGATACCCGAGATAGAGCAAAGGTAATTGTTAGCTGGTTCATCTAGCTAGCTCCCTCTGAAGAGGCTAGGAAGCAATGAGTTGTAAACTCTGGGGTATGCGTGTATGTGTGTGTGTGTGTGTGTGTGTGTGTGTGTGTGTGGTGTGTCAGAAAGAGAGAAAGAGAGAGAGACATGAGAAAACAACTTGAGGAAAACAAGCAATACTTATCTTCAGCAACCTTTACAATAATGAAAAGTAATTTTATTCATTTCACAAATGTATTATCTGTAAAATACAATTTACTTATAAATTGGGTTGTTGGGCTTTTTTTTATTTGTTTGTGGATTTGTTGTTTAAGAGACATTAAGGATTAAAACATTTGCTGGGACAATCAGGCCTTCCCCCACATATTACCCCAAAAACCAAAAGAAAAAAATCCTTAGAGAAAAATGTTCTTTTTGGTCTTCCTCCCCACTATTCCACTACCTCCCACCACTGCAATTCCTTTCTCACTTTGCCTTTTTCTCCTCTTTGACAATTTATTCAATCATTCGTTTATTCATTTGCTCATTCATTCATTCATTCATCATACATTATAGGCACATATACTAAGCATTAATGTCCATGCGTGGAAGCTATTAAATAAGCAGATTTTAATTTTTATTTAGTCTAAGGGAGAGTTTTCTAACAGTTAATTTTACTTGTAAAAGGAGTGCATACTCCATCAACAGAAGGTGTTTGAGCAAAAGCCGGCTGCATGTTTATAGAGGATTCTTCCATCATGTTAGGCTTGGCCAAGATGACCCCAGGTCTCCTTCCAATGCTGAGATTCCATGATTTTGGAATTGATTTTTAATGTAATTGAATAGACACCTAGGAGGGACGATGATTCCCAAATTAGATTTTTCCTCCTCAACTCTGAAGTGATCAACCTCAACAAAGTAAATGTCAGACTGGCTCTTGCTTCACACTGCGTTCTGCCTCCTCCCTAGCATTTGATTGCTTGAAAGCTGTCTAGAGGAAGTAAGGAAAGGGCAAGAAGAATTCTCCAGAGTGGAGACAGACTCGGTGGAAAGCAGTCCAGGCTCTGTGACCATGCTTGTTGACCAGGAGTCCACTTGTGCTATTTCCAGGTCCTGGCAAGATTTATGTCCCCTCAAAAAAAGAGTGAGCCATTACTCAGAACTGAGGGTTGTTGTTGTCAGGTGCCGTCGAGTTGATTCTGACTTGTGATGACAACCCCATGTGTGCAGAGCAGAACTGCTCCATAGGGTTTTCAAAGCTGTGACCTTTTGGAAGCAGATCGCCAGGCCTCTCTTCTGAGATGCCTCTGGGTGGGTTCGAACCACCAACCTTTCAGCGTGTAGTGGAGCACTTAAATGTTTGTGCCACCCAGGGACTCACCAGAACTAAAGGTAATGAGTTAAAGTTAAGGACAGGACAAAATGACTAAAAACTATAAACAAGTCCATTTTCTAATTGGAGATCTGGCAGACTCTCCAAATCATGCTAAGCAAAGTGAAGCAGAGGGTCCATTTCGGGTCAATTCAACTCACTCTAACAAGCACGTTTTGTGCATTCCTACTACATGCGTCAGCTCTTTAAGGACCTGCAAGCTTGAGCTCGACTCTGTCCACCCTGATCAGATGGACCCTCTGACTGCCAGTCCTGACTCCACGCAACTGTGGGGGAGCCTGCATTTGGATGTACAGAAGGGCTGACACATGGCTCAGAAGGCTTTCTTCCCGGAACATTAGCTGTCTTCCCTTTGCCTTGTTACCATTCTTATCAGCAAAAGGAGGATTCTTGCCTTAAATCCCAATGATTAACATGGAGAATAATAAGTTCTGACTTTAATAATCCTTCCAAAGATGAAGACATTCTCCTTGGAGACCACTCTCCTCTTGACTTGGATTCGCGAATGAAGTATCCATCTGAATCCCTTCGTTCCCCTCCACCTGTCCGAGGGCTGTTCTGGAAAGCTACCCCTAATCAGGGAGAATTGGCAACGCAAGTGTCTGTCAAAAGGACTGTTCTTACAATAGAAATCTGCCTGTTGTGGGTGATGAGGTAATTTCTTTTTAAGCTTCTGGTATCCAAGGCGGAGAAGAAAGCAATATAAGGTCTGCTAATAAAGGTGTGAGAGTCTCTGGGTGTTTGCTGTTATTAAAGAGACCTCAAGGAAAGTCTGCTTTGGGGCTGAAAGTGAACCTTTTGTCATAGATTTCATTTTAGAAGGTTCAAAAGATACCAGAGAGGGAGCCAGAACAAGAGGCAGGAAGAGGCAAGAACAGAGGGAGGGGAAGAGATGAAGAGAGGGAGAAGGCAGGAGAGCCGTGCCTCGCTGAGATGTCACAGAGAGAGCCACAAATATAGGCTCCAGCAGTTTGATCACTGGAAAAAAATGTTTTCTGTTAAGGGTTGATGCAATGGAAGAGAGAACTTTCTGCATTTTTTTTTTTTTTTGAAGATGTGTCTCTGCTCCTGCTGCTGTTCACCTGCAATGCCCTTCTCTGCATCTATCTATTCTAAAAGCCTCAGCCCAAAACCCCCTCCTTCATGAAGGCTTCTTTGGTATCCCGACTAGATATAGAATTACTTTTGGTTCACCATCTGCAGGTCTTCGGTAATTTGATTTTCTTTTTCTAACAGCATTTATCACATGCTGTCTTATTTTTAAACTATGTGTGTACATTATATCTCCCCTTTAGGATTCTAAATTCCTTGAGTCTGTCTCCCCTTTGACTCCCTATTGCACCTATTAGCCCAATGCCTAGCAGAATGTTTGTGCTAAATGAATATTTGTTGAGAGGAAAGACAAACGCTGCCACATTGTCCTGAACGGGCTTTTCTAGACCCTCTATCCCTCTAAAACCACACCCTTAAAAAGGTTCAACGGCAATTTAAACCAATCCATGTCACCAAGGTGAGGGGAACAGAAAGGGACTGGTGTTAATGGTTTGGGGCTCATCTTCTTACCCAGCAGCCTTGGCTTGAGCCTTCTGCTTCTTTTCAGCAGTCATCTCCTTTGGGACAGGAGTCCCTGAGTGGCGCAAATGGTTAAGTGCTTGACTACTAGCCTAAAGGTTGGCAGTTTGAACCTACCCAGAGGCAGCTTGGAAGAGAGGCCTGGTGATCTGCTTCCAAAAGGTCACAGCCTTGAAAATCATATGGAGCACATTTCTGCAAATGTAACTTCATGCTTGGTCTGTAAGAGCTGTTCTTGGAGGTATTTTAGTTAGCCTGGCTCATAACCCTTTGTTCTTCCACAATGATTTGTAAGAGGGGATCAGGGAAAGAACGCAGATGTTGGAGTCAAGCAATCATATGCTCTAGTGGCACTGAACCTCAATTTCCTCATCTGTAGAGTGAGGAAAATACCACCTTCCTCACCGGGCTTCTCTGAGGATTCAATGAAATCATGTATACGAAGTGCCCAGTACAGTGTCTGATACACTGCGGGTGAGTAACATGGGAATATCCTTCCCTTGTCCTCCTAAGCTGATTTGAGGCTCCTCTACTCAAGGCCACGGTTGAATTTCTCCATGTAGACCCAAGACTCCACATTAGTTATATTTGCTGCACTGGCTTTATCTCCTCCTCAGCTGCCCATGACCCCCACGAACACCCAATGACAGTCCATCCTTTTGGGACATTGAAAGTCATTAGAGACCAGCATTCTGGTGTGGAATAGGGCCATTTTCAGGCATGAGGGAATCTTGTTGGAAGACAGAACCTTCAAACCCACTAGAGAAGTCACAGAAGAACAAACCACCCACAATTAGATTTCTCTCCCAAATAATTTCTCTCTATGCTGAGCAGATGGCTCTGTGTCTGTATATGTTACTGGAGCTATTGAAGCCCACCCTACAGAGAAGCCTCCTTTTTGATCCACATCACCTTTAATAAAGAAACCTAGTCCTAAGTGGTCAAGCCTAGAATAAGCAGAAATAGGAAAGCAGTTTCTGCAACAGTTTAACAGAGCTGATGCCCTTGTTGACTCAGGATGCCAAGAACCCATAGCCTATTTTTGAGAAAAAAGGACATGGAGTGTATTTGAGGTACCTTGCTTCCACTCATCTAAGTGTTGTTACATTTATCTTTGTTGAGCACAAAATAGCTGCTCTGTGTTTGTCACTTTCTCTCATCAAACTCTTCCCCCCTCCCTTTTTTTATTGTGCCTTAGGTGAAAGTTTTACAGAGCTGTCTTAGTCATCTAGTGCTGCTATAACAGAAATACCACAAGTGGATGGTTTTAAGGAAGAGAAGTTTATTTCCTCACAGTCAAAGTAGGCTAAAAGTCCAAATTCAGGGCGTCAACTCCAGGGGAAGGCTTTTTCTCTCTGTCGGCCTTCTTCTCTTCAGTGTTCCCCCGGACTAGGAGCTTCTCTGTGCAGGGGACCCCGGTCCATAGGATGTGCTCTGCTCCCAGCACTGCTTTCTTGATGGTATGAGGTCCCCCTGTCTCACTGCTCACTTCTGTCTTTTATATCTCAAGAGATTGCCTCAGGACACAATCCAGTCTTGTAGATTGAGTCCTGCCTTACTAACACAACTGCCATCCATCCTCCCTCATTAACATCATAGAGGCAGGATTTACAACATATAGGAAAATCACACAGTACCAGGAATCATGGCCCCGCCAAACTGATATACACATTTTTGGGGGGACATAATTCAAACCATGACAAGAGCAAATTAGTTTCTCATTAAATAATTAATACACATATTGTTTTGTGACACTGGTTGCCAACCCCACAATGTGTCAGCACTCTCCTCTTCTCAACCTTGGGTTCCCCATTTCTATTCGTCCAGCTTTCCTGTCCCCTACTGCCTTCTCATCCTTGCCCCTGGGCTGCTGTGCCCGTTTAGTCTCATATACGTGGTTGAACTACGGGTGATATTGTTTGTTTTGTAGGCCTGTCTTATCTTTGGCTGAAGGGTGAACCTCCAGAGTGACTTCAGTACTAAGTTACAAGGGTGTCTGGGGGACATTCTCTCAGGGTTTCTACAGTCTCTGTCAGACTGGTAAGTCTGGTCTTTTTGTGTGTGTGTGAGAGTTTGAATTTTGTTCTATATTTTTCTCCAACTCTGTCCAGGATCCTCTATTGTGATCCCTGTCAGAGCAGTTGGTGGTGGTAGCCCGGCACCATCTAGTTGTGCTGGACTCAGGAAACTACTACTTCTTGCAAGGGGGCAATCTGCAAAGGCTTCATGGAAGTGGCATTTGAGTTTAGCATTTGACTAGTAGGATTTGAAAATATAAATATTTGGAGGAAGGTATTCCTGGCAGAAGGAACAGCAGGAGTGAAACACGAAAGTGGGAACTTGTAGTGGCATTAATGGGGGATTTGTTGTCGTTGCTAGTTGCCGTTGACTCAGTTCTGACTCATGGCGACCCCGTGTGTGCAGAGTAGAACTGCTTCATAAAGTTTTCAAGGCTGTGACCTTTTGGAAGCAGATCATCAGGCCTGTCTTCTGAGGCACCTCTGGGTAGATTCAAACCACCAACCTTTCAGCTAGTCGTCAAGCTCTTAACCTTTGTGCCACCTAGGGACTCCCTAATGGTAGATAATTTGGGGCATAAGATACACAAAAGGAATAACAACAGTAGGTAACATTGATTAAGGAGTTCCTGGGTGGTGCAGTTAACATGCTTGGTTGCTAACTGAAAGGTTGGAGGTTCTTAGTTCACCCAGAGTTGCCTTGGAATAGAGGCCTGGCAATCTACTTCTGAAAAAATCAGCCGTTGAAACCCCTGTGGAGTACAGTTCTACTCAGATACACACGGGGTTGCCATGAGTCAGAGTCAACTAGATGGCAACTGTTGGTTTTTAACATTAGTTAAACACTGTGGTAGGCATTCTCTAAGATGGTTCCAATGATCTCTGCCTCCTGACCTTCACACCCTTGTGTAATACCTTCCTGAGTGTGGTTTGGGTGTACTAACTCACTTTTAACTGATAGAATACATCAGAAGTAATGGGCTATCCCTTCTGAGAGTAGGTTATAAAAAGACTGTGACTTTATCTTGGGCACTCTCTCTTGTTCTCTTGGTTTGCCCTGAAGAAAGTCAGTTGCCATGTCTTGAGGCATCCCTGTGTAGACACCCACATGGTGAAGGACTGAGGCCTGCCAACAACCATATAAATAAGGTTGGAGGTACACCCTTCCTCCCTGCCACTGTCCGATGGAACTGTTTGGCCAACAGCTTGACTGCAATCTCATGAGAGACCTCGAGTCCAGAGCCATACATTTATACCGTACCCATATATTCCTGATCCACAGAAACTGTAAGATAATAAATGTTTGTTGCATTAGGCCACTAAGTGTTGGGGGTAGTTTGTTACATAGCAATAGATAACTGATATAAGCACTTACTGTAATGTGCCAGACACTATGCTAAGTGATTCATATATCTGATGTCATTTAATCAACAATGTGAGGTGGGTATTAATACCCCTGTTTTTTTCAGTTGAGATGACTAAGGTTTAGACCGCTGCCCAAGGGCACATATCTAGTAAGTGGAGGAGCCAGGATTCAAACCCAGGCAGCCTTACTCCTGGGCTTGTAATCTTAATCATATACTATGTATTCTACTTGGAGTCCCTGTGGGTTACAGTTTGGTCCACTACTGCTGCCCTTCTACCCTGTTCCAGGTCTCTGAAGATCTGTTGGCTGCCCAGCCCTATGCCTCAGCAAAGCCTAAAAGGAGACTTGGGAATTGCTCTAAAATTTTTTTAACAGAATCTCACTCTCCACACTTAGTTGCTCTGCCGGGCTGTGCCACCTACTTGCAGCTTCATCCCCTCTGGTAGCAGTGGCCTCCAGACCCCAGCCTCTAGTTCCTTGTCTTCTTGCCATCCCTTGCCCTTGGCATCTCCTGCAGTCTTGGAAGTCAAGGCTAGCGGTGTTATCCTGAGATAGGATAACGGCACCCTTTTTCTTGCCCTGGGCTGGAGGTTGCTTCCTTGGAGATCATGTCACATTTCTCAGAGCACAACAAATACAACTTTTCCTTTCATTTATATCATGAGGCTGGGAGAACCAAGAGGGTCCCCACTCCCACTCCAGGGGATAGACAACTCTAACCTTGTGGGTTCTTCCTTAGTCTCTGATAAGAAACTGTAAACTCTGCCAGCCTTACTCTCCTTACCCCATAGCTTAAGTATTAAGGGCATTCCTTGAAGATTTAAATTTGCACACTTGTTCAATTGTACAAGATAGTCCTTCCTTGGACTTTTGCAGGAAGGAAGGGGTGTAGATGGGTGGTCTACTACATCCTCATTCTTGGGTGATCTTGGTATTCCTTCTGATCACAGTATTTTTTGGCAATCTTATCAAGACCTTTGACACATTGGCTGAGTCTTAAGATAGTTGAATGATTATCTTTAGCTAACATTAAAAACATACAAAAACCAGAACCTTATGCATTAGAAATGACCTTTCGTGATTGACAAGACATTCTTCATTACTGACCTACTATTACATTTTGCTGTTCTTTCTCTCTCTCTGTGTGTGTCTGTGTATGTGTGCATGTGTGTAGCCCAAAAGAAGCCACTGCTCAGAAGGTAAGCTCTGTCCAACTGGACTTTATACCTTAGTTCTCTGTTAACCCTTGGTGGGAGTGATCAGTGCTCTAAGGTACAGAAAGAGCTGACAGTGGAGGGGACCAAGGTCTAATGGTATCCTCTCTCTCCCTGGTGGCAGGAGACCTGGGCTCGTCTCAGCCCTACCATCTGCTTTCCGGATGATTCTGGTTGGTTCACCTCACCTCTGTAGACCTATTTGCTTGTCTACTAAACCAGGAGGCTAGAGCAAGTTACCCCTAAGGACCCTTCTCATCTTGACTCTGTGGTTTTATGGGACTCTGTTTGTAGGGCTGACCTATCAACAGGGCACCTCCTTTCTGCTTCTGTTTCCCCGTCTTCCCTTTCCTCTGTTCTCACAGGCTGGGCTCCCAGTCCCTTTGCCTCTTCTTGAAGCAGCACTGGTTTATATGTAATAGGGTTTCACATAAAAGTGCTCTGTGGGTCAGAGGGTGAAGGCACTAGGGTCCAACACCTGCTAGGTAAAGGAGCAGTGCCACTGTCTTCTCAGATCAATTTTAACAAACCAGAAATTTTCTTTCAGGAACACAGTGTACTGATCTCTAAACATCCATTACAGCCTACCTTGCATCCACTGGAAGGTGGGGGAGGGACGGGACAGTGATAACCCTATCCACTTCCTCCTTTCAGGAACTAGGAGCCATGCTGGGGACTCACTGACACAACAACCTGGAGAGTAGCTTCCATTTTATAGAGGTGGAAAGTGAGAAAATGCTATAATCGAGACTCAGACTCAGTTTTCTGACCCCAAGTCCTGAGAGAGAAGACGTTAATTTATTAATTAATTTGACAAACATTCATTAGAGTAAAAACCAAAAAAAAAAAACAAACCCGTTGCCTTTGAGTTGCTTCTGACTCATAGTAACCCTATAGGACAGAGTAGAACTGCCCCGTAGAGTTTCCAAGAAGTGGCTGGTAGATTCCAACTGCCAACCTTTTAGTTAGCAGCCCAATGCTTAACCAGTGCACCACCAGGCCTCCTATTAGGGTAAAAGGGACCTCAACAGATCAGCTAACTTGATTTCAAGGCAGTTTATCAAGCACAGAAGTAAAATTATTTTTTTCAAGTCATACAGCTAGAGAATGCGTTTGATTTGCATTGTGCATTTAGACACCTTTCTGCAGTAGGACTGACTGACTCAGACACAATCTTTGTAAAATAAGTTACAGAAAATCTAAGTTGGAGGTAGCCAGTTAGTCTGCCTACCCTCTAGTTTCTAATAGGGTTATTATTCAGAAGGACGATCTGACCTGTTCTTTGACCTTCACAACAGTGGACCTGCCACTTCCTTCTGTCTTATCAAAATCCCTCCTGGCTGGGTTTACGGAGCTGATTCATCCCTGGATCTCCTTGCCAGGGGGCTGGGTTGGGATTGCAGGTATGAGCAGGAACTGGGCTTTTACACCCCCTTCAGGGAAAGCCTTTCTTAACCTCTACTCTCTCCTCATCTCCCCTAACTGGAAGCTCAGCCACCATGCTTGTTGGGGAGGGGGCTTGGGCCCCAGAAGCTGTTCCTTGTCCTTCCCACAAGCCCTTTCTCTGTAGGTGGCCTTTCAGGCATACGACCACGAGGAAATCAGGCAGATGGTGGGATGTGGGATCCAGGGCTGATGGGTGCAGAAAAAAAGCTAAAGCACTCTGAAATGCAGCCCAGAGGCAGGTGTCCTGCCTGAGGCAGGGTACTCAGGGACCATTCCTTTCATTCCAAAAGTATTGGGTGCTTCCACCTCTTTTTTGAGAGTACGACAAATGATCATTTGCTTTTGATGAGTACCTTTCTCTTGAGGAGCCCAAAGCCCTTAACACTACCATGATGGTCTCTGGTCAGGAAACAATGTCACACTGGTTTCTACCTCCCAGCTGGGGCAGGGACAAGGCAGAGGCCATCCAAGGTACAACAATTGGTCTCCATTCACCTGAAGCAACAGAGGAAGAAGGAGAGTCAGGAATCCAAGGAGGAAATTGAATGCGTGCCTGGTTGCCTCTATGAATAACTGCCTCCTTTGCTATGAGACCAGAAGAACTGGATGGTGCCCAGCTATCATACTGAATGTTTTGGTCAAAGATTCTATAGCAGAATCCTGATCAAAAGGGGGGAAAACATGGAACAGACTTTCAAATTCTCAAGGAAATTCAGACTTTCTGAAGCCATTGAGGCAGCGCAAATTGATGTGTTTGTTCATTCTTTCATACATACATACATATATACATACAGATAGAAAGACAGACACACATACTGAGTGATGACTACCTACCAGGCATTTTGCAAGGTGCAGGGAATACAAAGGGAATGGAAAAAAAGGCCTGGCCCCTGCCCTACTGGCCCTTCTAGTCCTGTTGTGAGAAATACTACAAAGAAGAGGTTCATGGGGTCCTGTGAGGATGAACTTACTGGTCCAGAAGGCCAGGGTAGGCTTTCCTGAGTGAGGTTCCAGCTGATATCTGAAGGGGCAAAGGTAGGGATGGGAGTGAGGGCATCCCTGGCAGAGGGAATTGCATGGGCAATGGCCTTGTGAGAAAACCTCAGGGAAACTACAGGAGACTGAAAGGAAGGCCACCAGGGTGGCCCAGAGCAGAGAGTGAAGGGGACTGAGGTAGGAGACAGGATTGGACAGGAAGGTCGGGGCAGAGCGCTCGGCCACGTCAGTAATATTGTCTTGCTTTATCCCAGGAGCAATGGGAAGGAACACTGGATACATATTGGGGACCCAGTGCAGTGAAGACCATGGGCCTCGGTGCCTTGCTGCCCTCACTGTCAAGCAGTGTCAGTGGGTAGGGACACCCCCAGGCTCAGACATCACTCAGGGAAGTGGGTGAAGAAATGGTGGAGGTGGAGGCAGCACAGGGACAGAAGGCAGGAGTCACCCTCAGTGCCCATCTTTGCAACCCAAGTGAATGTCAGCAGCTTCCTCAGCTCTGCCTTCTCTGGATTAGGCCGCTCCCTCTGGAGGCCCGATGGAGGCTTGGCACCCAGCAGGTGGCCTCCCTGTGCCTCCTCTGCCGCACTTATACCACAGGTGCTGTGAGTCACCCACCTGCGTGGTGAGTCAGGGGAAGAGGTGAGAACGTAAGTGCTGAGGAGGCTGGAAATGCAGGTGGATGGCTGCAGGGAGGAGGCAAGGCAGGGAGCCCAGCGGTCCTGGGGAGGGAACAGTCCCTCCTCAAGGCCCCTGCCTACTCACAGGAGCTTCTTCAGATGAATTGCATTGGTTCCATCCCCTGCAGGACGCCTCCACCCGGTTTCTCTCTCCCCCACTCTCCCTCTCCCTCAGCTGTCAGCTAACTGCCACCATCACCATGGCTACACTTGCTCTTGCTTGCAGTTCCACAATCAGCAGGAGTCAGAGCAGGAGGAGGGCGGCTGGGTTCATTAGTCTTCCTATTGAACCGTGTTCTTTCAAAATCAGCTCATGGCTACACGCTGCTAATTCCAGGCCTAGCCCTTTACATGTAGGGCTCAAGTTAAGCCAACACAAGGTGAGAACGAGTAAACAAAACAACCTACATACCAAGGGGGCTTATTTGCACCATGAAGGGATACACCATGGCTTTGCTTTTTAAGCACCAATGCATAATACTGTGTTGAACATGACTTGATGAACCAAGATTTGATTAAGGTACACCTACTGGGTGACCTGAGGTAGACTTGTAAGGCTTTGGTTGTGAGAGGCAACTCGGAGCCAGACAGACCTAGATTCAAATCCTGTCTCTGCCACTTGTCAAAAGGATGAGCTGGGACAAATTATTTAACCTTTCTGGGCCTAAAAATGGGGATGATAATAATACCTACCTTGTAGGTTGTGGTGAGGATTAAAGATACAGTAATTTATGCAAAGTGCTTGGCACATAATAGGTGCTAAAGAAAGGTTGTTATTATTCTTGTTGTTACCATTACAGAGCTCTGATTTCTTGGAGATGCTCAAGTGTTTGCTGATTTGAGGGTAGCACAAAAGGCACTTTTTCCCAACACTAACTTAAAGGATACTGGGGCTGCGATTTTCAAGATGGCAAGGTAAAATAATTTCCACCCCCTTCTCAAAAGTCTCCTACACACTGGGAGACATATATGACCCTGAACCACAATATATAACGTTGGTGGAAATAGTAAAGGCGTTAGCAGAGAGGAGGAAGGTCCCAACTGAGTGCCCGGGAGAGCGAGTGGCATACATCAAAGAGAAGCAAATTGCTATGGCTCATAGAACCTTGGCAAGCTTCAGGAATGAGGGGCTCCAGGTGCTGTGGAAAGGGCTGATGTGAGGCCTGAAAACAAGGGATTATTTGGAAGTTTTGACAAGAGGCAGACAGATTTGCAGGTCCCAACACCTGTTCCCCCGGAAAGCAGGTGACCTACCCCTCCACCACACCTGCAGGAGACAGATTTATTGTCTAGAGAAACCAAACCAGAGAAACTTTGTGCTAGTGATATCAGGTACAGAGGAAGGCTGGGGTGGGGTAAAAGTTTGCATACTAATTGAGTCCTTCTCTCCTGACCTTTCCTCCACCTAGCTCAGAACAACAGGGACCAGACATATTTACCCGACGGGAGATTTAAGGATTCTTTTCTACAGAAACTGACTCATCCTAGGAAAAAGACCTACACATTGACATTTGGAGGCTCCCAGTGAAAAAGCCGATTGTCTACCTGATCACACTAGAATAAATCCTACTGATGTATACAGAACTTCAGATCATTCCTTTGGGCCTTATTCTTAAATGTGAGTGGTAGCCAAAGATCACCATTGAGGAAAGGGGCCAACATGAAAGACAGAGAATAAAATAATCCCCCAAAAAAGGGATATATGAAGGAAGCAGAAACATGAACTAGCAGGGAAAACTGAAGGTAAATTATAATGGATATCTTTAGAGGCATCAGAGAATACACTGCATCCACAGGAAGTGATGAAAAAGGAACAAGCAGAGCAAGAAAGAATTCCTGGAAATTAAAAATATGAGAGCAAATATTTCAAAGATTCTATAGCAGTGTTGGAAGATAAAGTTGGGAAAATTCCCTGAAAATAAAACAAACAGAAGGAAAAAAAAAAAAAAGTAAGAGAACTAGAGGAATAATTTAGAAGGTTCAACATCCAATAAATAGTTCCAGAAAGAGAAAACAGAGAAAATGATGGTAAGGAAATTATCAAAGAAATAATACAAGAAGCTGTCCTAGACTTAAAGAAAATACAAGTCTTGATTAAAAAATATCCTCCAAATGCCCAACATAATAGTTGAAAGATACACCATTGTGATATTTTAGAACTGTAGGGATAAAGAGATATTATGTTCTTTCAAAGAGAGAAACGAAAAGTTTATATATAAAGGATCAAGAACCAGAATTGCATTGAACCTCTCAATAGCAACTTTGGAAGCTAGAAGACATTGGAAAAGTGCCTTCAACATCCCAAGGGAAAATTATTTTCAGCTTAAAATTTTATTCCCAGCTATACTATCAATCAAGTATGGGATAAAATAAAGACATTTTCAGACATACAAAATACAAAAAAAATTTACTCCCTTGCAGCCTTTCTAAGGAAGCTGCTAGAGGATGTGCCACCATGATAAGGGGGTAACCAAGAAAGAGGAAAGCATGTGATCCAATGGGGGATACAACAAAAGAGAGAAGCAAAGGGAATTTCCAGAATGTTGGTGAAGGGAAATCCCAGGATGAGAGCTATACAGCAGGCTTAGAAACCAACCGTAGAGATTAGAGCAGAGCACTGGAAGACTCAAGAAGGAACTTCTCCAAGAAAGCAGTGGAACTGATTACTTACAGGTCTGAGTTGTGAAAAATTGTATAAAGAATCAATTTACAGGTTGTTGGAAATATAGAAAGACTTAGATGTTTAGAGAAAACAAAGCAAATGTAAAATATGGAGAAATTATTAACTCCAGGAAGAATATTACAAAACAAGAAATGTACTCTCAGTTCGCTACTTGGCTCAGCAGTGAACAATGTGTATTTTACATAATCATAATAATAAAAACACTGTGTGTGGATATAACCAAACATTGATAAACAACTTTGTTAGAAGTAAAGGGAGAGGTAAGTGAGCTAAAATATTACCATGGTGGAAAATATTTAAAATAAGTGAATGGAGAAAGAACAGTATATGCTTATTATCTAAAAATATGAGAAGCTTATGCAAAGACCCTGAGTTGGTAATGAGCTTGGTGTGTTTAAGGAACTGAAAAGAAGCAAATGTGCCATGGAGGAGGAGGTGAGGTAGGAGAGCAATGCGTGGGTCAAATAATGCAGGGCTTTGCCAGCCCTATGAAAAGCCACTGAGAAGCTTTAAACAAGGGCGTGACATGATTTGATTTCTGTTTTTTTAAAAAAATCATTCTCCTCGCCCAAACCAAGACTAAAGTTTGGAAACACACAGTGTTGGCAACAGTATGGGAAACAGATTCATATATTGTCGGTGTACTTATAAATTAATATAAACCTTCAAGGGAGCAATTTGGCAATATTTATCAAAATTTTTAAAAAGTGCACATACCCTTTGATCCAGCAACTTTACTTCTATGAACTTATACCACACGTATGTTTCAAAATTAATATATACAAGATTATTCTTTGCACCATTGTGTGTAATTGCAAAAGACTGGAAAAGACCTAAATATCAATAAGGGACTAAGCCAATCAATACCAATAAATAAGGAACTGGATAAGTAAACTTTAGTGAGCTATACAATGTACTGCCAGGCAGCTGTAGGGATGGAGGGAGTTGTTATGTATTGACATGGATCAGTGTGAAGATGTTGTTCTTAGGTGTCATCGAGTCAGTTCCAACTCATAGCCGCCCTATGTACAACAGAATGAAATATTGCCCATCCTCACAATCGTTGCTATGTTTGAGGCCATTGTTGCAGCCACTGTGTCAATCCATCTCATTCAGGCTCTTCCTCTTTTTTGCTGACCCTGTACTTTACCAAGCATAATGTCCTTCTCCAGGGACTGGTTCCTCCTGATAACATGTCCAAAGTATGTGAGACGAAATCTCGCCATCCTCGCTTCTAAAGAGTATTCTGGCTGTACTTCTTCCAACACAGATTTGTTCATTCTTCTGGCAGTCCATGGTATATTCAATACTCTTCACCGAAACCATAATTCAAAGGCATCAATTCTTCTCCGGTCTTCCTTACTGTCCAGCTTTTGCATGCATATGAGGCGACTGAAAATACCATGGCTTGTGCCAGGCACACCTTAGTCCTCAAACTGACATCTTTGCTCTTTAACACTTGAAAGATGTCTGTTGCAGCAGATTTCCCCAATGCAATGCATCATTTGATTTCTTGACTGCTGCTTCCATGGGCATTGATTATAGATCCAAGTAAAATGAAATCCTTGGCAACTTCAATCCTTTCTTCATTTATCACGATGCTGCTTATTGGTCCAGTTGTGAGGATTTTTGTTTTCTTTTTGTTGAGATGTCATTCATAATGAATGCTGTAGTCTTTGATCTTCATCAGTAAATGTTTCAAGCCCTCTTCACTTTCAGCAAGCAAGGTTGTGTTATCTGCATATTGCAGGTTGTTAATGAGTCTTCCTCCAATCCTGATGCCTCGTTCTTCTTCATGCACTCCAGCTTCTTGGATTATTTGCTAAGCATACAGATTGAATAAGTATGGTGAAAAGATACAGCCCTGATGCACACCTTTTCTGATTTTAAAGCACACAGCATCCCCTTGTTCTGTTTGTACTACTGCCTCTTGGTGTGAAGATACATACAGCCATTCAAAAAAAGCAAGGTACAGAACAATGTGTTGGTATATTATTTGTGTAAGAAAAGGGAGAGAGAGTGTGTGTGTATTTGCTTGTGTATCAGTTTGGGTCCTCCAGGAAGCAAACACCAAGATGGAATTAGGAGGATTTATTGGAGGAAATGACTGTGGAGAACAAAGGGGAGGGGGAGAAGGAGTAAGGTAGCGAGAGCCTTCAGATCCCAATGCCAGTCTGACACTTGTGAAAGGAAAGCAAGAAGGAAGGAAGGTTGGGTAGGGAGAGCCCCAGCCTGCAGTGCAGCTCTGAGAAAGTCTCAGCCCAGGGCAAAGGTGACCCGTTAAAGGAGTCCCGTGTCAAACAGGACTGGCCTGGCTCTAGTACCCTTGTTGTGCTCAGTCACTGTCTGGGAGCAGCCAGGGAGGAGCGTGGCCTTGGTGTGACCACTGCGGTGAATCCCAAAATGCAGCAGCTGGAGGCTGTCAGCTGATGACACTCTTCACAGCAGGTGCTCTCTTGCCAGCAGGTTTGAGCTGAGTACCTCCATGGCTGCCACAGATTTATACGCATGGAATATCTCAGGAAGGATATAAAGAAACGGTGCAACACCTGTTCCCCCCAGGGAGCGGACCGGAGTGGGAGGCAGACTTTCACCATGTACTCTTTTGCACCGTTTGAATTTTTCCTTCAGTGAAAATATGCACAGTCATGCATCATTTCAACAATTTCTACATTGACAACTCAGTGACATTGATTACATTCTCCAAGTTGTGCAAACATTCTTGCCATCCTTCTCCAAATTGTTCCCCCATCAGGGATTACACTCACTGCCCCCTAAGCTTTTATCTAACCTCTCAAGTTACTGTGGTCAATTTGACCTCACATAGAAAATTCTTTAAGAGTGCCCAGTGCTAAAGGCAGACATACTTTATTAAGATAAACTGTTTTTTTATTTAAAGAAGACTTCAGGGGATAGTTTTGGTTTAAGGTTTAAAATTCAAAGATTAGCTCAGTCTTTTTTTTAACTTTTAATTCAGTGGCATTCAGTGCATTCACAGTGTTGTGCAACCATCACCTCTGTCTAGTTCTATTTTCGTCACCCCAAAGGGAAACTCTGTGCCCACTAAGCAGTTGCTCCCCACTACCCCATCTCAGTGCCCCCAGCTCCTGGCAGCCACCAATCTGCTTTCTGTCTCTATGGATTTGGCTATTCTGGACATTTCATGTAAATGGAATAAAACAATACGCGACGTTTTGTGTCTGGCTTCTTTCCCTTAGCATAATGTTTTCAAGGTTCATACAAGCTGTAGCACACAGCAGTACTTCATTCCTTTTTTTCGGCTGAGTAATATTTCATTGTATAGCTATTCCAGTTTGTTTATCAGTTCATCTGTTGATGGACATTTGGGCTGTTTACGTCTTCTGGCTATTGTGAATAGTGCTGCTATGAACATGCATGTACATGTATTTGTTTGAATACCAGTTTTCAATTCTTTTGGGTATATACACCTAGGAATGGAATTGCTGTGTCATAATTCTATAGTTAACTTTTTGAGGAATTGCCAGACTGTTTTCCACAGCTGCTGCACTATTTTACATTCTCACCAGCAACGCACAAGGGTTGCACTTTCTCCACATCCTCACCAACATTTGTTATTTTCTTTTTAAAAAAAATTTTTATAGCCATCCCAGTGGGTGTAAAGTGGTACATCACTGTGGTTTTGATTTGCATTTCCCTAATGACTAATGTGGAAACCCTGGTGGCATAGTGGTTAACAGTTCATTTGCTAACCAAAAGGTCAGCAGTTCAAATCCACCAGGTGCTCCTTGGAAACCCTATGGGGCAGTTCTACTCTGTCCTATAGGGTCGCTATGAGTCAGAATTGACTCGATGGCAACGGGGTTCGGAGGGCCATGACTAACGAAAGCAGTCCTGGTGGCGCAATGGTTAAGCACTGGGCAGCTAACCAAAGGGTCAGTGGTTTGAATCCACCAGCCACACCATGGGAGAAATATGTGGCAGTCTGTTTCCATAAAGATTGCAGCCTTGGAAACCCTGTGGGGCAGTTCTACTCTGTCCTATGTGGTTGCTATGAGCCAGAATTGACTGGACAGCACCAGGTAATGGCTAATGATGTTGAGCATCTTTTCATGTGCTTATTGGCCATTTGTATATCTTCTTTGGAGAAATATCTATTCAACTCCTTTGCCCATTTTTTCATTGCATTGTCTCTTTGTTGTTGAGTTGTAAGAGTTGTTTATGTAATCTGGATACTAGACGCTTATCACCATTTGAATTTTAATCCATGTAAATCAATTACCTTCTCAAAAGAGAAATAAAATAAAAACCATCAAGGAATAAAGAGATCTTTGGCCAGCATGTGGACTATAGGTTAGAGTGGAGTGAGAGTGGAAGCAGGGGGCAGTTAGGAAGTTCTGGCAGGGTCTAGGCTAGAGACAATGGTGATTCAGACTCCCATGGGTCAGTGGAGATGAAGAGAAGTGGGCAAATGTGCAGTGGGCATTTTGAAGATGGGAAATATGGGTTGGATGTAGGGGCATGAAGAGAAAAAGGGAGGAATGAGAGACAGTTAAGTTACTTGCTTCAGTTGCTGGGTAGTAGTGGTACCATTTACTGAGAGAAAGGGCAAGTTTGGGATGGGGTACAGGAGTGAGGGAATTAGGGTTTGGTTTTGGACACATTACCTTTTATGTGCCCACAAGACACTGAGTTATGTAGGGAGTGTGATATGTGAGTCTGGAGTTTAGACTTCCTGCTTTATCCTTTTACCTCAAAATACTACTAGTATCTGAAAAGGACATCTAGCCATTATCAGGTGAAGAGAAGAAGTAAGAACACTCCTGGTAGGGGGAGAAATGAGTACAAAGCCATGGCAGATAATGGTTGATCGAGAATCCACATAGGGTTTAAGCATGAGAATGGCATGACATGATTTGCATCTTAGAAAAATCTCTCTGATGGCAAAATAAGAGACAGATCAGAGGGAGGCAAGATGGAGACCAGCTAGAACATTAGATGCGGTCAGTGGGGTTGGGGAAGATAGTACGGCTTAAATGAGGATGTGGATGTGGATGTGGATGGGATGTGGGGATGGGGTGGGATGGAGGAACCTAGAATAGCTCCCATGTTTCTGGTGTGGGTGACTAGATGGATGATGAGCAAATCTAGGAGAAGGACTAGGGCTGTGTTGAAGGAAAAAGGGAGGAAGCAAATCCTTAATTAATGTGAGCCTGGACTCCATTCCTAAGACAGGTCTGGTGTGATGACAAATCTTTTCTCCCAGCTGGTCTCTCACCACACGACACAGCAGTTCTGTGCTGGGAACTTTAGGAAGTTCTTATTCTATCACCATCAACTTTGATTCTTTCTCTCTTTGGCCGCTGCATCAGACCCATCCCCAAAGCCTAAAAATTCTATCATCAAACTATCTCCCTTCTGTTCCCACCCTCCTGTTCTTACTGCATGTGTTGTGTGTTAGGTGCCATTGAGGTGGCTCTGACCCATAGCAACCCCATGTATAACAGAATGGAATGTTGCCCGGTCCTGTGCCACCCTCACAATAGTAGATATGTTTGAGCCCATTGTTATAGCCACTGTGTCAATCCACCTCTGTAATATCCTCCCCACTTATCTCCTCACCTGAGTCTTCCCCTCACACTATCCTTGGTACAGCTACCAAACTAAATTGACTTCCACCATCATAATGTCACTGCCTTCACCCCACACTCATGTCAAAACTGCCAGGGGCGTCTTGCTGCTGGAAAGTTAAAAATCTAATTCCTCGACAAGATTTCAAGTTCTCAGAGTCTGGTCTCTCTGCTCCTTTCACCTATTAAAATATTTCTCTTCTTTCCAGGTCCAACAAAACTCCCCACACCTGACCTCCCTTCCCCAAAGCAACCCAACCCCATTAAGGTGTTCTGGCTACTCCAGCCTCACTGGATCCCTCTCACCTGAGCTCTCACACAATTACCACTTCCTTACACAGGGCTCTGGGCTCTTCTCTCCTTATCTTCTCAACTTGGCTGCAGGCTGTCGAGTGGTAGCAACCAAGACTCCCATCTAGCTTGTCCTTCACAGAGGCTGGGTTTCAGGGGAAACAGTGGCACGTCTGCCTCCACTGTCCCCATAACACAGTTCTGTTTCTTTGGCTCTTCAGCCTATTCTCCCATGATTCTTGGTCTGATAAACAAGAAAACCCCCTTTCTGCCCAAGCACTGGACAAGGACCTGACTCTGCTTCTTCCCCAGGCCCTAGACCAGTGATTCCTGAAGAGGCTTGATTGTTTGACAGTGGGCCTGACAGAGCTCAGCCTACACTGGGATCTCCCAGACCACACCCCAGGAAGTTGGGGGAAGTTCCCGTGGGCGTGTAGAGCTACCCCAGACAGGGGTTGTGGCTCACAGAATTCTTTCCTTCACCTTCTGCGTCCTTTCAGGCTCTTCTTTTCTTACCGCTGGAGATGCTGGCTGGGAATCACAGGAAAACAAGTACTAATTTAGTGGTAACACCTGAAAGGGTTTTTGTTTGTTTTGTTTTTTGTTTTTATAACAGCTGGATGAATTTAGACTCAAAAGTTGTGAGAAAATTTTTACCCTCTTCACTAAAAATAAAGCCCAGGTCTTCCTCTACAAAAGAGAACTTAAGGCTCTGACTTCTGTCTCCAGGAATCAGTTTTCACAGGGGCTCCCTTCCTAAACTGACTGCTACATTCAGGCTCCAGGAAGAGTTGGGAGACTCGCCAAGCATAAGCACAGGCTTTTCCCTTATTGTCTGTAGAACTCACAAGGAGGGTCAGAATGCTTAAACAAGAAGTTACCTAAGGCTCCGGGTAACTGACAGGTATACCCCTATACACAGGGAGTAAGATGGGCCAACCTGGCAGATTAGAGGTCACCTGCTCACAGGCCCTTAGGCCAAGACTTCTCTGAGTTGCTCCTCAAGGTTAAATGGGGTTGAAAAGGAATCTTGAATCCTATAGCTCTCCTTCTCCCTCTTTGATCTTACATGGTCCCCACCTTGTGGAGGAGCCCACAACCCATTTAGTCACCAGCCACATCCTCACGAGCAGAGAGGGAGAAGTTGGGCAGCATTCCAAATGAGGCTGTCCCCACAGAAGACAAGAGGCCACTGTCCCGCTGATATGATGTGAGGGTCACCAGATAGACCCTTTTGCCCTCAAATTATCTCCTCTACCCCTTCCCAAAGTGCCAAAAATTGCTCCATCAGGGATGCACCCTCTTGGACTTGATTACTTTTTAGGCTTCAGAAATTCTTTAATGAAATGCAGGTACCCCATAGCCTGGTAACGCCTTCCTATTGACATCCAAATCTGGGTGAGGAGGAGAGGAGCACAGAGGTTTGTTTAAGAGCAAGATGTCTTGAGAGGGGGGAGGAAGCCCAGGCACTGTGGCTGCCAGAGGGTGAGAAGGTTGAATAAGGAAATTGAAAGGGGAAGTGGGTACAGTTTAAGAAGAATTCCCCTACTTTCCAGTTTGTTCCAGAAGGTGGATAATCACTGTAGTCAACAACTACATTTCTACTCATCCCTCCTCCCCACCCAGTGCCTTGCACCCAGTGCCTGGCCAGAGAGGCCCCTGGTAAACACTGGCTGAATGAATGAACTCTGGCCACAGTGTAATCCTTCCATCCTCCCTTCCATCTTCTCAGGCCTTGTCTTGGTCATTGCCATCGCCTGGCCTTTAAGCAGAGTTTCGTTCTAATGTCCCAGCCTTGTCTTGAGGGTACAAATGAGTGTAGCAGCAGATACCTCCTCACCTTTCCAGAGCCTGGGACATTTGGGGGCTGGGCAGCTACCAGGTTAGAGTAACAGAAGCAGGCCTAGGGGAACATACATCAAGACAGAAGAAAGACACTGAGACTCTGAGCATAATTACTCACAGGAGCTAATGTCAAGGGGTGGGCATCCTGGGCAGTGTGAAACGTCTGATTGCTTTGCAGGTGCTTGGCTGTGAGGCTGGGCCATGAGAACCACTTTCTTCCTCTCCCTCTCCCTCACCTACCTATCTGCAGACATTTCCAGCTCCATCCAGGAGAAAAGCTGATGGTCCTGAATGACTGATAACCCAGAATGAAGGTCCATGTGGAGAAGTGGGACTCAGAGTTAGGTGCTGAAGAAAGGGGGGCAGGGACAGAAGCGTTTGAGAGGTTTAGGGATGGGAAGTAGTGAAGAGAGAGGGAGACCTCAGGGAGAGTGACAGTAGCATGATGGTGAGGGCCACTATTAAGACATTGGAAAGCTTTGACATTTGAATGGTCTCCCCATACTTATTGTGTCATTGTCCCCCTACAGTCTATTTTCTTTAAAGCATCCAAAGTGATCCTTCTAAAACAGGACTCAGATTATGACACTCCTGTGCTCAAAACCCTCCAGTGGTTCCCCATTTCACCCAAAATAAAAAGTCAAAGTCCATAAAATGGCCCGCAGTCTATGATCTGGCCTCCACTTAGCCCCTCAGCTGTTTCTCTGGCCTCTTCTTTAAACCTTTTCCTCCTCATTTACTCAGCTCTAAATATGCTGACCTTCTTGCTATTCTTTAAACCTGCCTCAGGGCCTTTGCATGCCCTTCCCCCTACTGAGATGCTCTTTCCTTGACCTTCATGTAGCCATTGCCTCACTTTCTGCAGGCCTCTGCTCAAACTCGACCTTATGGGTGAGGCCTTCCCAGACTATCATTTATAAAACAGCAACTTGCCACCCACCTTCTGGGCTTCCCAATCCTGCTTTCCCTGCAGCATTTTTTTCTCCACAGAATTTAACACTATCTGACATACTTTCTATTTACTTCGTTGTCTATCTCTTCTCATTAGGAAGTAACTCCAGAAAGGCTGAGCTTCTACTTTGTTCGCTGATGTATCCCCCCTGGCACATTGTAAGCCTTCAATAACTACCTGTTAAACAATAGTTTAGCTTAGCTAGTAAAAACTGTCCACCTTGAGCATTATGCTCTTTTAAGAACTATCTATATGGAATCAAATTGACAACAGTAACTTAAAAGATGAGATAGGAAGCTTAGGGGGCAGTGAGTTTATGTTAATGGGAGAGGAACAACTCAGAAAAGGAGGGTGAGAATGGTTACACAACTTGAAGAATGTAATCAATGTCACTAAATGGTACATGTAGAAGGTGTTGAATTGATGTATGTTTTGCTGAGTCTATTCTCAACAACAACAAAATAAATAAAATTATATTTAAAAAAACAACTATCTGTTAAATGGATGCCTAAATGAATAAATTATTGCAAACATTTTTTCCTCATAAATCAATGGATCATAAAAGAGAAGACTCAAAAACCACTTGGATTTTTCGTGCCTTGTTTTGGTTCATAAATCATCATTGAAGATAATTTTATTTTTATGTCTGGGAGCTATAATGGCTGGAGGTGGCTTGGGCATCTCTGGACCTCTGGGGGCCTGTTGCCGGCCACACTTTGCCTTTCTCCAGTGGCTTACAGGTGGCATCTTGCTGCAACAAAGGCTCCTTATTGGACAAAGCTCCTGTAAACCCCATGTCAATCTGTAACTATTATTAGGAACTTTCCTCACAGTAGCATGATGGCAAAACATCTGTTTCTTCTCATAGATAATGCTGGCAAAATCCAACGTTAGAATTCAGTGGAAATTCCTCCAAAGCTTTGCAACTGGCAGGGGAAAGTCTTTGATAAATGGCTGCCCACCCCAGAGAAAGTCTGACTATTGAACTTCGAATAGCGGACATGAAGGCTTTGGCTTTGGATGGCCCGCAACCCTCTGGGAGTCACAGATCCAACTGTAACTTCTTTCCCCGTTTTGCAGTTAGGAAGAGTGTGAGATCTTCATCAAGTTGGTCAGGATATTGAATGTCAAGAGTCCAGCTAAGAGAAGTCATGTGCATGTGTGTGTACACGTCTGTGTGTGTGTGTGCACCTGTCTCTGTGTGTGTACACATTCACTGTGTAGTCAGGTGGGGGGGGGCGGGTGACAGTTCAGAAGAAGGGAAAGAGCACTGGTTTAGGAGTTAGGAGTCTGTCAGACCTGAGTTCCAGTCTTGGCTGGGCCACTTCTGAGTTGTGAACTACAGGAAGGTCATTTCACTTCTCCAAGCACAGGTTCTGTGAGCTGTCAAAGGACAGGAGTTCTACCATATGCTTTCTAGTAAATAGACAAACAAAACAGACCCAAAACAAAAACCCTCACACAATTCTATAGTCTCAATGACCCAGCTGTACTCAGACCCCTATGGATTGCCCACTAAACATGCTTAGTACATCTTTGGCCATGTCAGACTGAGTATTTCTACTGTCTCTGGAATGGAGGCTGCATTTTGGTGGACTGAGGTTGAAAGGGGAAATATTTTTCCTTTCAGTTCACTCTGTCTGGGTCCCCTTATCTCCCTGATTATAGTTAAAAATAAAAGGTGTGAGTGTGTTTGTGCGAGTATGCATGTGTGCAGGTGTGTGTATGTGAGTATGAATGAGTGTAAGTGTGTGTGAATGTGAGTATGAATGTATGTGAGCATGTGAGTGTGTGTGTGTGAGTGAGTATGTGTGTGTGTATGTGGCAGTGGAAGGGGCAAGATGGCAGGAAGGCTCCCGGTCAAGGTCTCTGGATGCACTGAAAATGTGCAGAAAACTAGACGGCACTTGGCTGTGGCCCTGGGGTGAGAGAGGGCCTATGCTTTTCATACTCAAATGCTCTGTTTCTTCTTGGTACTGGCAGCATTTGGAAGCTGGCTGGTGGCCTGTTTTTCTCAGAATCCCAGCAAGGTGGTCAGAAGGTAAGAGGGAGTCGGTTTGTCTCCTTGTATGCTTGACTCATGGTTGTAATGCGTTGGTACGTTGACAGGTTTTTTGTTCTGCAGTCAAATGAAGCTTTTGTTGTATGCTCAAGTGAAAAGCACGGCACACACACTCACATAATCAAAACCCTACTGTGGGGGAAAATCAGCCTTTATTGTATGAGCAGTTGTATATTCCTGAAAGCCAGTAGGTGAAATTTGAAGCACAAAATGTAAATAGACTTCTGCTATTAGACTGCTTGAATGCACTTTATGAGTGTGTGTGTGTGTGTGCATGTAAGTAAGAGAGAGAGAAGCTGCTTTTGCTCTTCCACCATCCGCCCTCTGAGACGGGGGTGGCAGCTCTCTTAGCGGGAGAGTGCTGCTGGTGGAGAGGAGCTGGGTGGCAAGGGCATGGGATCTCCACGTGCTCCTCCAGGTGGAGGCTCTGTCTTCATCTCTGACCCTTCTAGAATGTCCAGCACTGCACAGGCACATCCTGGGCACTCAGGATGTGAAGGGGAGGCACACCTTACTCAAAAAAGGACTAGATGAGTGATGAGCACTGGGGGCCACACTCACAGTGTGCATACCTGGGGCCACAGCGGGCTTTTGGGACAGCTGTGTGACTCTGGCCTGTCACCAATGAGCTTTCTGACCCCTGGGCTATATCTACCAGGATCACCTACAAGACTTGTTGACCTTAAACCCCCAAAGTTGAAGTTTATGCCTTCATAAAGCTCACAGTTCAATCATCCACTTACCCTGAGGTCACTCCCCCTCTTTCTTTCAAGAATGAGCACCCGCCTCTCTTTCACCTTCTGACACTGCTTCTATCGTCTTCTTGGTGATTCAATACCCATGGAAATGGTTCTTTTGACACCCTGTCCTCTTGTTCTGTGACCTCTTATTCATTAACCGTCCCAATACCAAAAGCTGCAGAGCTTTCAGAAGCTCTTCTGCAATGACCTCCGAATTTCTCAGTTCCCTTCACTCCATCCCGAACCCAACTCCCACCACTCCTCAACTGCACCAGGACCTAAAATCTCTACCTTTTAAGTGTCCCTCATCCCACTCACTTTCTCTATTTCCTCCTTGTTGTTGTTGTCAGTTGCCATTGAGTCCATTCTGACTCATGGTGACCTTTTGTGTGCAGAGTAGTACTGCTCCATAGGGTTTTCCAAAGCTGCGACCTTTCAGAAGCGGATTGCCAGGCCTGTCTCTCAAGGTATCTCCGGATGGATTTGAACTGCCAACTTTTCAGCTAGTAGTTGGGCACTTAACCATTTGCGCTGCCCAGGGACTCCTTATCCAGCTTAAATTCCATGGTCAAATATAATCATGAATCCCTCACGTACACATTAACTCCCTACCCTTCTTTTGCTCTGTGGTACTCACAAAACTGCAGCCCTGGTTGAATCCAATCCTTTGTCTACTCTACAACTGTCCCATTTCCTACCTCAGCTGCCTGTCCCCTCCCCAAGTTGAAGTTGGTTGGAGAAAAAGATACGAGCATGCTGACCAGTTTTATTGTAAACTCAAGTGAGTTCTTAGTACTTTCTAGAAATCCAACCATATGCCCTAGTCTGTTCATTCTCTCACTCTCCTAGACGACTATTTTTTCACTATCTTGCCTCAAATCTCTAACATCTCCATCCCATCCTTACTCTCAGTTGGTGACCTTGCTTCTGATCTCACTAGGAAAACAGGAAAATTGGAAGAGAATTTCAAAAGACCCCTGTCATCATATCTACCTACCTACTAGCAACCAAACCCACATGCTCTTCCTTCCCTTCTTTGGCCATGAATGACTATCTATGTTCACCATTTGCAGTAGACAGAATAATGCCATCCCAAAGATGTCCATATTCTAATCCCCAGAACTGGTGAATATGTTATTTTACATGGCAAAAGGGACTTTGCAGAAGTGATTAAATTAAGGATCTTGAGATGTGGCAATTATCCTGGATTATCTGGGTGAAATTTCCATGCAGCCCCTTGCAGACGGCTCAGACCCACCACTGCGGTAACATGGGTGGCCCAATGTAATCACAAGGGTCCTTATAAGAGGAAGGCAAGATGGTCAAAGTTGAAAAAGGTGATGTGTCCATGAGAGCAGAGTGACGGAGACAGGAAGTTGCTACACTGCTGGCTTTGATGATGGGACCAGGAGTCAAGAAGTACAAAGCAGCCTCTAGAAGCTGAAAAAGGCAAGGCAATGGATTCTCCCCTAGATCCTCCAGAAGGAACACAGCCCTGCAGATACCTTGAATTTAGAACTTCTGACCTCCAGAACTTTAAGATAATCCATTTGTGTTTTAAGCCACTAAGTTTGTAGTAATTTGTTACAGCAGCCACAGGAAAGTAATACAACTCTAAACTCAATGTCTCCACTTGTACTCTAGCCAGCATTTGTCCCCCCTCTCCTATGTCATCAAATTTACCTCTCTCCTAGATCATCTCATCAGCACACAAACATGCTATTATTTTCTCGTCTTCAAAAAACAGAAACAAAAAAACTCTGAGTACACATTCTGCTTTAGCTACGGCATCATTTCTCTGCTACCCATTGCAGTAAACTCTTAAGAGTCTGATTCTCCTCTCATTTCTCTGTTAAACACATCCTTATCAGGCTTTCTTCACCACTAATCTGTCAGTTTGTCATACTGTGGTGGCTTGTGTGTTGCTGTAATGCTGGAAGCTATGCCACTGGTATTTCAATTATCAGCAGGGTCACCCATGGTGGACATGTTTCAGCAGAGCTTCCAGACTAAGACAGAGTAGGAAGAAGGACCTGGCGATCTACTTCTAAAAAAACTGGCCAGTGAAAACCTTATGAATAGAAGCAGAACATTGTCTGGTAATAGTGCCAGAAGATGAGCCACTCAGGTTGGAAGGCACTCAAAATACAACTGGGGAAGAGTTGCCTCCTCAGAGTAGAATTGACCTTAACAACGTGCATGTAGGTCAGGCTTTCAGGACCTTCATTTGCTGATGTGGCATGACTCAAAATGAGAAGAAACAGCTGCAAACATCCATTAATAATCAGAATGTGAAATGTATGAAGTATGAATCTAGGAAAATTGTAAGTTGTCAAAAATGAAACAGAATGCATAAAGATCAATATCCTAGGCATTAGTGAGCTGAAATGGACTGGTATTGGCCATTTTGAATCAATCATATGGTCTACTATGCCAGGAATAACAAATTGAAGAAGAACGGTGCCCAATTCATCATCAAAAAGGATATTTCAAGATCTATCCTGAAGTATAACACTGTCAGTGATAGGATAATATCCATATGCCTACACGGAAGACTAGTTAATGACTATTATTCAAATTTACATACCAACTACTAATGCCAAAGATGAAGAAATTGAAGATTTTTACCAACTTCTGCAGTCTGAAATTGAACAAACAAGCAATCAAGATGCATTGATAAATACTGGTGATTGGAATGAGATAACTGGAAACAAAGAAGGACTGGTAGTTGAAAAATTTGGTCTTGGTGATAGAAACAACGCCGGAGATCGCATGACACAATTTTGCAAGACCATGGACTTACTCGTTGCAAATTCGTCACAACTGGACCAGTAAGAAACATCAGGCTTTCTACTCCCTCGACCCCACTGCAGTGACACTATTCTTACCCAGGTCACTGATGACCTACAGTTAAATCTAAAGGTCCATTCTGGCTTGCCTTCTTAATTGACCCATCACAGCATTTGGCACACGATACTCTCTTGGTTCTCCTGCTACTTTACTGGCTCCTTCTTTATTGTTGTGGGTGCTCCCCTTCTCTTGGTCCTCTAAACACTGGAACACCCAGGCTCTGTACTCACATCCCTCTTCTCTACCTATACCTGCTTCCTTAGTGATTCCATCCAGTCTCATGGCTTTAAATGCCATCTGCAGGCTGATGATTTCCAACTTTATGTCTCCAGCCAGAATATCCAACTCTAGACTCGCATTATCCAGCTGCATGCCCAGCATCTCTCCCTGAAGGTTTAATAGATGCCTCTAAAACAGCTCCTCAGTCTGCACATCTTCCTCCCACAGACTATCCCATCTCAGCTAATCTCAACTCCAGCCTTCTAATTTCCTCAGTGAAACACCTCAGAGTCTTCCTTGATTCCTCTTTCTCTGTCATCTCAAATCCAATTCATCAGCAAATCCTTTTGGCTCTACCTTCAAAACATAGTCATTCTCATTACCTCTGCTACTACCTCCCTAGTTCTGGTGACCTTAACCTCTCACTTGGATTAAAATGAATGTCAGACCATGTCATTCTTTAGTTACTTCTCTGGTTTCCCATTTGATTTTGAGTAAGGGCAGAGTTCTTTCAAGGCACACAAGGGTCTACCAGAGCTGGCCCTTCTCACCTCCCTGACTTCTTTGCCTACCTCTCTTCCTTTTGCTCACCATACTCCAGTCACCCAGGCCCCCTTGCTGATTTCTCAAACATGCCAAACACATTTCCACCTTGAGGCCATTAACATTTGCCTCCTATGGTTTCTGTAACAATTTACCACAAACTTAGTGGCATAAATTCATTACCTTACAGTTCTGGAGGTCAAAAGTCTAAAATGCGTTGGCAGGCTGTGTTCTTTCTGGAAGCTCTAGGGGAGAATCCATTTCTTTGCCTTTTCCAGTTTCTAGAGGCCATCTGCCTTCCTTGGCTCCTGGTCCCATCCTCCATTTTCAAAACCAGCTGTGTAGCATCTTCCAATCTCTCTCTTTGCTTCCATTATCACATTGTCTTTTTCTGACTTTGAGCCTCTTCCCTCCCTCTTATAATGACCCTGGTGATTACATTGAGCCCACCTGGATATCCAGGGTACTCTTCCTATCTCAATATTCTTTTTTAAAAAGAAATATTTTATTTTTGGTGTCAATACACACAACCAAACATACATCCATTCACAATTTCTACACAAACAATTCAATAACACTGGTTACATACGTCACCTTATGTCACCATTCTATCTCTACCCATATTGTTTCATCGCCATTAATTTAGGCTCTCTGTCCCTTAAAGTTCTCATCTTTGCTTTAGATGAACTGTTGTCAGTTTACACTCCTATAGATAATTCTTTATAACAGCACTATGCTCAAGGCAAACATTCTTTATTAATTGGGCTAAACTGTTGTTTAGTTAAGGAGTCCTGGTGGCACAGTAGTTAAAGCGCTTGGCTGCTAACCAAAAGGTCAGGGTTCAAACCCAAAGATTTAGCAGTCTGCTTCCGTAAAGATTTATAGCGTTGGAGACCCTATGGGGCAGTTCTTCTCTGTCCTATAGGGTCACTATGAGTCGGAATCAACTCCACGGCAATGGGTTTTGGTTTGGTTGTTTGTGTTTAATGATGGCTTCATGAGATAGTTTCAGCTCAAGGTTTAAAGATTATTTCCAGGCCTTAGATCTAGGGGTTCCCCCAATTTCAATGGATCTAGTAAGTCTGGTTTCCATATGCCATCTCAATATTCTTAACTTGATCATATCTGTTAAGTTCTTTTTTTGCTATGGAAAGTAACATATTCGCAGGTTCTGGGGATTAGGACATAGCTATCTTTGGGGAGAGGAGAGCATTATTCAGTCTACCATGCCCTTCCACCTAGAATATTCTTGCCTTAATTATTCACATGTCTCATTGCTTCCTTTAGGCCCATTCAAATGTCACCTTAACAGTGAGACCCTTATTGACCATCCCATATACAACAACAACCCCCAGCCCCACCCCAGGGCTCCCTTTCACTGACATCGACGCATTTACTTGTTTGCGTCTATCTCTCCCAATGAGAATGTTAGCTTTCCTGTCTTGTTCATTGCTGGACCCCAGCCACCAGTACTATGCCTGGCACATTGTAAGTGTTCAGTAAATATTTGCTGAACAAATGAATGGCTTATTGCAATGCTGGTCTCCCAGCATTAGATATTTGGTGCTCAGCTAAGCAACTGGGCCACTGAGAAGAAACCAACAAACACCCGGATCCCCCAGCCATGAGCTCGTATAAGGCAAAACCCAAAAGTGAAGAGGCAGAACTGTATAGCCCACTTTAGACAGACCCTGCATAACAGCTGCCATGTATAACACTTACTCTCTGTGCGGCCTTGAGCCAGACACTGTGCCTATGTTATTGCCTTGATCTCCTACCACCAAATGTGGGTGGTATAAGACTCCTTCTTTTACAGATAAGGTACGTAGGAGTCAGAGGTGTAAAGGACTTGCCCAAAGTTGAGAATCACCTCTGCTGTGCTCTGAACTCCTGCTATAAAGCAAACTGTACTGTTCTTCCATCAAAACCAAGGGCAGCCTCCCTTCAGTCCCTGGGCACAGGAGGAGTCATGCCAACACTCCTCTAAAAAAGCAAACCAAACTTGTTGCCATCAAGTCAATTCTAACTCATAGAGATGCTACAGGACAGAGTAGAACCGCTCCATAGGGTTTCCAGGGAGCGGCAGGTGGATTCAAACTGCCAGCCTTTTGGTTAGCAGCCAGGCTCTTAACCACTGTGCCACCAAGGAGGCAAGCCATTCAGATACCCAAGGTAAAATCACACCACAACTTGATTCCACTGCTTCTGGTCTCACAGAAGGACCAGTCTCTTGTCCAATTCTCAGAGATCCTGTCCCTTTTCCAAGCATACAGGGTTAGATCCTTCCATGATGCCTCAGGCCAGGGCTCTTGGAGCCTTCTCAGTAAAGGCAAAGCTTCAAACCGGTTCCTTCTGGTCTGAACCCCTTCTGAGAATTTGCATTTCTAACAAATTCCCAAGCCATGCTAATGATGCTGGTTAGGGACCAGTTCTGAGAACGACTAGTAGAGCAGCGGTTCTCAAAATTTATTATACATAAGAATCACCTGGGGATCTTGTTAAAATGTAGATTCTGATTCAGTATATCTGGGGTGGTAATGCAAATTCTCAGCAGAGGGCTGAACCAGAATGAACTGGTTCGAAGCCCTGAGTAAAGTTCTGAGCGACAGATCAAACTTCCCATCATCCCCTGCAGTTGTGCTTCATTTTACTTTTAAAGTTTTGATTTTTCAACCACTTCCACAAATGCCACAAAAACCCAAAGAAACAATGAGATTCTAGGGAGATCAATTGACTTGTTGAGCACACGTTGCCTCAGAGTTTGCTAACAGAAGTTTTCCTGTGGCCAGTCCCTTCTCCTCTTAGATCCTTTCTGAGGCAGGCCTGGGCAGGTGGTGGTTGTATCCTCTCTCTCCCACTGTGTCTCAGTTCTCATGGCTGTTAGCTCCCTTTTGCTTCTGCTCCACAGCCCTGTCCAGGAAGGCTGGGCCACAGCATTCAGGCTGAGAGGAAGAAGAGCATCAAGGGCAGCAGCAAAGGCTCATCGATGATCATTTCAGGCACACCAATTAAAGCCAGCCCAGCAACACAAAGCTCTTAAACTGGGAAGGGCATTGAGTTTGGAGAAGAACACAGTTTCCTTGGACTCTTTTATGTTTTTTTAAGTCTCTCCTAGTTTTCCACTTCGTTGTGGTGTTTGAGGGGTTTCTTCCTTTCCTTCTTCATGACAATCTTCTTTCTCATAATCTTAAGAATGGGAAGAGTCTCCAGTGTTTGTTTATTTGTTTCTCAGACCAATGTACTCCCACTGCTCCAGACGTCAGTCACCTTGAGGCACAAGCCCAGAAGACTAATGATCAATTAAAATATGGAGAGGCAGCAGCAATGACTGGCAGGTATTAAAATCAAGGGGACACAAATTATAAAAGATCATTTTCACTCGAGCCTGAGGCAGCTTCTCTTCCTTCTGCAGGCCTCAAAGAATCAATCACTTCTGCTTTTCCTAAGAGGAAAGGAACCTAGGCTTTTCTTACTAACTCATTCCTCATTATGATAAAGGCGCTTCTCTTCACCAAAATCTTTCCAGCTACAGCTTCAGCCTGTTTCCTTTATATTGTTTTCTGTCTCTCAGATTAGCTGTCTTTTTAGTTGGTTTGTTTTCCCTACTTTTATCATCAGATTTCTTTCCTTGGTTCATTTGTTTTTTCTTGGTCTCCTCTCCTTTTCCTCCTCTTTTCTAATCCTCTTACTTCATAGTCATAGCCCCAAACACACTATGGATATTAAATAAATGTTTCATATTAACAAATGTTAGATCACTTGCCCCGCAATGAATAGCTCATGTTTATTGAGCATTTACCATATGCTAGTTCTTTGCCAAGCACCTACAATGCATTCTCCTGTTAAATCCTCAAAGTTACCATGTAGGGTCATTATCAGGGCCCGGGCTGGGGTAAGTGAGGCAAGCAAGGTGCCTAGGGTGCAAAATTTAAGGAGCCACTCACTCTTGGTGTCATGTCAAGTGCTTCAGCCTGGTCCCAGCCCTCGTAGTTACTATTCTCTCCACTTTAATTATATAAGGAAACAGGGCTTACAGAGGTCACTTGTCCAAGGTCATAGAGCTAAAGAATAAGCAGAATATGAACAGAGGTCTAGTTGACTCCAGAGCAAGCTCTTAAGAATTATATTAGGTGCACACCCATGTTTATTGCAGCATTGTACACAATAGCAAAAATATGGAAACAACCCAGATGCCCATCAACAGATGAATGGATAAACAAACTATGGTACGTACACACAATGGAGTATTATGCAATGATAAAGAACAATGATGAATCTGTGAGGTATTTCATAACGTGGATGAAACTGGAGGACATTATGCTGAGTGAAATAACTCAATCACAAAAGGACAAATATTGTATGAGACTTCTACTGTAAAAACTCATGAAAAAGTTTACACACAAAAAGAAACAATCTTTGTTGGTTACAAGGGGTGGGGGGAATACTAAACTGACAATAGATAAGTTGTAACTTTGGTGAAGGGTAAGACAGTACACAATACTGGGGAAGCCAGTACAACTTGTACAAGGAAAGGTCATGGAAGCTCCATAGACACATCCAAACTCCCTGAGGGACTGAATTGCTGAGTGGAGGGCTGTGGGGACCATGGCCTCGGGGAATATCTAGCTCAATTGGCATAACACAGTTTATAAAAACAATGTTCTACATTCTACCTTGGTGAGTAGTATCTGGGGTCTTAAAAGCCTGTGAGTGGCCATCTAAGATACTCCACTGGTCTCACCCCTTCAGGAGCAAGGGAGAATGAAGAAACCAAGATACAAAGGAAAGATTAGTACAAAGGACTAATGGGCCACAACTACCACGGCCTCCACCAAACTGAGTCCAGTACAACTAGATGGTGCCTGGCTACCACCACTGACTGCTCTGACCAGGATCACAACAGAGGGTTCTGGACA
>NW_004443945.1:16986177-17003773 GCF_000243295.1 Trichechus manatus latirostris | reverse complement strand
GGGTTCTGGACAGAGCTGGAGAAAAATGTAGAACAAAATCCTTACTCAGAAAAAAAGACCAAGACTTACTGGCCTGACAGAGACTGGAGAAACCACCAGAGTATGGCCCCTGGACACCCTTTTAGCTCAGTAATGAAGTCACTCCCGAGGTTCACCGTTCAGCCAAAGATTAGACAGCCCCATAAAACAAAACGAGATGAATGGGGCACAACCATCCAGGGACAAGGACTAGACGGCAGAAGAGGACAGGAAAGCTGGTAATAGGGAACCGAAGGTTGAGAAGGGACAGCATTGACATGTCATGGCGTTGTTAACCATTGTCATGAAACAATATGTGTACTAACTGTTTAATGAGAAACTATCTGTTCTGTAAACCTTCATCTAAAGTACAATTTTTAAAAATTACATTAAATTTTAAAAAAAGAATTATATTAGGGAACCTAATTTTCTGTGTAAACTTTCACTGAAAACACAATAAAATATTATTTTTTTAAAAAGGAATTGTAATTAATATGTACTCAGAACATCTAAGCAGCTTCTAAGGGTGCCACTCTTAAAAATGAAGAGAAAGTCAGGGGTCTTCAGATATTGGAGGAAAATCTCTAACATGAACACTTGAGATCTAAGCAAACAGAGAAAGAAACTCAGAAAACCCCTCAAACTGAAATAATGCAGAAAGCAGAAGAAAACTTCAAATAAACTAAAATTAATATATTTTAACAATTAGGAGGAAATATTATATCTATGAAACAAGAACAGGATAAACAAGAACATTCATAGAATAAGAAAACACTTGTCAAAATTAAAAGTGTCATAATAGAAATGAATATTTCAATAGAAGAGTTGGATAGTAAGGTTGAGGAAACCTCCCATGAAAATAAGAAGGCAAAGAGATAAACAATGGAGGAAAAAGACAAAACCAGAGAATCAATCCAGGAGTTCCAATATCAAATGAACAGGAGTTCCAGCAAGAAAGGAAGGTGAAAATACAGAGTAGGAAATCATTAAAGAAACAGTACAAGAAAATTTGCACTGAGTACCCGGAGCAATAGATTAAAAAAAGACAGATCACTGTAAAATTTTAAAACACCAGGGATACAGAGATGATCATAAAGACTTCCAGAGGAAAATAAAAAGATCAGGAATCAAAATGGTATTCAGACTTCTGAACAACACCGTTGGAAACTAGAAGAGAGCAAAGCTTTCAAAATTCTGAAGGAAAATAACTTCCAAACTGTCAATTAAGTGAGCAAACTAAAGACATTTTTCGACAAGCAAAATCTCAACAAATTCACTTTCCATGGATCCTTTCTCAGGCAGATACTAAAAGATGTGCTTCAACAAAACAAAGAAGTAAACCAAGAAAAAGGGACTCAGGAAACAGATGGTCCAAAACAGGAAAGAGGAGAGGGAAAGTCCCAGGGCAACATGGTACAGTAGGTTTAAAGAGCTATCAGGTCAGAGTGGAGACTTGGGATGGAGGACACTGTAAACCTGGATTTCAACAATAACAAGCACAAAAGAGCCAGTAGCTTCTTTTGTGTGTTTGCCTACAGTAAGAAGCGTTTTACAAGAGGTTGGAGGAATTATTGAGAGGCACATAAAAATCTGAACAAATACTACCAACAAGGTGATTACTACTAACTCCAGGAAAAGCAGAACATTATACATGAAGGGAGATATAATTATAGTAAACTCTGAGGCTTACCTATAAACAATATTTAACCATTTTTAGAAAGGCATATCAGCATAAATTCTGAGTATTAATTTATCCAAAAGGGTAAAATACCATACCAGAGAATGAGCGTCAGTGTGTGAACATGCGTTATGTGTGTATATAACATAAAACCTAAATTCTTCTCTTCCCTAGTAGGAAGTCAATGCGTGCATAAAATGGAGAAAATCAAGAAATACCAAAACAAATATATTACTTAAAAATCTAGAGGAAAATACCAGAAAAATGTCTAAAAGAGTTAAAATTGCCTGCCCCTGAGAAGTGGTATTCAAGAGCAGTGACAGGGTGGGGTCAGAGATCTGTGGTTTTTATTACAGGCCTTGTAGTGCATTTTGATGTTTAAACACTATATACTCATTACCTTCATCAAAATTAATATTAAAAAAAATTTTAACATAAGTTTATTTACTTGTCCTTTTTTTTTTCCTTAAAAATCTAGAACCTAGAGGGGGAAAACATCACCTTTTTGGACCTTTTTGCTCTTTGAATAGAATATACTGTCTGACTCTTTCCTCTTCTCCATTACTACGGAAAAGAGCAATAGTTTTAATAACCCCAAATGGCACTTAATCCTTAACCCAATATTTGACTTTGAAATTAATTTTAGTTATATTTGACCACACTTAGGTCATAAAATATTGCGAAAAGCCAGCTTGTGGAAAATATAAAAGCTGTACACCATTCCCACCCTGCCTCCTCCTCCAGGTTAAAGGTTCACACTACTATTTCTCTGATGAAAAGCATTGATTGCAGCAAAATAGCTCCCTCCCTCTAATTTTGCTCTCATTTGAGTTTCCACTAAAACCAGCTATTAAATTCAGAAGTCAGAACCCTCCAATTACCTTTCAGTCGCTAACTCAATAAGGGTTCCTTAAGCATTCCACGGTGCTCAATACTGTCTCAGCACTCCAGGGGAAAGAAAATACCAGAAACAGTCCCTGCCTTCAAGGAACTTAAAATCTGGTCAAGAGGAGGCCGTGGACCAAAAGCCACTGGTGAACAAAACAAGAAAGGACTGTCTGCAGAATTAAGAGCACAATATGGAGTCCCTGGGTAGTGCCAACAGTTAATGCATTCAACTGCTAACTGAAAGGATACAGGTTCAAGTCTACCCAGAGATGTCTCACAAAGGCCTAGCAATCTACTTCCAAAACATCAGCCACTGAAAGCCATATGGAGCACAGTTCTACTCTGACACACATGGGGTCGCCATGAGTTGGAGTCTACTCCATGACAGCTAGTTGGCATCCTGAGCAGGGGAGGCCAGGGATAATGGGAATCTCCAGATCCAGCTCCAAGAGTAGGTGGAACTTGGCCAGTGTGCTCAGGAATCACGTCCCGTTTAAACCAATCTTCCTGGAGTCCCCTGACTTGGTACCTTCCCTCTCCCCCAAAGTTAATCTCGCCCTCCTCTGGGCTAATGCTGTATTGTGGATATGTCTGTTCCTGCAGTCATCACACTGCAGGACAATATGTAACTTATTGTTTACCCCACTAAACCATGAGCTTTACCAGCTCCGAGGCTGTGAGTTTTGGCAGCCCCAGCCCTAACCCAGCCAGAGAGCTCAAGAATGTTAGCTCAATGAAAGAAGGAATCAATATTGTCTAATGCAAGAAGAACAATGATGACTAAGGCACTGTGTGTGAAGCTGGACGTGGGTCTGCCCCTGTGTCCACTCTGGCCTCCCTTTCCCACACTGACTGCTTTGTATCTGCATGTGGGGTGGTTGTGGGAAGGCTGGTGGGAGGGTGAGGTCAGAAAACCAGAGGGGACCAGGAGGTTCTCCGTAAAGGTCATCTCGGAGGAGAAGTTGAGCTCGTGCTGTGTCTGGTACACCAGGGACTCCCAGAAAATTCACACGCCTCCCTCCCTGGCCTGGAGGTTTCAGCTGCCACTACTACCACGTGATGGCCAGGATGCTGAATGTCCGCTCTTGATTTCCCGGAAACACAAAGCAAACCAGCCGCGGAGGCTAGCCTTTGTGGGAGAGCCTCGCCATCTGTGGGCATTGCTGACTGCCCCCTCCAAATCTGCAGGTTGGCTGAGTCCATCTCCGGAGCCTGTGGAGAGCAGGGAGAAAAGACAAGGGCAGGCCAGGGGGGCCATCAGCTTCCAGACCACCTCTGAGACAGCACCCAAGCACACACCCCTCTGAAGCTGCCAAGGCCGTGGCCCCACACAGCTGGCTCCGTCTCACCTCTCCACCCCCTAGCAGTATGCTCTGCGACCGTTATTTAACGGCAGCCTCTTCATTTGTGAAAGGGTTCTAATAATACCTCGCTCACGAGGTTTCCACGAGGTTCAGCTGAGATAGTGCAAAACGCAGCCAGCACAGTGCCTGGCACATGGAACCGTGCTGTTGTTGTTACTGTTCTACCAGCCCCCTCACAGTAGTGCCGGCTCTCACATGCAGGAGAAGCAGAGCACAGCAGCGTTCTGAAAAATGACAGGTGCTCCAACTATGACTTGCATTTTTTATAATGCTGGTATTCTCTTGACCCAATTAAAAAAAAAAAAAAAAGAAGGCAGTTTTTTGTTCCCTTTTCTCTTGTGCCCAGAGGTTGTACTAGTTTTCCTGGCTGCGTGTGGAATGTGTTAACCAGAGAGTGTGCAGGAGGCATCCTTTGAGTGGTTGCAGAAGGCAGTGCCAGTCCAAGGTCAGGGCCAAAGGCGGCTTCCTGGGATCACTGCTCAGTGGGTGAGCATGGATCACCCCTTCTCCCCCATGCAGGCAGCATCCAGTGCCCTCAGACCCAAGCCACTGACCAAGGAGGACTAATGCAGCTTCTTCAACCCTGGGACACTTATAGAAAATGTGCATGCCCAGGCCCCATGGCCAGGATTCTGGTTCAGTTGGATGGGGATGGGCCTAGTCATTGAAATTTTTTAAAATCTCCCCACAAGACAGTAACATGCTGCCAGTGTTGTGATCCTCTGGCTGCTTGGGACTTGGTTGCTGAGTTAACTCCTTCTTGTAAAGTGGTCCTTGGATACCTCTCACTGCATGTGGGAGGAGCCTGTGCCCAGGAGTCAGGTGGACCTAGGCTTGGTTAACTCGTGCACCACTCTCACCTTGCAAGGCATAAATCTCAGTGACATGTGGACGCAGCTGCCCCAGCACTCTTGCTGACACCTAGCACCCATGCAGCAATTGGGCTTAAAAAAGCAACTCTCATTTCCTCTCCGTAGTGGGGTGGTATGTGGAGCCTGCCAGCCTGCCCTCCCCCTCCAGCCCACAGGTTGAAAATGTCAGTGTAACTATGGACTGTGGCACCAGCTCTCTTCCTGCCACCTGCTCCTGAGACTGCAGAGATGGGATCGAGGGATACCGGGAGACACTGAGGACCCAGGCACAGGCACGGAGGAGCAAGGAAAGCATGGAGGGACAGGAGCAGGCGGGGAAACTCAGACCTAATCCTTGGTTAAGGCTTCTCCTGTCCCCAAGGTGCTTTTCTCCTCTTGTCTCTGCCTGGTGAGCTGACAAATCCTACCAGCAGGGTGCTAACTGGACAGCTCCCTGCTGGGGACTGGCCTCCCCTGGGTTCTGGAGAGATGGAGGCAGGAGAGATACGCATGTGGGGAATCAGGAAAGGCTTTCCTGAGGATATGACCTTTGATCTGTCTTATGAAGGCTGATTAGGCATTAACTAGGTGAAGGGAAGTGGAGTGGGTGGGTTCTGAGTAGGAGGAACAGTATGTGCAAAGGCCCTGAGACAGAACTGAAATAAGGCCATTTGGCTGGTGTGAGTGAGCAAGGGTGAGAGTGCAGCCTAGTGAGGTAAATGGTGACCATGAGGCTTTGTGAGCTGTGATAGATAGAAGGGTCTTTACTCCCAGGGCAAGGTGAAGCCATGGAGGGCCCAGGCTGTAGGGGATGCCATGATATACTTTTTATGTTGATGAATGGTGCCCCACAAAAGATATGTCCACGTCCTAAGCCCCAAAACCTGTGAAGGTGACTTTCTTTGGGAAAAGAGTTTTTGCAGATATAATTAAGGATCTCAAGATGGGATCAGTCTAGATTATCCAGATGAGCCCTAAATCCAATGACGAGTGTTGTTATTAGAGACACACAGAGGAGAGACACAGAAAGATGAGAAAAAGGCCATGTGAAGACAGAGGCAGAGAGTGGAGTGACACGGCCCCAAGCCAAGGAATGCCTGGAGCCACCAGATGCTAGAAGAGGCAAGGAAGAATTCTCCCCTAGAGCCTTTGGAGGTAATGCAGTGCTGCCAACACCTTGATTTCAGACACCTAGCCTTCAGAACTGTGAATGAATAAATTTCAGCTGTTTTAAGCCACTCAGTTTGTGGTAATTTGTTGCGGCAGCTTAGGAAACTAATACAGCTGGCCTCCGTTCTACTTACAATCCTTTTATTCTTTCCAGTAAACGCTCCACCTCCTGACACAGGCAGCTCCATAGTGATACTTAACGAGCACGTACTCTGTGCCAGGCAGTGTGCTGAGTACTTTGCCTGAATTAGCTCCTCTCCCACAGGGCCCACAGCATGTCGGAGAGGATGCCAGGGCCCCACTTTGCCCTTGGCCCATTCCAGGACCCCTCCTGGTCCTTTGCAATGGAGGAAGGGGCTATTTTGAGCTCCCTAGATGTTAGAGTGGATGAGCCAGACTCATCCCCACCTGGCCTCACATCTCACATAATCCATTGCCATCAAGTTGACTTTGACTCATGATGACCCTATGTGTTACAGAGTAGAACTGCTCCATAGGGTTTTCTTGGCTGTAATCTTTATGGAAGCAGATTGCTAGCCTTTCTTCTGTGGCCCCACTGGGTGGGTTCAAACCACTGACCTTTAGGTTAGTAACTGAGCACAAGCCATTTGTGCCACCCAGGGGCCTTCACATCTCACATACTTAGGATCAAAGGCTTTCAGAACCAGAAGGACCCCGACGTCCACCTTGCACAACCTCTCATCTGCTGCTTTAACCTACCTCCTCTGAAGCCATGACCAGGCCTTATTGTTACACGATTAGGTGTTAGGTGCTGTCAAGTCAGTTCCAACTCATAGCGACCCTACGTACAACAGAATGAAACACTACTAAGTCCTGCACCATGCTCACAATCGATGTTATGCTTGAGCCCACTGTTGCAGACACTGCATCAATCCATCTCATTGAGGGTCTTCCTCTCTTTCACTGACCCTCTACTTTACTAAGCATGATGTCCTTCTCCAGGGACTGATCCCTCTTGATAACGTGTCCAAAGTATGTGAGACAAAGCCACGCCATCTTTGCCTCTAAGGAGCATTCTGGCTGTACTTCTTCCAAGACAGATTTGTTTGTTCTTTTGGCAGTCCATGATGTATTCAATATTCTTCACCAACACCACAACTCAAAGGCATCAACTCTTCTCTGGTCTTCCTTATTCGTTGTCCAACTTTCGCATGCATATGAACACTAAGGCTTGGGTCAGGCGCACCTTAGTCCTTAAAGTGACATCTTTGCTTTTTAACCCTTTAAAGAGGTCTTCTGCAGCAGATTTGCCAAATGCAATACATTGTTTGATTTCTTGATTGTTGCTTCCATGAGTGTTGATTGTGGATCCAAGTAAAATGAAACCCTTGGCCACTTCAGTCTTTTCTCCGTTTATCATGATGTTGCTTATTGGTCCAGTTGTGAGGATTTGTGTTTTCTTTATGTTGAGGTATAATCCATACTGAAGGTTGTAGTCCTTGATCTTCATCAGTAAGTGCTTCAAGTCCTCTTCAATTTCAGCAAGCAAGGTTGTGTCATCTACATAATGACCAGGTCATAGGACAACAGAAAACATCCCTCTGGGTAGAATGCTTAGATGTAGTGGCCACACAAGGCTTCTTAATCCTTCCTCCCCCAAGTGAAACCCCGTTGTCCATTGCTATTGAGTCAACGCCAACTCAAAGTGACCCTATAGCACAGATTAGAACTGCCAAGTGAACTACCTCCTAAATGGCAGCCCTCCCTCCCTGTGTGGATGCCAAGGCTGCCAGGATAGCTGACCACAAGGGTGAGAGTGCTAAAATAGGGGGAGGGGGGAAGGAAGGGCTGAGCCACAGATATGCAAACTTGACAATCAGTCAAGTCACCAACCCCCACCTTGGGGAGCAGTGAGTTCCTTCACAAGCTACTGGAGGGCACATGATTCAGAAAGAGCAGAAGCACCTACTTATGAACCCAGGGAGAAATGCTGGGGGCCTGAGAATGGTTTCCCCTAACAGCTGCCATTAGCACTTGTTAGACATATGCCTTATGCTAACAACTATCCATTTCACAGATGAGAAAACTAAGGCTCTGAGAGGTTATCTAGCCCTAGTCTGATGCTTAAGCAGCAGAGCTGGGCTTTGAATCTGGCTGTCCATGTTCCAGAACCTACACTTTACAGTGACAGCATCATCCTTTCCACAGAAGCAGAGTGGCCTGAACCTCTCAGGGGAGAAGGAACCTGAGGAAGAGGCACTGCTTTTATTGTGCAGATTAATCTGGTCTTACAGTTTAGCAGTTCAGCCCCAACTAGCTAAATACATTCAAACAACAGATTGCTGACACAGCACTGTGTGGGTGAGTTAATGGGTGTTCTGTTTGTACCAAGATACAAACTGGTACTAGAAACCCCTGAGTCCTACAGGGGCCAGGTAAGGCAAGCCTTGTTAGTGCCATGGGCCCTCAATAGTGCCTAGTCACAAAAATGGCTTAAATACTTTCTGGCTTTCAAAGCATGATCCTGAAATGGATCATGTAAAGTAGTGAGCTCCATGTCATTTGGAAGTATTCAACAGATACCGGATGCTTTCAAAGATATGGTAGAGTAGCTTCCTGTATATCCAGGTAGGGCAGAGTAGATGGCATGTATAGTCTGAACAAAATGAATGTAGGAACTGTGTGTGTACACATACGTGCATGCATGTACATGCCTGCATGTGTGTGTCTGGACTGGGGGGGGGGCGGGTAGGAGGAACATGCTGAGTATATGAGTCTCCAGACTTTGCTCCTATTTCAACTGTTACAATTCTGCTTTAACTTATTATATGTTGGAGGTCTTATGCTAAAAAGTTTGAAAACCACTGCTAGATGGGAATGGTGAGTTAATAAAGAATTTTGAGCAGAAAAGGAACATGAAAGTAACATGCCAAGATTTGCATTTTAGAAATCTCTCTCTGCAGGCAGGGTGGCAAATGGATTGGAGGGAAGTAAGAGTGGAGATGATATTGAGCGGTGACTGCGCTATTGATGGCAGCCAGAACTAAGCAGCAGTGGAGAGAAGGGGCAGTTTATGGGTATTTAGGATGTAGAGTCTCAGGGACTTGGTGACTCCTGAAATATGCAAGATGACAAAAAGGAGGCATCCTGTATAATTTGTTGGTTCTGGTCGGGGAGGAGAGAGGTGGGAGACACTGATTTGAAGAACAGAGGGAGGACCAGTTCCTAAGGGAAGGTGGATGAGTTGAGTATCAGATCTGTGACTATAATGGCTTTGTGAAACAGTCTGCGTAGAGATGGATTTTCAAGTCTAGACCTCAATGGAGAGCTATGGATTCTAGATATAAATTTGGGTTTTCAGTATATGAATGGCATTTAAAGCTACACCCAGGGGAAAAGAGTAGCTAGAAAAGAGAAAAGGGCCACGGAATGAGCCCTGAGAAACACCAACATGAAGAGGAGGGTAGAGAAAGTACAGCCAGCAAACAAAACAACAAAGTGGATGTGTGTTAGAGGGTAGCTGGATTTAAGAGTTGAAACCCAAGAGAAAGCACTAGGTTCAGAGTTGTGAATCATTAGCATCTAGGATGTAATTAAAACTATGGCAGAGGATGGGAGTAAGAAGAACAGTGGGCCTTGGGAATATCTGCTTTAAAGGACAGAGGGAGGAAGGAAAGAACTATAAGGAGATGGTGAAGGTTCAGCCAGAGAAGCAGGAGAACAAGGACAGAGTAGTCTCAAAAGCTAGATCAGTTAGGATGCTTTGGCTGCAAGTAACAGAATAGCTAATGAAAAGTTGGCTTAAATAATAGGAACATTTATTCTCTTTCAAGAAGTCCAGAAGTAGAACATTCCAGAGTTAGTTCAGTGGCTCAGTAAGTCAGGCATCTCTTGGGCCTTTCCTCGTGCTTGTAAGATGGCTGCAGCAGCTCCAAAAATCAAGTTTTCATTGATAATGTGGCTTTCTCTTTGTGTCTCTTCTTTCTCTTATATCAGGAAAATGAAATTTTCCCCAGAAGTTCCAGTAGATGTTCCCACAGATTCCACTGGCCAGGAGTGGGTCATACACCCCTGTCCTAGCTGCAAGAAGGCGGAGAAAGTGAATACTACTGCATTTCAGTTTCTATAGTAGAAATTGAACTCTCATCACAAGAATAAGGTAGAAGAAAGGCTGTCAATCAGGAGGGCAACGAAAGGGCATGCATCTGAAGTCCACAGAGTGGAGAGGTTCCAGAAGGAGGGGTGGTAAATAGTTTCCAGTACAGCAGAGTGGCCCAGTGATATGAACACAGGTGATTTAACAATAAGAAGTATAGGAAGTGTTTACTAAAGTAGTTCCAGTAGATTGGGGGAGGGATAGAAACTGAAATTACAGGTGAATTGAGGAGACAACGGGGTGAGGAAGTGGATTAGATAGTACAGATCACAAACAGAGGTGGGGAGGGGGCTACTTTGCCCCTCAGGGAACACTTGGCAAAGTCTGGAGACATTTTGGGTTGTCACACTGGGGGGTTATCAACAACTGTCAAATGGGGGGCTGTCACAACTGTCACTACTGGCATTCAGCACCCTTTGGCATCCTTCCAAAATCAAAGGAATTAACTCCAATGGGTAGACGCTAGGGATGTTGCCAAACTTCTCACAATGCGTAGGTCAGCCCGCACAACAAAGAATTATCCTACCCAAAATGTCAATAGTGCTGAGGTTGAGAAACCCTGGTGTGGACTATCCTCTCAAGAAGTCAGGTTGAATAGTGAAGTAGAAGGAACATAGCAGGGGCAAGAAACATAGGAGAGACAGCAGAGCATGCTCATGGGCCAGCAGCAGGGGCAGAAGAGAGGAAAAGGCTAGAGATGTTGAACAGAAAGTTGGTCATTATTTAATCTGGGCTCTCTAGAGGAACAAAACCAGTGATACACACACACACACACACACACACACAGAGTTTTACTTCAAGGAAATGGCTCAAGTAATATAGGGGCTGGCAAGTCCCAAATCCATAGATCAGGCAGCAGGCTGGAGACCTCTGCTGACTCATGCGATTGTAGGGGCTGGCAAATTGAAAAACTGCAGGTCAGGCGGCAGGCCAGAGAATTCTGCAGGCTTATGTCCCAGGAACCAGAGGTCAGGCGATGAGAAGAGTGCAGAGTCGCGTGAGCTCTGCCAGAACATTAACTTATACACTGGAGGCAGGTCACACCCCCAAGGAAACTCCCCTTTCAACTGATTGGCTGGTCACATCAGATCACATCATGAAAAGTGAATACATTATATCACATTAAGGAATAGCAACCAGTCCAGTGTCTGCCAAACCACTAAGAATCATAGCCCAGCCAAGTTAGCACATAACATTAACCGTCACAACCATTGACGGATAATCCTGGAGAGCAAGGAGGATGTGGGTTCAAGGATTGAGTTAGAGGACAGGCCTTGGACAGTAAGAGCAACATCTGCTGCCCTGGGACTGAAGAGAAAACAAGAAGGGGATGGAGGCACATGTGTTTGTAGGTGTGAGGGCTGGAACTTAAGGTTATTTCTACCTAAGGACCACGACTGTCTAGAATAATAGGAGGTGAAGTTATCTGCTGAGTGTGAGAGGGGGCAACAGAGGAGAAAGGGACTGTCTGGATATGTTGTTAAGGAGAATGAAGAGACCGCAGGCCAAGCACAGGAAAAGGACTATGAAGTGTGTTGAGGACCTGGCTGAGGTTGGAGGCTGGAGTCAGTCCTCATGGCTGGGTGACTTTCTCTGCAATGCTCAGCATCCAGGGCAGGTGAGGAGAAGGTACACTGTAGGGTTTATGGGTGGGTTGGTGGCCAGGTGTGGAAAATGAGAAGAGTGCAAAGGAATTGAGAGAGTGATGTGAAAATGGTTTAGGTGATCAGTCTTGTGGCCTAGGCCCTTGGTAAGTCATTTAAACTCTCAGGACCTCAGTCGTCTCATTTGTAAAATGGAGTTAACAATACTATTTTCTCTGTCTACCCCATGGGGTGGTTGTGAGGTTCAAATGACAGTTTTTAAGCAGGGACATTATAAACTGTAAATCCTTCCTAAATTCTAGTTATTATTATTTCTTGACAGAGTAATTGGTTATCAAGACTTTCACTGTCATCTTCATTAAGTATCCATTACCTTCACTGCTCTCGTCCATTCCTGGGTGCTTAGGGCCAAAGATTTCTTCTCTGGTGCGACAGATGGGCAAGTAGAACTATCCCAGGACACACAGCAAGCCTGTAGACCTTCCTTTGTCACTGGCTGTGTAAGGAATCCTCCTGATGTCCCCACCCTCATCCCCAGGGGCCAGGCCTCTTTTTATCTCGTGCTGCGGACCTGATGTGCACGACCCTTTGATTAGCACTTGGAAGGGAGAGGATGTCTTCATAGCCACCTGCTGCATAATTTAATGAGAGTTTAACTAACGCTGAAGGGAGCCATGTAACCGGAAGAGAGAAAAACGTGAGAAAAAAGGGGGTGGGGGAGTAAAGAGAAGCTGAAGATCCAACTTGCCAAGGAGTTGAGACTAGAAAAAGATGGGGAAACTGGAAAAAATGTGGGTCTCACAGGAGCTTCTACCTTGTTTTGTTGTACATTTGACTCCTCACATTTGGCGCTGTCCAGGCAACAGGTAGGGAAAGCCCAGTCCGTGCAGTGGTGGGGGAAGGATGGGTTGAGGACAACCTGGGAAGATACCGGGGAGAATGGCAGGGTTACGTGGGGAGAGGGAGGATCATGACTGAACGGCCAGGGGGAACAGAGATAGGGTCACCAATAGAGGAACCAGTTTAAGAAGGAAGACCACACTAGTAATAGCTACTGATTTATATTTTTTGGCTATAATGTGTGTAGTGACAATAACAGCTACCATTTGTTGAGCATCTACTCTGTGTCAGGCACATTATCTATCATAGCTTATTTAATCATAAGCCAAGAGGGAGGTATCAGAATCCCCACTGACAGAAGGGGAAACTGGGGATCTGAGAGGCCACATGACTGGCCCCAGGCCACACAGCCAGTAAGTGGCACAATCATTTTGAACCCAGTATCAGAGGCTTCAAAGCCTGTGTTTCTGCCAGATTCATACTGTGGATAGTATAATTAGCTGTGTTCTCAGCAGAAACGCCCAACTGTCTGCCTCCCTCTCCTCATATATCAAGTTTAGTTTTGAGCTTAGAGCTCAGCTAAACATCCCAGTGGCTGCAGGCTTGGCCAATAATTGCCATCACCCCAATTTCATAGGGCATTTTTAAGACAATAACACATCCTTCCAAACCTAAAGGGATGCATCTCATTAGCAGATTCATAGGCCCTGAAACTGTTAACAGAGACAATAATTTTGAATGGGGGCCTTCATGTCACTTCTTCTTTAAGCCATTAATTGATTCCTCCCTTCCTTCCTCTCCCCCTCCCTCCTTCCCTCTTTTCCTGCCTTCATTCATTCATTCATATCTCCATTCACTCAATATTTATCAAGAGTTCAGAGCATGAACTCTGGATTCAAACCCTGACTTCCCCACTCACCAGCTTTGTGAACTCTCTCAATCTGTGTCAGTTTCCCCGTCTAAAAAGTGAGAATAGCACTGTGTAGGGTTGAGGTAGGAGTCCCTGGGTGGTGCAGATAGTTAACATCGGCTGCTAACCTAAAGGTTGGAGGTTTGAGTCTACCCAGAGGTGCCTCAGAAGAAAGGCCTGGCAATCTACTTCTGAAAAATCAGCCACCGAAAATCCTATGGAGCACAGTTCTACTCTGACACACGTGAGATCGCTATGAGTCAGAGTCAACTTAATGGCAACTGGGAAAAAGAAGGGGAGTTGAGGTAAGGGTTAAGAGGGTTAATGTATCTACAGCACTGAGAACAGTGCTTGGTATCCCATAAATGCTAATAAGTACCAGGAGATACCAAGTCCAAGGAGTGCGATTCCTGCTCTTGAGATGCTCACAGTCCAGTGAGGGAATCAGGGCCGTCCAGTCCACCCCTCCTCCCTCCAGGACAAGGAAAAGTGAACTGCCCTTGGCCTCTCCAAGGACTTTTCTTCCAGAGGCAGATACTGCAGCCCCCGGCCGGAGCCCCAAGGGGCCTAATAATGTTGTTCTTGCATGGGACAGCCTGCCCAGCCCTGCCCCTAAAATTGGCTCCCAACCCCCAGGCAGGAAGGCCATTTTGAGGTCGTGCAGCGGTGCGCATTCCTCTATTTTCTTCTCCCCTGAATACAGAAACGTCTGCTTGGCCAAGGTAGGAAAGGCTTTTAGGAAGCCAGGGCTTGGCTCATCTCCCCAGGGAGCCCGGCTGATGAAGATTAAGTCCCCAGCGTGCCCCGAATGCTGACCCCAGGCACGTAGCATCAGAAGGCAGCGCCCAATGAGACAAGCTGCCGCCGTAAGTAGGGCACTGGCCTGGGCTTTGTCGGCCTGCTAAAGACACCCGCTGCCTGGCGCTTTGTGCCTTTGCATCCTGCTCCCACTCCATCGAGGCGACAGCCTGTGATCTCTTCCTTTTGCTGGAATTCGAGCAGAGTGAGACTGGAGTCTCATTTATCTGTCTGAAATGAAGGCTTTCAGAGCCAGGCAGCTTGAAAAATGAGGTGGCAAAACAAGCTGGCCAGCAATTAGGTAATGCCAGCCCGCTGCTGGGCAGCCCCACATGGAGTCTGCTCCCAGAGCTCACTGGGACCCAGAAAGCGAGCTGACATGTGGATTCTGGGGTTGGAGGTGCACAGCCATGCGCTGGGGGGAGCAGCAAGTGTGTGGCCAGTGACCAAGCTCTCCGAGCCTCACCTGCACAGTGGAGTGGAGAATGCCTACCTCATTGGGAGGTATAAGGCCTTTGTTGTTGCCAGCTGCCATCGAATTGACCCCCCAACTCATGGTGACCCCCTGCACAATGGAACAAATGCTGTCCAGTCCTGCACCATCCCCATGATCAGTTGCAGATCAGACTGTTGTCATCCGTAGGGTTTTCATTGGCTGATTTTAGGAAGTAGATCACAAGGCCTTTCTTCCTAGTCCATCTTAGTCTGGAAGCTCCGCTCAAACCTGTTCAGCATCATAGCAACATGCAAGACTCCAGTGAGGGACACATGGTGGCTGCACATGAGGTGCACTGGTTGGGAATCGAACACAGATCTTCTACATGGAAGGTGAGAATTCTACCACAGAGCCACCAATGCCTCATTATAAGACCCTACACCTAATCCTAATCACAGATGAAATGACTGGTGTCAGTAATGCGGGGTTTCTTCCTTCTCTAGCATGGCTTCAGGGCTTCAGGGCAGCAGCCTGCACACAGACAAGCTAGCACCAGGCAAGTTGTCCCCAGACGCAGGGCTTGGTTATGAGGTCTCTCCTAATGCCCTCCTCAGCAAGCACTGGGGCTGTGAACTGAGGGCTCCAAGCTGTGCAAAACCTTCACCCGGCAACAAGGCCCTCTGCTAATCGAGAACACTTCTCCCCACACAACTATCTCCTCCTTTCCTCCTTGATTCCATCTCAGGCATTCTGTCCTGAACAAATGAAATTCTTTGCTTAGTCATCTCTCTAAAATCTCTCCTAGGCTAGTCCTTCTATTAAAAAATCTTTATCTAAGGCCCAGCCCTTTCCTCCTGCAAAATTCACCTCACCGTCAGGTGAGTAGTGGGGGCTGACAAAGCCCCAGGTCCTCTTCCCCAAATACCTGCATCACTCCTCTCTGCACAACCAGTATTTATTTGGGTGCTTTTTGGGGAGGTCATGGGACTGTGTTTTTCTGTGGGAAGTGGGAAAAGCCCAAGAGCTCTCTGGTCCTGGGTTCAAGCTCTGATTTCACTATTTACTAGCTGTGTGACTGTCAGCAAGTCACTTAAACTCTCTGAACCTCGATTTCCTCATCATAGAAAAATTATTTCTAGAACTGTTTCCCCCATATATTGTCTCAGCTGCTCTTCAGAATAGCCCTATAAAGTAGGAATGATTAGAAAGGTCTATTTTACAAATGGAGAAACTAAGGTTTTGAGAACTAAGGTTGCCACTCAAGAACACACAGCTAGTGGCGAACCTTGACTTCAAGTTCCCTACTCTTTCTATGGGATCAGGGGAAGTAAAGATTTCTTTTCAGTTTACTTCTAAAAGTTGTTGTGAAGATCAGAGGACATCATCCATTGATTTGTGTAACAAATATTTGCTGAGGGTCCCTGTGTGCTGGCCTCGGGCTCATGGACTGAATAGTTCCATAAGCTGTAAGGAGTGGGGCAGAGGCGAGCTGAGGCTTGGGCATCATCTGCCTTTGGGGAGCATGGTCCTTGCAGTGACCCAGCCCTTAGCATAGTACCTGGAAGATGGCAGCTGTTGGCTTAGGCCTGCGAGGAATGACTCCCTCCCCTCTTTTGAGGCTCCTCCTACATTTCATCCCAAGAAACACCCAGTGTGGTAGGTATTATTAACCCCATTTTACAGATGAAAGGTCTGTGGATACCTAGGGCAGTAGATCTCAATCTTGGCAACATGTTAGAATCACCTGGGAAGTTTTTTAAAGCTCAATGCCCAGGTTGAATCCCAGACCATTAAATGAGGAACTCAGGGGTTGGGCCCAGACACCAGTGTTTTTCTTTTTAAAGCTGCCCTTCAACAGAAGGAAATGGAATGTGTGGATTATTGCCTCCATGAACAACTGTCCCCTTTGCCACAAGATCAGAAGAAATGGATGGTGCCTGGCTACCATTACTGAACATTTTGATCAAAGATTTTATATAAGAATCCTGATCAAAAGGGGGGAATATGGAACAGAATTTCATTTCTCATGGAATCCAGACTTTTTGAAGCCATTGAGGCTGGATGAACCCCTGAAACTCCTGCCCTTAGATAATCTTTAACCCTGACACCATAAACCAAAAATATCCCCTGAAGCCTTCTTTAAACTGAACAACAGTCTAGCTTAACTAGTAAAAATGAAAACTACACAGGATCAAACTGTTAATAGAAACTTGAAAGGTAAGAGAGGAAGCTTAGGGAGAAATGAGTTTATGTCAATAGGGGAGGAATAATTAGAAAATGAGGGTGAGAATGGCTGCATGATTTGAAAAGTGTAATCACTGTCACTGTATTGTGCACAGAGAAATTGTTGAATTGGTGAATTTTTTGTTCTATATATTTTCAACAACAATTTAAAAAAAGCTGCCCACATTGGGTGCTCATAGTCTGGCTGCAAAACCCACCCACCAATGCACTCCAGGGAACAGAGACATGCTTTCCTCCCAGAGACTCAGGGGCAACCACCAGCCCCCTGCCTTGCTCAGCATGTGACACCTTACTGCAGCCAGATACCTGTGCCTACACCAATCACCCATACATCTCTAGGACTGTAGGTGAGAGCCTGCATCACACCACACTTGGTGACTGACAACCTGGATGTCTTAGCTGAATTCATACAAGAAAAGTAAACAGACTCCTAGACTCACATACCCAGTAACAGCTCTAACCACCTGGTGACAGGACGTTAGAGCTTCAAAGGTGCCAATAATCAAACTAGCTCACATGAACAGCCTATTTGGGCATATCAAAACAAAACAAAACAAGAAGCTAGGACACAGTAAGCAAACATAAAATAAATAAATATAATAACTTATTGATGGCTCAGAGACATCAGTCAATATCAAATAACATAAAGAGGCAGACCATGATGGCTTTAGCAAGCTC
>NW_004443945.1:16947380-16983017 GCF_000243295.1 Trichechus manatus latirostris | reverse complement strand
GACTAAACCAAAGCTAAGAAGTTTCCTGAATACAACCAAACACTTCCAGGGACAGAGTAGCAGGGGCAGGGGTCTGGGGACCATGGTTTCAGGGGACATCTAGGTCAACTGGCATAACAAAATTTATTATGAAAATGTTCTGTATCCCACTTCGGTGAGTGGTGTCTGGGGTCTTAAAAGCTAGCGAGCAGCCATCTAAGATGCATCAAATGGTCCCAACCCACCTGGACACCAAAGACACAAGGAAAGTATTAGCCCTAGAGACCCAAAGGGCCACACAAACCAGGGACTTCACCAGCCTGAGACTAGAAGAACTAGATGGTGTCTGGCTACCACCAATGACTGCACTGACAGGGAACACAACAGAGACTCCCTGACAGAGCAGGAGAAAAGTGGGGTGCAGAACTCAAATTCTAGTAAAAAGACCAGACTTAACGGTTTGATTGAGACTGGAGGGACCCCGGAAGACACAGCACCCAGACTCTCTATTAGCCTAAAACTGAAACCAGTCCCAAGGCCAACTCTTCATACAAAGATTAGACTGGACTATGGGACATAAAATGATACTAGTGAAGAGTGTTCTTCTCAGCTCAAGTAGATACCTGAGACTAAATGGGCAGCTCCTGTCCAGAGGTGAGATGAGAAGGCTGAGAGGGTCAGGAGCTGGCTAGATGGGCATGGGAAATCCACAGTGGAAAGGAGGAGTGGGCTGTCACAGAATAGGGAGAGCAACTAGGGTTGCATAACACTGTATGTATAAATTTTTGTATGAGAGACTAACTTAAATTGTAAACTTTCACATAAAGCACAACAATAAAAAATAAATTATTTTGTTTTAAAAAAGCTGTCCCTTGGTTCCAAGTACATCCAGGGAGAAGAGCTGCTGCTTTGGTGGCACCACAGGTGCCACCTAACAGACAACACAGGAGGCTCCTGTTAGTCCAGATGTCATTAGCCTGCGTGAGAATTATCCAGGTCCTTGGCTTTCTCTGTTTTGAAGGTGTTGTGGGGTAAAGGAGAGTGTGTTGGAGGTGGTCCTAGAGCTCCCCTCATGCCCACCTCTGGCCCTTTCTAGCTGGGTGATGTTGGGCAAGTTGCTTTAACTCTCCTGACCTGTTTCCATGGGGATGTTCTGAGGGTTTGATGTGGTATGTGAGTAAAGTAATTGATAGGGGCTTCATAAGTCTAGGTTACCTCCCTTCCTCTTCCTCCTTCTGCTGTCCAAGTTTGGGCTATTTTTCTGTTTATTCACCTCACCTCCAGAAGAAGTGAAACTCAGAGCAGATGGTTGTATTTGCATCACTGCACGAGGCTGGGTGCACCGTGGAAATGGGCAGGGAGACGAATGGAGGTGCCAGGGGAGGCCTAGTACCCACAACATGCAGCCTCCAGGGCTGGAAGTGCTCAGGACACGGCCTAAGGCTGGGCATGGAGAGTTCACCACAGGGGAAACAGTCTGCTAGGCGCCGCCATGGGCCACATGCATCTCACCAGCTTGCTGGGTGCTAGGGACAGTGGTCATCCTGCTGTCCTTGGAGGTTGGGTTGGCAAGCAAGGAGTAGGGGCTGACTTGTGGGCTGGGTGGCTGATAAGCAGCCAGGAATAACAGTTTCACAAAGATTTCATGGGGCCAGAGGCAGTGTTAGCCCAGGGCAGAGCCTAGCACCGTACCTGGAATGCAGTAGCTCTGTCAACTCCTACCTTGAAATATTATCTTTCTGCTCTTCTTCCCTTTCCACTCCTCGCCTCCCACTTCTTTGTGCAGGACTTCTCCCCAAGTCTGTTAGCGGCATCCTCATTGCCTTAGCAAGTTCAGGGCTTTTTAATATTCAAAACAAGCCTTTGAGACTCAAAAGGGAATGCTTGAGGGATGCATAGTGTAGACTTTTTATCATTTAACAGTAAAACGGGAAAGAAAAGAGACAAGAACGACTTTCCCCCACCCCTACCACTGCTGTTGCCACCATTCATATGCCAGTCCCAAAGACAAGGACGGTTGCTTGGAAAGATGGGGCTGGACAGGAGATAGTTTGGGGCTTGACCTTGGAGAAAGTTAGAGACAGGGGACAATCCATGAGGGGTAGCTGTGGTGAGGAGGTGCAAGTCAGCATCAGAAGGGCTGCCCTGCTGGTGGGGGCCAGGGCCAGGTCAAGGTGTGAAGGCTGAACCAATGCATGGCAGCTGAGCCAATACCCATGAACTATTCCCAGGCATCCCAGGGAGCCCTGTTCAGCCCTCGGGAATGGGGGGGGGGGACGGTGTGGAGGGGGCTTCTTCCCTTGCTCCAAATGGACCTCTACTGAAGGCTGCCCGTGTGTCACCCGTGGATCGCTCAGCAGAAAGATGCTTGCTTGTGCCCAAGACTTTTCCCTTCTAAACTGCCCCACGTGGACACAATTTTCAAAGGCCCAGAAGAGGCATAAGCTCCTCCAAAACAACTGGAAGGGAGCCTTTGCACCCAGAGGCAGGGAGCTGATGGGAAGGAAAAAATCCCAGTATTACTGTTTTGGTGGGTCTGGAGAGTGATGAACCACTCCCCTCCCCTAGTTACATAATAGATGTGATTGGCAGCACAGCATAGCAGTTAGGTACCAGGAGCTAGGCTGCCATGTTTAAATCCCTCCTAGCAGTGTGATCTGGGGTAAGTTTCGCACTATGTCTGCGCTTGTTTCCTCACCTGCTAGTTGGAGATGATACTACTGGGGGTGACCGTAGGAATTAAGTGAATTAAGTCAAAGTGTTGACGTTAGTTCATGGCACATAATAACTGCTCAAAAAATATTAGCAATTATGATTATGATACATGCATGAGAATGAGCATGGGTAGTGTCTGATAGCCAATCAGGAGCGAGAAGGCAGTGAAGAGGCGTGGTTAGGAACATTAGCTGGAGGAAGCCGGTCTGGCTTGAGATAGTGCGACTGTGGTACCTAACCTCCCTAAGCCTCAAGTTCCTCATTTGTAAAGTGGGCATTATATAAGATGAGACATGCAAATCTCTTTGTACAGTATCAGGCATGTAGTAAGTGTAAAATAAATATTTATGAATATATTTTTCAGATAAGGAAACTAAACCACAAAGAGGTTAGAGACTTGCCCAAGATCATACAGCTAGTAAGTGGGAAAGCTGAGGTTTGAACCTAGGAAATCTGCCTTAGAGACACCTGTGTCCACACTTCCGTCTTCAACTGAATTGCTGAAAATGTAATTTACTTATTCACTTTTTTCTTGAGAAGTTGTTAGCAGTGTGAGTTGAGAGTTGCCAAGTAAGGAGATAAATTTGTTCCTAAACCTAACTTTCAGTGAATTTTCTCCCTATTCTCTTTTGAGAGACTAGCAGCCTTTAAGCTAGAGATAATATAAAAATCCATTCAAGTTAACATTTGTATAGACTTAATAGACTACTGGGTGTTCATGCCCGTTAGTGGCTGATAGGCTTAAGCTATAAGACGCCCAAATTGACATACCATGCAGTAACAATAACCTGATAAAATCAAAAGGTGTAAAAAGTCCCAACTGATGTTGCTTATTTCAGGAGATATTCAATACCACAAAAGTACAAAGGAAGGGTTTAGAAGCTCCCTTGAAATTATTTTATACAGTAGGTATGGCTTGGGGGCTAAGCGAATCTGGCTGTCTCTCCCCTCTAATGGCTAGTGTGTCTCCTTGGGTAAACTCTTCAACTTACCATCCAATCAGTACAGAACCAGTTGCTGTGGAGTCAACTCCGACTCATGGAGACCTCATGTGTCAGAGTAGGACTGTGCTCCATACGGTTTTCAATGGCTGATTTTTCAGAAGTAGATCACCAGACCTTTCTTCAGAGGCACCTCTGGGTGAATTCGAACCTCCATTAGCACCAAGTACATTAACTGTTTGCACCACCCAGGGACTATTATCATCAGTGGCGCACATAGACGGTTAACACATCTATGTTCAGGAGAACGTCTACAAAATCAGGAGAACTTCTACAAAACCCTCAAAGTGAGTTCTACCAACCACCTGCTTAAAAAACATCCAGCGCATTTGTTAAAATGCACATTCCATGGCTTTACCCCAGTTCTACTAAATCTCATCCTCTTGGAACAACCTCTGGGAATCTGCATTTCTGACAAGTCCTCCAAATGACCCCCGACTCGGCCTGAACTACATACCTCAGGCAGGTTTGGGAACATGGAGCTGTGGAGGAACCTTCCTGGACCATGCTGCTACCGGGCTGTCTGCCGAGCCTTGCCTCAAGCCCCTGGCTGGGCGCCTTGAAACCGTGATCCCCTTGAAGGTGGCATCTTCCGGGAGAGCGGCTGTTGGTTTGCTTTCTAATCTGCTCATATCTGTGCGTGTGTGCGTGCTGGGGGTGACCTTTGTTATAGACCCGTACAGGGTGTGGGGTGGACTGACTCCCTACCTCCCTATAGCCACCTTTTCCCTGGCTTTTTGTCCCCTCTACCACATTAGACAAGCCAGCTTCAGGGAATGGCCCTGTCACTCTGGTCACACACGCAGCTCTCCAGCGTGACTCAACGTTGGAAGACTTGCGCGCAGCCCTCGATCCTGGGGATGTGCTGGAGGAGAGACAAAGGCTCCCACACGCCTTCCCAGGGCCGCGCCGCACCTGCGGGAGAGGGTGGGCTGCCGCGGCCTCCCGCCCTCCTGGAGCGCACTGGCGGGATGGCTGTTGCCTGGCAGGCTGCGCCCTGGGCGGACGCCTTCGGCTTCCCCCACCGCCCCACGCCCCTCGCCCCCCGCCCCCTCTGCCCGCCGCCTCCTCCCTCTGAGTCACCCCTCTCGCCCCACCCCACGCCGCTGCAGCGAGCCCGCGCCTCAAGCTTCTGCGCCTGCGCCTGTTGTGCGCCGCGCTCGCGTCAGCTGAGCTGGGGCTTTCGAGGCCGGTGCGGTACCTCTGGAGGTCACCGGACGCACCGTTCCCGGCATCCGGACAGACCTGGTTCCTGAGAAGGAACCTTCGCCCCTTCTGCAGTTGGTGTCTATTCAACCGCGCGCATCCTGTCACTGCGTCCCCCAGCCTCCCTGCTCCTGGTCATGCTCCCCCACGCTAGCTCTGCCATGGAAGACAGTGGCAAGTCGCTAGTGGCTTCACCCTCCTCATTCTTCAGCTTTCCCTTTTCTCCTGCAAGTGGTTCTCAAAGGTTGCTGTCCATTATGATCACCTGGGAGCTTAAAAGAAATCCCAATGCCCAGGCTGCACCCAGACCAATTACTCAGAATCACTGGGATGGGGCCCGGGCATCAGCATTTTCAGTTCCCCAGGTGATTCCAATATTCAGCTAAAGTTACAAACCGTGGACCTAGACCTGTGCGTTGAAATCATCTGGGAGTCTTGTTAATAACTACGCCGTTGTTGATCAGGTAGGTCTGGGGAGGGGCCTGAGATTCTGCATTTCTAACAAGCTCCCACATGATGCTGAGGCTGCTGGTCTCCGGGCGACATTTGGAGTAAACACTCCTTATCCCTTTACCTTTCTTCTTATGTTGTAATAGAGAAGACGTGAGCTTTGGAGCAGATGGTTAGGGGTTTGAATCCCACCTGTGCCACTTCCTAACTTGGTGAAATTGGACCCTGGTTCTTTGTGTGTAAAATGAGGGGACATATTTGCCTTGCAAGTTCATGGTGAGGATTAGTGAGATGATGTGTGGGAGGCCTGGCAGCAGGGAGTGCTCAATGTTAGGATGACTTAGCTCTCCACAGGCCTGCATGCTGAATCTTCCAGGGTATTGAAAGAAGCCAAGAAAGGACCCTCCTCTCCTGCTCTCCTCCCTCCCTCACAGGAGGACCGGGCTGGAAGCCACAACACTCCACTGTCTCCCAGGGTGGCTGGAGGTACGGACCCAGGGAGGGGCAAGCAAGGTCAGCCGGAGAGCCCTGAGGAGGGTAGTGGAACACTGGGAGGCCTGAGACCTAGAGAGCAGGTCTCCTGGAGGCAGACACTGAGGGCCACAGGAAGAGTAACCCGAGCAGGGTAGGATTCAGGGTCAGGAGATACAAGGACAGGGACTGTGTGTGGGGAGCGTCACTTCCCTGTCTCATTTCCCCCTCAGAAACCGACAGTGCAGCAGAGAGTTAGGTGTTAGGCTTTAGGGGAAGGCTACCTGGGGCCTAGTTGTGTGACCTTGGGCAAGGTGACTTAAGCTCTAATCTCAGTTTCTTTCCCCATAAAATGGAGTGGTTATAATCCCCAACTCACAGGATTGTTCTGAGAACTAGACGAGGCAATCCTGTCAAGCCCTCAGATCAGTGGCTGATGCACAGTAAGCCCTCAGTGGATGTTTGCTGTTATTATAACTATTTCCATTTTACAGAGAGCAGCCTGAGGCTCAGAGGGTTAAGTAACACCCTCTTCTCTCCCCTTTTCCATCACACACGGTTTTTAAGCACCTTTATGACTTGGCAAAGGGCCCACCTCCCACACTGGTGTTGGACTGTACCCTGGATCTGTTCTCCTGAGACTTCAGCTGGAATGCCAAGACCTATGTCTCATTTGGTGGTCCAGTGAAGGGCTTGGGAATCAGAGACCCTGGATTAAAGCTCACTGCCTCCCTGGGAGCTGTAGTGGGTGAGACCTTGTGCAGTGAGACTGTGCGTGGTATTAGATGTTTGAGTGCTCTGTTAGGAGTCGCTCAAACAGGGGTTGTAGGAAGCATAAAGAATTCTCTTATTAATGCACGTGAGATGGTAAGACTGCACTTTCTTTTAAGCCATAAGGGTTTCAAGGCAGTCCAGTGGGCAGCTCAGTAGGTGGGAATTTTTGAACATGCTTTCCTTTACACAGAGCCCACGGGGCATCAAACAAGGGACCTGAAGCTCTGGTCCCAGGGCCGCCCCACTCTGGACTCCCCGCAGTCTGCTCAGAACACTGCAGGCATGGTGTGCCCTGCTGCATTGTTCGGTCACCATTGCTTTGCATGTCCATTTCCTCCCCTGGATAGTCAGCTTTTTGAAGGTAGGACTGTATCCCACCCCACCTTAAATTTTCATCACCACGCAAAATGCCCGATTGGAACTGGTTCAGTCTCTTCAGCACCCCTGCTGAGAATTTTCATTTCTAACAAGTTCCCAGGCAATGCTAACGCTGCTGGTTAGGGAGTAGGGACCAATTCTGAGACCCACCAGTAGAGCCAACCAAAAAAAAAAAAAAGAAAACCAAACCCATTGCCGTCAAGTCATTTCCAACTCATAGCGACTAGTAGAGCAGCGGTTCTCAAAATTTATTATACGTAAGAGTCACCTGGAAATCAATCAGACTCTACATTTTTAACAATATCCCCAGGTGATTCTTATGTATAATAAATTTTGAGACCTGCTGCTCTAGTAGTGGTTCTCAGAATTGGTCCCTACTCCCTAACCAGCAGCATTAGCATCGCCTGGGAACTTGTTAGAAATGCAGATTATCGGGAGGGTTCGAACTGGTTGACTCTTAATGGTAAGCAATTACCAATGCGAGAATGGCTAATGGGGACCTAGGCAGGCCTCACACTTCTCTGGGCCTCTGTTTTCTCACTTGTAAAAGGGGGCTTGGACTAGCCTTGATCTCTTAGGCTCCTTCTGGCTCTAAGAGTCGCTGAGTTTGAATTATTCTTCCCTGGTAGTAATTATTTTATCTCTCCTCCCCAGGTACACAGTTCTACATTTGACCTTGACTTTGTGCCTTACTCAAGTGGGTATATAAGCTTTATAAAGTAATTGTAAATGCCCTACTAGTTAAGGCATGAAATATAAAATTCCTTTGTTTTCTCACTCAATTCTTCTTGGCAAGGTGATCTCTCTCTCTCTGTGTTTGTGTGTGTTTGTGTGTGTGTGTGTGTGTTTTAGAGGCACTTTGGGCCGATCATTTTAGGCTGAGCTAGTTTCCTTCCTCACACACCTTGGCAGCCTTTGCAGCATCCTTGGACACATCACCTCTGTGTCCTCGGTGGAGAGGGCACCCACCCCCTTTCTTTTGCCTGAGGTTCTCTGCTGACAAAGCAAATGTGCCTTCTGCCCCAGTCAAGGGAGGATGCCAACCCAGTGTGTGATGTGGTCAGTAGACTCTACCAGTCCATTTTCCAGGTCACATAAGCCCACAAGATCATCATCACCCACAGGAATAGATGAGTAATGTCAGCCCTGATCCCCTCTAAAGTACCTTCCACATAGGCTTGTCAGGACTGAAAGAGTCAATGTAGTTTCTGAAGGGAGTCTTTTACCTTCCAGGAAAGCTGCCACAGTGGAGCTTTCTGTAACACTTAGATAACATCATATGTCTACAGAGATGGCTGGGGACGCTTCTTCCCATCCGTCTGCACGTGCCTCTCCTCTCAGCAAAAGGTCGGGCTCATCCCCTCCGCTTGAATCTAGGCCTGTGACTGCCTTGTCCAATAGAGTCAGGCAGAAGTGATGCTGTGCAACTTCTGAGCCTAGACTTTAGAGGCTTGGCAGCTTCCACTTTTGCTCTTTTGCCACCCTGAGCCACCATGTAAAGTCCAGGCTGCCTTGCTGGGCAGAGACCCAAGAGTAGAGAGAGCTAACAGCTAAGCCCTCCGAGCCCTGACACGTGTGTAAGAGAGACCATCTTGACTCCTCCAGCCCTAGCTGGGCCAGCTGGAGAGAGCTCTGTTGAGCTCTGCCCCAAGTCCTGGTCTGCAGAATCTGAGCAATAAAATGGTTTAGTGGTATAAGCCACTAAATTTTAAGGTGGTTTGTTACACAGCAATAGATAACTAAAACACTATACTTCCTGGACCCTAATTTCTCCATTTGTAAAATGGTGGACCTGCTTTTCATTGTTTAAGCCAAGCCAATGCTTCCAAAGCTTGTGTTCGACTCTCTATAAATGAGCCTTTCAACACCTGACTCCCAGACAAGAGTTGGAAATCAGGAATAATGCACCTGAATCCCAGAGACTGAGAAAACATTAACTCAACTGGAGTTTATCAAGGAAACAGAAGAGTGTACCACCTAAAAGAACTGGTTTTGAAGTGGGACTTCCTGGGTCTGGGTTCCAATTCTGCTACTTCCTGGCCATCTGACCTTGGGTGATGTGATGGTTAATGTTATGTGTCAGATTGGCAAGGCTGTGATTCAGTGGTTTGGCAGACACTGTGTAATCATCTTCCATTTTGTGATCTGATGTGAGCAGCCAATCAATTGAAAAGGGAGTTTTCTTGGGGGTGTGCCCTGCCTCTAGTATGTAAATGGATGTTCTGGCAAAGCTCCTTCTCTCTCGACCCTGCACTCTTCTCATCACCTGACCACTGATTCTTGGGACATAAGCTGGCAGAGGCTTCTAGCCTGCCACCTCACTGCAGATTTTGGGTTCGTCAGCCCCTGCAACCATGTGAGCCAGCAGAGGTCTTCAGCCTGTAGCCTGACCCACAGATTTAGGACTTGCCAGTCCCCACAACTGCATGAGCCATTTCCTCACAATTGTGTGGGCCATTTCCTTGAAGTACATTTCTTTATATTTACACATTAGTCCCCCCTTATCTGCAGGGGATACGTTCCAAGATCCCCCCATGGATGCCTGAAACCATGGATAGTACTGATCCCTACATATACTGTTTTGTCCTATACATACATACCTATGATTAAGTTTTATTTATAAATTAGGTACAGTAAGAGATTAACCATAGCTAATAATAAAATAGAACAATTGTAACAATATATTGTAATAAGAGTTAGGTGAATATGTCCCCAGGTGGGATGGAGCAGGACGGCGTGAGATTTCATCACGCTACTCATTTCACGTTTTCGGACTGCGGTTGACCACAGATAACTGATACCCCAGAAAGAGAAACCGCGGATAAAGGGGGACCATATATACACTTCACTGGTTTTGCTCCTCCAGAGAACCCAGACTAAGACAGATGAGTTTCTTTCTCCAAGTCTCAGTCTCCTCATCTGTAAAATGGAGGATAATAATAGTACCTACTTACAGGATTAATGTGGGGATTAAATAAGATAATGTCCATACATTGCTTAGCATGGTGTCTGGCACGTTGAAGATATTCAGTGAATGGTAATTATTTCTTTGTTGGCTCCTATAAATTTTTTGGTTTTACATCTGTCTATAGAAGGGGCACAAGTTAGTTAACAACACACAATGATCTAAAACTGTCGTCCCAGCCAATAAGAAATTGAAATTCCACCTTACCAGCTGCTGTCATAACATTGGTGTAGATTCTTTCCATAGATTCAGAGAAAATATAAAAGATTTTTGTCTGTGTAAAAATGTGGAATGCAATGCATTGGAGGGGAAGAGGGAAGAAGCTGGATAATGATTTGCTATTGTTTCTAAAAGGATATTGCTTATTGAGTGATTAGAGGAAGGCCCTGTGAAAAGGATTAAAAAATTAATGTGTGGCTTTGTCGAAATAAAGCACAAGAAAGCAGCACATTGGTTAGCAGTGCTAACTTAGCACATTTTTAGAGAAAAACAACCCTGGAACAAGAGAAATCAAAACCTAACCTTCTACCATCTGCCACAGATGATTTCGTAGCTTTCTACAGGCATCTCATTAGCATCTTCTAAGAGGCTGACTGTAGCCAGCAGGAAAGCAGCAATGAAGAAAGGGACATCCACACTCCCACTCCTGATCCTGCTGTGGCAGTGATGCGGCTAGATGGGAATGTCATCCCCTCTGCCAGATCCCTCGTTTGCATGCAGGAATTCCACAGCCAGACACAAGCTCTGTTTCAGCAAGCAGGGAGTTACCCTTTAAAGAATATCTGCTCCAGGCAGCAGGAACAATGAGGGATGATTGGCCTAGAAGATGACACTTAGAACCTACAGTGGCTTCTAGTTCTGGGCCCCCTGGGCCGAGTCTCCCCTGGCCTGATCAACTGTTGCATTTCTGACTTTTTAAACCTGGACCTGCCAGATTTGAGGTGCAGGAGAAACGTACCTCCCTCTTCTAACTCCTCAAATCACCTTCCTACCTTGCTTCCCAAAGGAAAGCAAGACAATACAAAGACTGTTTTCAATAGCTCTCACTACTCAGAGGTTGTGAAAAAAATGGAGAGCTTTGAGATGAAAATGTCACAGGAGGAGATGAAGGCCAGAAAATGATTCCTAAGGAGATTTTAAGGAATTTTCTTTTTTTTCCCCCTCCATATCTCTAATTCTTCTTTTCTGGAGAAATGTGTGAGACTGGAACCTGTGTGTGTGTGTGTGCGTGCATGTGTGTGTATGTGCATACATGCATGCAAGCAAATGAAGCAAAGCAAATACTACCCGTGATTTACTGTCTCTAGGAAGACTGGAACCCGTGAGATTGTGGAAATCTGGTCAAGCCTTCCAGGCATTCATGATTCAACTCGACCTTTTCACTGGGGCCAGAATGTACAAACCCAAGTCCAGAGAGTAGCTCTGATCTAGTCCAGCATGGTTTCAATTCAGTCACTTGACTCCTTTGCCTCAGTCTCCTTGTCTCAACTTCTAACATATATCTTGAATGCTGTTTACATGGCCACAGCTGTAGTCCGAGCTAAGGGTCTCTGGCCTGGATCACTACATGGCCTCTAATGGGTCTCCCTGCCTCCATTCTTGCTCCATCCTTGTAAGTTAGATCATTTTCACATCTCTGCTTAAAACCCTTCTGTAGCTTCTCACTGCTCCAGGATAAAATCCAGACTCCTGTCCATGGCCTCTGCCTGCTTCTCCAAACTCGTCTACCTGGTCTTTCCTTCTTGTTCTACGAGGGCAGGGTGTCTATTTTGTTCACCACTGTAGTGCCCAGAGCTTGGGATAGTGCTTGATAGTACATGCTCAGTATATATATATATATATTTGCTGAGTAGATGAATCAGCATTCTGCGTGCCAGCTACATGGGCCTCCTTTCTCTGCCCAAGCCCACCACGCAGTTGCGCTTGCTGTCCTGCTTCTAACACTCCTCCCTATCTCTGCTTGGCCACACCTTCCTCTCTTCACTTTTTAGCTCAGTTGTCAGCCCTCAAGGAGAGCTTCCCTGACCACAGTAGCAGAAGCAGCCTCCCTCCCCAGAGTGCTCCCTCACATCACTCTATTTTTCATAGCACTTTCTCGAAATTACCTTCTTTGTTTATTTAGGTTTTATAGCCTGTTTCCCTTACAAGATTGCAAGTATTTCAGTGGCAGGGACCTTGTCTGTCTTATTCATTGTTATATTCCCAGCACCTATAACAGTGCCTGGCACATAGTAGGTGCTCAATAAGCAATGTGGACTGACCGACAAACACTTAGGGTTGTTGTGAGGATTAAACGTGTATTAAAACAACCACTTTGGAACACTGGCAGTTTCTATAAAGCTAAACATACACTTAACCCAAGCACCAGCAATTCTACTCCTAGGTATATAGACACAAGTGAAATGAGTACATATATCCAGAAAAAGCCTTGTATAAGAATGTTCATAGCAGCCTTATTCATAAGAGTCAAAACCTGGAAACAACCCAAATGTCCATCAATAAGGGAATGAATAAACCAATAGTGGTCTATTCATACATTGGAATACTGTTCAGCAATAAGACAATTAACTACTGATACACACAAGGAGCCCCAGTGGTGCAACAGTTAAGCACTCAGCTGCTAACCAAAAGGTTGGCTGTTTGAACCCACGCAGCAGCTCTGTGGGAGAAAGACCTAGCGATCCGCTTCCATAAACATTACAGCCAAGAAAACCCTATGGGGCAGCTCTACTCTGTCCCAGGGGGTCACTATGAGTCAGAATAGACTAGATGGCACTCAACAACGCACAACAGCATGGATGAATCTCACCAACATAATGTTGAGCAATGGAAGCCAAACACCAAAAGTACCTTCTGTGTGATTCCATTTGTATGAAATTCAAGAATAGAGGAAACCAGTCCCGGCTGTGCCTGGTGCTACTCACGTGCCTAGAGTAGGCAAGCTCATAAGGAGGAGAAGGGTTTGCATTAACAAATGGGGGAGGGGCCGGTGCTGATACTGTGGGTAGAAAGAATGCCTGTGGCCTCGGTAATTTTGGAAAGCTATGTGCAAGGCTGCCTTGGCCCACAAAGGTTTGTGGCACAGCTGGAAAAACACAGAACTTTCAAAGAACACCACGGAGGATGCTGTGGCTTCACGCAGGGGTCAGATCTCAAATGTAATGCACACAAAGAGTGTGCCCGCTGAAGTGACCGTTGCTGCGGCACGTTGCTTCCTGCGCAGGCTGGGAGGGGGCGGGGGCAAAGCTTTCTCCTGTGTAGTGGGCCGTTGTCTCCAGAGCTGGACGGGTGATGGGTGTTCCTCCATCTAGTGGTGGAGCAAAGCCACTTGGGGGCCTTTTCCACTTCACCTGCAACTGTGAAAAGAGTGGACAAAACTGGAAGACATCTGTAAAACGTCTATTTAATAACCCAAAGATCGAGAATTCCTTTACAATAACAGCCCCCAGAGGCAGCACACAGAATGAAAAACGCCCTCTGGGTCTATCCCTCCCTCCTTCAGAGGCCACCCTTCGGCCAGTTTCTTTCCCCATAATCCGTCTGTCACATTGCAGCAGTGAGTTTAGCTGGGTGGGAAACACAGGGATCAATTTAACTGCTCAGGGTGGAACCAGGAGCCTTGCGAAACTTGAAGGAAGCTGAATTTGGAAAATGTACGATGACAGGGCCACAGAGATAGACCACAGAGAATGAGCTCCTTTGGGATACAGATATGCACAGGGGAAGATGTTTGGGTATTAAAACCTAATTAAAAAAAAAAAAAAAAAAAAACACTTGCCGTCGAATCAATTCCAACTCATGGTGGCCCCATGTGTGTCAGAGTAAAACTGTGCTCCACAGGATTTTCAGTGGCTGTTTTTTTGTTTTTTGGTTTTTTTGGAAGTAGATTGCCAGGCCTTTCTTCCAACGAGCCTCTGGGTAGACTCGAACCTCCAACCTTTTGGTTGGCAGCCAAGTGTATTAACCGTTTGTACCCGTCAGTGACTCCAAAACCTAATTATGAACAGGTATTTACTGTGATTTGTTTCCTTTAATACATCTCTCTCAAACTGATTTTAAAAAGTCTACACTTTCTGGAAGGTTGGGAATTTTTGTTGTTGTTGTTATTGTTCTTAATGTTGTCCAGTTTTTTAAAAAAAGAATTTGATAAGTGCTATTTAGAACAAGTTGATATGTACAATTGAAGATTCATGTGTAATTCCAATGATCCTTCTGCTAAAAAAAAAAAAAAAGGTGTTTTTACAAGAGCTGTTCAAACCTGAAGATAAATAAAGGAGACAAGAAAGGTCAAAAGATTGAGAAAATTGAAACTCAGATTTCAGTTTGAATTGAAACATTAAGTGTATTCAGAACCTAAGGGTGACAGCATTGTTGGACGATTATCCCCAAGTTCAACTGAGAGAAATCGAGAGGAGCTTAACACACAAGCTCAGTCATCTGTGGGTGTGACGGTGAGTCAGTGACTGAGTGGCTTCAGAGAATCGAAAACCTACAGTTCCATCAAGGCAGCCAAGAGACCGACCCGGGTATCATCCTAGTGAAGCAGTGACCTCCTCATTTGGAGGTTAAAAGCTTGAAGATGAGACATATCAAGCCCAAACCTAATCGGTTATGGAAAATGGCTGAAGCAATGTATGTTGGCAATAAATTATATCAGCCAGGGGCAGATTAACCAGTCAGCAAGGTACCCAAACAAAAAGAAAAAAAACCAAACCCATTGCCATTGAGTCGATTCCGACTCATCGTGACCCTGTGAGACAGAGTAGAACTGCCCCGTAGGGTTTCCACGGGCTTAATTGTGTTTACTTGCTGATTTGTAGTGCACAATTTCACGTGAGTTTCATCCAAGATGTGGTGAAAAACAGGTGAGATTGTGCACTATGGATTAGTAAGTAAGCACAAGTAAACCCGTGCATACCTTGCTTATTGGGTAATCCGTCCCTGATGCCAGCCAAGATGAAGTCTAACGAGTTGTATTTGTTGTTGTTGTTGCTGTCAAATCGATTCTGACTCACAGCGACCCCGTGTGTGCAGAGTAGAACTGCTCCATAGGTTTTTTAAGGCTGTGATCTTTTGGAAGCAGATCACCAGGCCTGTCTTCTGAGGCACCTCTGGGTGAGTTCAAACCACCAACTTTTTGGCTAGTAGTTGAATGCTTAACTGTTTATACCACCCAGAGACTTACTTTATTTAGATGATATATATTGTTTTTTCTGCTCACTGTTCTTAGACTTTGGGGAGACTTGCTTGATCTCCATTCCAAGGGGTTCTGGTGAGTCACCAATCAAGGTTCCTGACCACAAGGGTGGGTTTGTCTCCCCACCCTAAGCAACAGTGATCAGAGAAAGAGGGATGAGCGCAGGACCCAAGCAGGGCAAATCCGCTGACCAATGGGTGCTGGGAAAAGGAGGCCTTAGCCCTGTTTTTTCTATATCGAGATGGCTGTACAGGAGGATGTACATCTGAGGCTGTCGCAGGAAGAGCTTTCTGTAGAATGAAACTGAGCAGAGAGAGGCAGAGATGAGAGAGATGGAGACATTCAACAGCAGTAGTTCTCAATCTTAGCTGTGCATGGTATCGCCTGGGAAGCTTTCATACCGACGCCTGGGTTCCAGCCCCAGAAATTGCTATTTCATTGGTCTGGGGTGCAGCCTGGGCCTTAAGACTTTTAGAAGCCCTCTTGGTGATTCTTGTGGGCGGCCAAGGATATGACCTGCTTGTCTAGAAGCACTGAAAAACCTCTTTGAGGCCTTGATTCCAGCAGCAATTCCTGATTCTGTACCCTATCTCAGTGTGCGTAGCTGCCAGTAACTTTCTTTTTTGCTTAATGTAGTTTGAGTTGGATTTCTGTTCATTGCAGCCAAAAGAAATGTAACCAAAAAACTAAAAATACTCTATAATAATAACAGCTAACATTTATTCAGTATTAGCGATGTGCTAGGTACTGTTTGAAGTGCTTATAAGTAATTTCATTTAATCCTTACAACATCTTTACAGTTTGAAAACTATTATTATCCCCATTTTACAGACAAGGAAATGAGACATCAAAAGATTAACTCACCAAAATTTAGACAGCTGATAAAAGCAGAGCTGGGATGTAAACCCAGAGACTGTGTCCTTAACCACCCCCATCACTGCCTCTTCAGGTAGAACCAAGACAGGAGGCAGAGTCTCTGCACGAAGCCGAGAAAGGGGATGTCTGAACAGCCAGGATACGAATGCTTTCATCGGCAAGGCCCTTTTCTGTTTAAGCAAGAGAAAACCCCAGCCACACTGGCTTACGCCATTATTTAACATATTGGGAGGAATGGAGGTGGGCAGTTCCAGAGTTAGCTGATTCAGTGGTTCATTTTAAGTCATCAGGTAGCCAGCTTCTTTGTACTTTTCTGCTCTGCCCTACACAGCATGTGGGTCTCTTCCTCAGGCTGGCTGCCCTCAAAGTAGTAAGATGGCCGCAGTGCCCCAGACACCATACCTTCATGGGAACAACCACAGGCAGAAAAAAACAAACCAAACCTATTACCATCGATTCCAACTCATAGCGACCCTATAGGACAGAGTAAAACCGCCCCATAGAGTTTCCAAGAAGTAGCTGGTGGGTTTGAACTGCCGACCTTTTGGTTAGCCGCTGTAGCACTTAACCACTATGCTACCAGGGTTTCTACCACAGGCAGAGAAAGTGTATTAGTTCCCTAGGATTGCTGTAACAAGGTACCACAAAGTGAGTGGCTTAAAACAACAGAACTTTATTGTCTCACAGTTCTGGAGGCTAGAAGCCAAAGTCAAGGTATCAGCAGGGCCACGTTCTCTCTGAAGTCTCTAGGGGAAGAGGCTTCCTTGCCTCTTCCTAGCTTCTAGTGGTTCCTTGCAATCCTTGGTGTTCCTTGGTTTGTGGCAGCGTAATTTCAATCTCTGCATCTCTTCCTCTTTTTGCAGGGACACCACTCATATTGGATTAGGGCCCACCCTACTCCGATATGACCTCATGTTAACTAATAACACCTTCAAAAATGCTATTTCCAAACAAGATTACATTCACAAGACCAGGAGTTAGGACTTCCACATAACTTTTCTGGGGGACACAATTCAATCCATAACAGAAAGGTACTGTTTATTCACTTGGGTCTCTTTTTATCAGGTAGAAACACCTTTTACAAAAGACCTCCAGTCAGTCAAATTCCCCTATGTTTCATGGGGCAGGATTGTGCCCCACGCCCATGCCTACAGCAATTGCAGGAAAAGGGAAGGGAGCTCCATGGCTGGCTTGGATCTGTGGTTCTTAATTGGGACTTTGTGAAAATGTGGAGGGGGACATTTTTGGTTGTCACAATGATTCAGGGAGGGCTATGAGCATGTAGGAATCCCTGGGTGGTGCAATCAGTTAGCATACTCCGCTGTTAATTGAAAGGTTAGAGGTTTGAGTCCACTTAGAGGTGCTTTGGAGGAAAGTCATGGAAAACCTCACGGAGCACAGTTCTACTCCATCACCGATGGGGTCTCCATGAGTCACAACAACTGGTTTGGATGAGCAGGTAGATGGCAGAGATCAGAGACAGTGAACGGCCTGCAATGCCTAGGACAGTACTGCACTTTAAAACAAATTATTTATTTTTTCAATTTTTGGTGAAAATATACACAACAAAACATACACCAATTCCACAATTTTTACAGGTACAGCTCATTGACAATGGTTACCTTCTTCACATTGTGTCACGATTCTCCCTGTCTCTGCCCCTATTGTTTCACCATCGTTCACTTAGACTCTCTGTCCCTTAAAGTGCTCATCTGTGGTTTAAAGTTAATGTTGTGATTTCATCCTCATGTAGGTAATTCTTCAATAGGGTGCTGCAAAGCTCAAGACAGACATTCTTTTATTATTGAGTTAAATTGTTGTTTAGTTTAAAGATGACTTCATGGGATAGCTTCAACTCAAAGTTCAAAAGTTATTCCCAGACAATAGATTCAGGGGGTCCCTCCAGTCTCAATGTGTCCAGTAAGTCTGGTTTTCAGTAAGAATTTGAAGTTCCATTCTTCAAGGTCCATCTATTGGGTCACTGAACAAAACTTTCAGTAATGGTAGCAGAGCACCATCCATTTCTTCTGGTCTCATGGCAGGGGAGGTAGTAGTTCATGGAGGTAACTAGACCTGCAAACCTTTTCCTTCCCTAATTCCTGGATCTCCTTCTTCTGTTGTGCCAGGCAATTAGAGACTAACTGTTGTATCTTGGATGGCTGATGCCAAGTTTTTAAGACCCCGGCACTACCTTTTGAACTAAATCCTGCGCTTTTGACTTGCATTTCTCATGATTTTTAAAGGTTCCCCTGAACATGCACACAGGTGAAAAACTGTTCAAGATTCTCTGAACTAGAAGCTAACTATATATATATATAGAGAGAGAGAGATAAAACAAAAGCATTTTTAACGTGCCCACCCATTGCTGTCGACTCAACAGCACATAACAATAACAATGAAACCAAAACCCATTGCCGTCAAGTTGATTCCGACTTATAGCAACCCTATAGGACAGAATAGAACTGCCCCACAGGGTTTCCAAGGCTGTAATCTTTACAGAAGCAGACTGCCGCATCTTTCTCCCCTCAGAGTGGCTGGTGGGTTCAAACCGCTGACCTTTCGGTTAGTAGCTGAGCGCTTAATCACTGTTCCACCAGGGCGCCTTCATTTTTAGCATACAGTGTATTTTGCAGGAAAGCAACTACTGTGTACATCAAGGAAAGATTGTGTTTTGTTCAGAATTTTTTCCATGGTTGGTCGCCATTTTGGAAAATTACATTAGCAATGTTCACACCACTGGTGGTAGCTGAGTCTCCAGTCCAGCAAACCTGTGTCGCCTGCCTTTGTAGCTGTCACTTTCATGGTGATTCAAGGTGTGCATCCTAGCACCTGCAGCTTTGTTATTTCTTCTAGTCTAGTCCTATCTGGTCATTTGCGTGTTGAAATACATGTTATTTTATTTTAAGTTATTTTCCTTTTAATTTGTAATACAGCTATTGAAGTTTTTGGAATTATATGTACAAATAGATTACATGATCTATAAATCTCATTTCAGTGCTGTTGTTGGGTGCCATCCAGACAATTTTGACTCATAGTGACACCGTTTGACAGAGTAAAACTGCCTCCATAGAGTTTTCTAGGCTGTAATCTTTACAGGAATAGATTCATCAGCCCTTCGGTTAACAGCCAAGTGCTTAACTGTTGCACTACCAGTGCTCCTTAGTAAAGGTGAAGTTATAAAATATTTGTTCTCAAAAGAGGGTGTTGGAACATTATGATGAGTGAAATAAGTCAGTCACAAAAGGACAAATATTGTATGATCCCATGTATATGAAATATCTATAATAGGCAAATGTATAGAGATAAAAGTTTATCAGTGGTGACCAGGAGTAGGTGGGAGGGAGAGGGAAAGGGGGAGTCATTGCTTAAGGAGCACTAATTTCTGTTAAGGATGATGGAAAAATCTAGAAACCGTGGTGATGGGTGCACAGCAGGATGAACATAATTAACGTCACTGAATTGTACATTTTAAAAATGCTGAAATGGCAAATGTTTGGTTATACATATTTTTACCACAATCAAAAAAAAAAAAAAAACAAAAAGCAAGTTGTAGAATCACATTTATATAATCCATTAAAAGGAAACCCTAACCATTTGTGTATGTAACTGCATAGCAAAAGGCCCAGGAAGATTCTCAACATGTTGTTCAAGTGATTGCCTAGGGCGAGGAGAGTGGGGTAGAGGTGGCTGAAGGCAGACTTTCACATTTTAATCTCCATACTTCTGACTATAGAGCCTATATCATTGGATTACTTAAGGAAGGAAGGAAGGAAGGAAAGAATTTTAAAAAAGAGAGAGAGTGTTGGGTCCAACCGAGTTGAGAACTACTGTTTGGACCAGTCAAGATTCATCTGCTGGGGCTGAGAATAGCACTCACGTCCCCTGAAACCTGTGACTAAGAGAAGGTGGGTGGATACCAGAACAAAGTCAGGGTTCTTTGAAAGAAGTGGGAAGTAGCCATGGAGTAGCAAGAGCATGGTGTGCCACAAGCAGGCTCTTTTGAGCCCCATCTGAGAGAGGAAGAGAAGCCTGGTCCTGGAAGCCACAGTTCTGCCAGCAGGAGAGAGGAGTTTGCCGTTTGGGAGGCCCAGCTCCTCAGCTCCACTGTGGCCCAGATAAAGCACCACTGGCTTTATCCTTGCTGTTGACTCCAGTTTCACTGAGAAACCTTCTGAGGACTCATTTGATCTCCTCCGTACTTTGATACTAGGAACAACTGGCAGGGGGTGACCCCTAATGCCGGTCACTAGTGTTCTGGCCCCTGTAGTGGGGGGTCCATCTGATACCTTTTGCCCTCTCTCTGAGTCACAGAGGGTAAGCTCTGGGTATGAGCTGCTTCTCCCACCCCCTGTGAGAGAGTACAACCCCTATAGAAGCTTCTCCTCAGGGACCCCCCTCAACACCATCCCTGGGGGTGGGAGTGTGCACATAGGTTGGGCCAGGAAGCCTGGAAACTGGAAATAAGGGATTCTGACCACATGACCACATGGCCACATGGTTAGGAAGGCAGAGGTGTGTATGTCTTGCTGTCAATAGGACTTCCTGTTTAGGTTTCTTCTAGAAGAATGATTATCCTTCTTTTGCATCTTAAAAGTGGAGAAGAGCAAATTACTCATTTATGCTAAGTCATAGTTAAATGGGCAGTAGAGAGAGTGCTCAAACAGGCCCTGGTGCTACAGTTAAAACCACCACCACAAAAAGCTGAAATCCAACCAAAGTACTAAAAGCATAAAAACTTTACACTAAAACCAAGTCATTGGTAGGTAAGGCCACTAGCTTTGCACCCTTTATGATAAAAGGGAGAGGGTGGTTTTCTCTCCATTCCTGAAGGGTTCGTGGTGGGGCACCACAACATGGAAAACTCCAGAAAACTAGGCCTCGTAGGCTCGGAGACAGTCTCTATGGCCTCCACAGACCGAATGGCATGGGACCCCCAAATGCAGAAGAAGTGCCTATTGCCTGCAGGCTCCAGAGGGGCCAGCAGTGCCAGGGGCCACGGCTCCCAGGCGCCATGGCAGCCATGGTGGCAGTGCCCAGAATGGTGAGGGGCTCTTGGCAGCACCACGTGTGGGGAAGGCTCCTTCCCTCAGCCTGAGGAGCCATTGAAGCCACGAGAGACCACGGTGCTTGCTCATGACCGTTCATCTGACAAATATTTATTACTGAATGTTTGCTATTTGCCAGGCATTGCTCCAAGTGCTTGAGATAGGTATGTCTGCGATCAAAACTTCCCTGCCCTAATCTAGAAAGACTTCTTACAAGTGTGATATGTTTTCCTTAGACTTTTCTGTATACGAATAGGTTTGCGTTCCTTTTTAAATTAGGAAAAAAGTTATCAGAGCAAGTCATTAAAAATTGTTTTTGAGTAAGTTTCCATAAAGGAAATTAAAAAAAAAAAGAAGTGAAACGGAAATACCAGGTAATTACACATCTGCAAGAACAGTGGACTCTGGACTCTGAGGCAGCCTTAGGAGATGTGGTCAGAAAATCAACACCAGATGGTTCTAGAGAAGTTGACTCTGAACTGTTACTGTCAAAGTAATCCTAGGAGAAGAAACTTTGTTGATAGTCAACCTGGCAACATTTCACTTATTCACATGTTTTTTTCATTCAAGAAACATTTTTTGGACTAGATTCTGTGTATCAGATGAGTAAGTCACCATCCTATCCTCATTGGATCCCACATTTCTGTTGAGGGGCAGATATAGTAACAGTTACAGACAATGGAATGTTAACAGTGCCACCATAGACTTAGGGCAGAGAAGGGGCCACAGAGGAGGACAGACACCATGTCTGTTGATCACCATTTTATCATGGCCCAGAGAACCTGTTAGATACCAGGCTCCCAATGCATATTTGTTGAACAAATAGTGTTAAGGCAAAGTTTCATGAATATGGTAATCTGGTTACCTGAACCTTGAAAGATGTCTTTGGTTATTGCTTCTGTTTCAGCTGCCCTGGTTTCTTCTTTGGTAATATCCTTAAGTTTTAGGTGCTGTCTGACCCACTGTTAGTCTCACAATCATCATATTCACCATATGGTCTTGCATTTTTATTTTCCCCACAATTGTTCTTTATTAATTCTGCTTTCATTTCATCTAAACCTGCCATTTCCACATAATTTTGTGCTCTTACTTCATAAAGGCCACGTTTTCTTGTGTTCTAACAAAGACGCAAAACAGTTTTCTGAAATTTTCTTCTGGTTTCTGAAGTATATTATTTTCAGAAACATGCTCTTCCTCTAGAGTTCCGAATGACATTGCATTTCCTTTACTGTTCAGTATTCTAGAACATATTCTGCAATGAAGAAGATCTGTCCACATCTGCCATCAAGTAGGCACCAACTCATAGCATCCCCATCTACTGGTTGCCAAAAGATAGAGAGTGACTTTCTCTTGACTTCCCTCACTGTCCATTGAGATGTTTGTGGAATCCCTTCCTCAGATACACAACTGGAAAACCGTGTAATGTGCACAGCTTAGTCCAATTCCTAGTGTCTAAAAAGTATTTATTCCTTTAGTGTAGCTTTGTAGGATTGAGTCAAAATCTCCTATATCCAGTGTCTGGCTAGTTGACATTTTGAATAGATGAAATGTGCATGCGTGAATTTGCGCATGTGCACACACACACCTGTAGTCCCTAAAATATATTCTTACCAGAACTCTTCCTGTATCTGCCGTCCCTGGGTGGTGCAAATGGTTAACACACTTGGCTGTTAACTGAAAGAGGTTCGAGTCCACCAGAGGCACCTTGGAAGCAAGGTCTGACAATCCACTTCTGAAAAATTAGCCATTGAAACTGTGGAGCACAGCCCTACTCTGGAATGCATGGGATTGCCATGAGTCAGAATCGACTTGACAGCAACGGGTTTGGCTTTTTTTATTGTACTTTAGATGAAGTTTACAGAACAAATAGTTTCTCATTAAACAGTTACTATAGATATTGTTTTATGTCAATAGTTAACCCCACCACGTCAACACTGTCCCTTCTCAACCTTGGGCTCCCTATTAAGAGCTTTCCTGCCCCCTCCTGCCTTCTAGTCCTTGTCCCTGGGCTGTTGTGCCTCATTAGTCTCATTTTGTTTTATGGGGCTGTCTAATCTTTGGCTGAAGGGTGAACTTCAGGAGTGACTTCATTACTGAGCTAAAAGGGTGTCTGGGGGCCATACTCTCAGGGTTTCTTCAGTCTCTGTCAGGCCAGTAAGTCTGGTCTTTTTTTGTGAGTTAGAATTTTGTTTTACTTTTTTCTCCAGCTCTGTCCGGGACCCTCTGTTATGATCCTGGTCAGAGCAGTCAGTGGTGGTAGCCGGGCACCATCTAGTTGTACTGGACTCAGTCTGGTGGAGGCCGTGATGCAGCTGGTTTGGTTTTGGTTTTTGGTTATACTTGCCCCAATGCAGTGCACCTACCATCAGACTGTGCCTAACCAACCCCCACCACCATGTATGGGGTGTTGAAAAGTTCTATAAAGAAAAGTCCAAATAAACCACTTGAAGAAGATATCAAGGCAGAATCCACAGTAATTATGCTAACTCACCACTTGATTCCATATGCTTTGGGGTCAAATGTAGCTAGCTGGTGCTTTTCATCATAAAAATGCCCCTTCCCTCAATCCTAAGCAATTAACTTTCTTTGCACTCCCAAAAGGCAGATATTAGTTGTAATTATCCATATGGAGCCAGTGATGCAAAAATGGAGGAGCCTTTGCCCAAACTACAGAGTATCAAATGTGAGGCCAGAAACTGTGTCCCAGAAATCAGATAATTTCATCTTAAATATTAAAAACTGTCACTAATTTGAAGGAAGAGGGTAAGAACTCAACTCTGCTTTAGATTTATCAAAATCTGATTCTAATCTCCATTATTTGGATTTCTAGTAAAATTCCACTATGATTTGCCAATCCCCTAGGTTTGTGGATATAATAAAAGAGAAGCCACAGATTAGTTCTGATTAATTTCCATCATGAAAATCAACTCTTGAGAGAGTAGGGAAGGAATGACATGGGTAATTAAAATAGACGGATAGCACAAACACCCAATTTAAACAGCAATTTCAAATCCTCCTCCACTGAATTTTTTTGTTTAGCGGTGCCAAGTAACAAGACTCAGCCCACTTTTTGGGTCTGGATCTAACTGAATGTGAACTCATCAGAAGGCGAGTGGTGGGAGGAAGAGCAAGAAGCAGAAGCAATGAGAAGTTAGGGATTGCTGGCCTTTCTGCAATTGAAAATCGGCCATCTTGCCCACTGTCTGTTGATTTCATTTAGAATCATCACAGCATCAGCACTGTTAGTTTAAATTGTGGACTGCCAGGCAAAATTTTTAGAAAGGCCAGCTTACTCTTTGTTTACCACTAAGAGCAGCTCTCTGATACAGGGGCCTCTCTCCCTATGTAATGAAGTCCCTGGGTGGCACAAACAGTTAAGCACTCAACTAGTAGCTGAAAGGTTGACGGTTTGAACCCACCCAGAGACACCTTGGAACACAGTCCTGGCGATCTGCTTCTGAAAGGTCACAGCCTTGAAAACCCTGTGGAGCACAGCTCTACTCTGCACACATGGGGTTCCCATGAGTCAGAATCGACTTAACGGCGACAATAACTCCCTGTGTAATGGAGTCCCAGGGTAGTACAATTAAGTGCTTGGCTACTAACTGAAAGGTTGGTGGTTTGAATCTTCCCAGAGGTGCCTCAGAAGAAAGTCCTGGCAATCTACTTCCAAAAAAATCACACCTATTGAAAACCCTATTGAGCGCAGTTCTACTCTGCAACACGTGGGGTCACCAAGTGTTGGAATCAACTCAACAGCTACTGGTTTTCTCCCTGTGTAAATGAGGTTTGCAGTGTTCGCTGGAAGAATGAAGTGACAGATCAGAAGCTGACCTGCATTTAGCTCAAGCTTCAAGCTCTGCCAGTTTGAGCTACTGGCTCAAACCCAACCTGCAACTGTCACCATTCTAGAGTTCCTTAGACCCAGCCCTTCATATGGCCTCCCATTTGCCTGCCATTCAAGGCTAAACATTACCTAATGTGACTCATACCTTACTTCTCACTACTCTCCAAACCAGACACCACCTCTGGCCAGGTTTACCCACTGGTGCCGGAACATATCTGCACTTCTCACCTCCTTGTTTTGCTATTGTCATTCCTTGAACCCCAAATTCCCCACCCCCGTCTCTTGCTGAAATGTAGCTATTTTTCAAGGTTCAGCCGTTCCATGAAACCTCCCGTTTCCCCCAATTCAAAGTCATCATTCCCTCCTATGACAGCACATAATTAGTATGTGTTTTATGACACTTAGCATATTATGCTCTCTATTATATCACCATAGCTTACAGCCCTTGTGACTTATAAAAAATGTGGGTCATGACTCACTAGTGAATTTCAGATCACTTTAGTGGATCATAACCTGAATTTTAAAAAATGAAGTAGAACAGAGTAGAACATTTTAGAAGGCATCCCATGTAAACATATTTCTCACTGTGGGTTATGATCAAAAAGCTTGAAAGTCAACCGCCTCATGTAGTAATAATGTTTTCAATTTTTATGTAATAGAAAATCCTGATCCAACCAGCTTAAATAAAGAATTTATTATCTGACAAGAAGTCTATAGGCAGGGCAGTTCTAAGTTTGGATTAAGAGAAATTTATTAACATCAAGGACCCAGGTTTTGACCATCTGTGCCATCTTTCCAGCTACCTCCTCTCCTGGTTGCAAAATGGCTGCAGGTGTTCTGTGCATCACAGCAAGACCTAGAGGCAGAAAAATGGAGCTATTTATTCCTTGGGTCTCTTTTGATCAGCAAAAAAACCTTTACCAGATGCCCCCCAGCAGATCTCACCTCATTTTTCATTGAAATGAACTGACTAGCATGCCTAGCTAGGAATGGCAAGGAAAACAGGAAAACCAAAATTAGCTTAGATTGATCAGTGTTTGCACTTAACAGAAAAATAAGAGCACCTTTTCTGAGCATTTTCTGGTCTTACTGGTCAGGAAGAATGGGGAGATAGACGGATTTTGGGTAGGCAAGCAAAAGTATCTGCCAGACACACACAAGGTGTATCAGGATAGGGCAGGGTCTGTTTTTCTTCATATACTTCACAACCCTTAGCACGCAGCAAATCTAGACAGTCGCCTCAATTTCCACTGGTAATACAATCAATCACCTCGCCTCAAAGTATGAATATTCATGGAATACATACATCAAATATCCAGTCTGAGATACTGAAGGCATTCTGCAGACATAGCTCATGATTTGTCAATATATAACTCACCAGAGGATAGGATTTTTTCCAAGCCTCAATTTTTATTTTGAATTATTGAATGTGAAGGGATAGATTAGTAACATTGTACATCGTAATGCCATTTAAATAATAAAATATATATTTGTCATAGTGCAGATGGCAACTGAAGATTCCACAGATGGAACTGTGCCTCTCAGGATGATACAGTAAATGTGTAATGGTGGGTGTGGAAAGACGGCGGTATCAGAGGTGGAGAGACATTACATCATCCCAGATAGGAGGTTTCTTGGGAACCCTGGCAGGATTACTGCTGAATCATTCAGCCAAGCAAATTATTGGCATGTTAGTTGGACAGAAGTCTCTGTAATTAAACCCTTGTTCTACCACTCTCCTTGGCATTTTTCAGCTTATCTTGCCATTTAAGGCCAGACAAGAAAACATGAATACTGTACATAAAAAGTAATCATATCTGCAAGAGTTAGTGGCATAGAGTATGGATCCAGCATTTTCTCCTCTCTTGCGTGCACGTATGTACAAGTGCACACACACACACATCACAGGACTTTGAACTGCAGAAAGGCTTTTGTCTCTGAGTTAGAATCTTTCTATTTGCTTCTGTTACAGACACAAGATCCTCCCATCCACAGAGTGGATGAAACTAGTCTTGTGAGTGCTTTGCAATTCCTTGAAAGAAGGCCTTTTGCTGGGGAGTAAAACCTTTTCTCACCTGCCAGACAACAGGATGCTTTAGATGCACCTGGCTGACACAGTAGGGCCAAGGACTGAAACACAGTAGACTTAGGTTCTACTCTTGTTTCTGCTGCTAACTTATTGTCTAATTGTAAAGGCCGTCATCAGTCAGTGGGCCTCAGGCACAGTCCTGGCTCTGGCCAGAACTTCCTTGAAATTCCATGCTCAGTATCAGAGGCCTCATTCTAAGACGAACCTTGGTAAATGGGACAGTGTGCTTGCTAGGACAGCCAGCAAGGTGAGGTGTCTAGAGATTATGAAAAAACAACAACAGTAATACCTACCATGGTATTACTGCGTGTTTCACATGTGTTACCGTATTTGATTTGCTCCCTCATCAGCCTTATAAATGTCTGTCTTCCATGTGGGACTGTGAGCTGCTTCAAGGCAAAAGTAGGTAATTAGTAAACACTTGAAATTGGTTAAAATGAAAAAAAAACTGTCTTAAGAGTTGCTCCACTTTAACCACTGTGCCACCAGGTCTCCCTCCAGGGCTTCTTAATGGCAGTATAATGTGATACATTTTGTAATAGAGTGTTAAATACAAAGTAACATAGGAACAACAAGAAAGGACCACCTAGCTGTTCCTGCCAGACTTGGAAGATTTCTACATTCTTTGGAGGCGGTGCCTTTGAACGTGATCTTGAAAGTGGACCACGGACTGTGGGGGAGAAAGGAGGTGTGCAGAGGCAGGCAGGTGAGACCACACACAGGTGTCTGGGGAACAGCATGGAGCACCTCCTCCATCTACACTGATGGGCCACATTGTGATCGTGGTGTTCAGTTGTTAGAGAACCTCTTAGTGGAAACATCATAGAGGGAAACTCTGTTGGGGGTGGGGCGGGAGACACCAGGAAGTGTACTGAAGTGGTCTCTAAGGTGCCCTCCCAGAGTGAAATGACAGGAATGAGGGTCTCATGAAGGAAGGCACCAAAAGACAGGACCAGAGTTCCGGGTGGAAACTAACAGCCCTTAAGATAGAGAATTTCCTAACGAGAAGGCTAACTATAACCAAAAGGGATCTATTGGCTTGTAGTTTCCAGAACATCTTCTCAAACATTATCCCATTTGATGCTCCAATCACCTGTTAGATATCCTGAAGCTCAGAAAGGCCATTTATTATTCGTTTATTCAATCAACATTTATTGAGCACCAAGCCGCCAGCCAGATCTGGGCAGTGGGAGGCGACCGGTACAGCCTCTGGGCCCAGAGCACTTACACGCAGACGCAATGGGAGCTCAGGGGAAGCACTGTGACCTCACTCAGCATGTAAGAAGGGCAGGGGGCACCTGAACAGAGAGGGGGCTGATCGAGGCGGCTAGAGGCATGGGCTTCTGAGTCAGGCAGTCTTGGGTTCAAATCCTAGCTCTGCTACTCACTTGCAGTGCAAATTTGGGTGAGTAATTAAATGAAATAATTAGAATTAAATGAGATAATACACGTGTACTAGCTAGTTCCACCACCCATCTGTCAGTTTGTTGTACTGTGGTGGTTTGCAGGATGCTGTGATGCTGGTAGCTATGCCACCAGTATTTCAAATACTAACAGGGGCACCTGTGGTGGACAGGTTCAGTGGAGCTTTCAGACTAAGACTAGGAAGAAAGGCCAGGTGATCCACTTCTGAAAATTAGCCAATGAAAATCCTGTGGATCACAACAGAATATTATCTGAAATAGTGCTGGAAGGTGAGGCCCCTAGGTTGAAAGGCACTTGAAATACACAGTAGCCACAACAATGGTCATGAATAGTACAGCCTCTGGCCAAAAGATCATGAAGATGGTGCAGGACCAGGCAACATTACACATGGGGTTGCCATGAGTCAGAGCTGACTTGATGGCAGCTAACAACATAACTAGTTAGTTATAGGTTGGCTGCTAAAACAAAGACTCTTAAATAGACAGTGGCTTAACCAAGACAGAAATTGATTTCTCTCTTGTGTAGCTATCCAGCCAGGTTTTGTGCTTCTCCTCAATGAAGTCATCAGGCCCGGGTTTTTTCCACCTAATAGCTCAGTAGTTCTAGGGAATTGACCTCATCCATGTGGTCCAATGTGACCCCTCATCACAACTGCATTCCAGCCAGCAAAAATGGGACACCTCTTCCCTCTAACGGTGCACCCAGAATTGTACACATCATTTCCATTCACATCCCAGTGGCCAGAAACTAGTCACCTGGCCATACCTAGTCCATAGGGAAGTTGAGGAATGTGGTCTTTATTCAGGGAGCCCTGTGCCCAGCTAAAAAGCAGGAGGTTTATTATGAAAGAAGAAGGGAAGAATGGCAAGTGAGGATGATTTGTACTCTCTCTCTGCCTTGACCTATGAAGTCCTTGACATAATATTCTCCACTAAGGAAGTACTCAGTAAGTGTTAACTGTTATTTTATTGAAGACTAAAGAAGTAGCCAAGAAGGTACGGAGGGGATAGTACTCCTGGCCAAAGGAGCAGATGTGCAAAGGCCTGGAGGGGTAAGAGCCACAAGGCAGGGTCACTGGTCAAGGGCTAGTTCAAGCCTACAGATTCCAGATCCCATGCTCCAGGCAGACTGGGGCCCTTGGCCAGATATTGCAGAAGGGATTCCATCATTGCAGGCTGAGCCAGGTGGCATCTAATGAACTGCCTTTCTGCAATATGCAGGAATCTTTCAATTACAAGTGACAGAGCAAACTGGTTTAGGCAAAAAATAATGTTTTGGGCTCATGGAACCAAACAGTCTAGAGGTCAGGCTGTCTTCCGATGTAGATTAATACAGAAGCTTAAGGATATCAGCAGCACCTGGGCCTCTCTCAGCTTGGCTCCATTCTCCTCTGGATGTCTGCTGCATTCTCAGACAAACTCTCCTCTCGTGGTAGCAGAGGCAGCTCCATACGTCATGTACTCTCAGCTTTAAGTCCAGCGTCTCCCCTCTGGGAGTCAAATGAAAGTCCTGGGCCTGGCTTTCAGTAATGGGAGCCAATCCCAGTGGCCAAGAGGATGGGAGAAGATGGTTAGCTAAGACTGATTATGGCCCAGCCTTGTAGTGGAGGCAGGGAACCAACCCCAACCAAACTGCACAGCTGAGAGTGGGGGAGAAGTGAGTCCCCAAAGGAAATTCTCTAGAGTGTTGTACCAGGAGTAGGAGCCCCGGTGGTGCAGTGGTTAAGCTCTTGTCTGCTGACCGAAAGGTCAGTGGTTTGAACCCATCAGCTGCTCCACGGGAGAAAGATGTGGCAGTCTGCTTCTGTAAAGATTTAGCCTTGGAAACCTTGTGGGGCAGTTCTACTCTGTCCTATAGGGTCGCTATGAGTCGGAATTGACTTGACAGCAACAGGGTTAGGATGGGTGGAAGCAAGGTGGTTAAAAAAAAATTAAAAAACCATTATTCTTTCCTTCCATCAGTTATTTCCACTTGTTATTGTTGTTAGGAACCACTGAGTCTATTTTCAACTCATAGCGACCTCATGTAGTTTTCTTGACTATTCTTTAAGATAGCAGATTACCAGGTCTTTCTTCTGAGGAGCCACTGGATGGTTCGAACCACCAATCTTTTGGTTAGCAGCCGAGCACTTAATCATTGTACCACCAGCTATAGCAATAGGCTTCAAACTCAACCCTCCGCCACAAAAAATAAAACAATTTTGACTATGCCCCCAACAAGCACATTTATTTATAAGTACACATGTGTGCTATTCTACCAATATGTCACTGTGGTAAAGACTGCTAGCGGCGCCCCAGTGTCTATCCTCTCCTACTTCCTTAGTATAACACTTCTAATGGGCACATGGCATCCCCAAATAGACTATATTTCCCAGACTCCCTTGCAGCTAAGTGTGACCATATGACTAAATTCTAGCCAGTGATATGTCAGAAGTGCAATGTATGTTTTGCAGGAAGTGTCCTTAATGGGAGGGCATGCAGTTCTTCCCTTCTTTCTCCTTCTTGGAATATGGATGTGATGACTGGAACATGAGCTACAGCTTTAGATGGTGAGGTGGAAGCCACATGGTGAGGATGCTGGAGCAATCAGGTGGAAGGAGCCATCTTAGCAATCTTACCAGCCCTTACCTCCAGATTCCGTTTACCTGAGAGAAATGCACTTCTCATGCTTAAGCCATTGTTGTAGATATTCTCTTCCTTTCAGTCAAATCTAATCCTAATGGATACAGTGATATGCATTATAATAATGTACCAAAATAGAAATAAAAAGGAAAAGATAATAACTATAACAGAAGTTCTAGTATTTTTTGCACCAGTGGATAGAGTATTGCACACCCCTGGGTGCATACTGCCCTCTACCTCCCCACTTTTAGAGACCTCCGGTCTCTCGCCTGGGGCACCCTATGGGATTAGTTACATTTGTGAGGCTGTTTGTCACCCCCTCTCCCCCTCCCCAAGCCCTACCACACTTTGCTCTGAGGCAGGGCCCTGAAGCCAGTTCCTCTGATCCATCTAGCACGACAAAGGCAGAATCCCTCCCAGTCCCTGTCTTTTGCTCCCTGCTGACCCTTCTGGGTCTCTTTCCATTATCCACACTTTGCTTTGGCAGTGGGGAAAGTGGACCAGAAAATCTGATGGAATTGAAAAGATGAGCTATGATCTGAACCCAAAGAAATAGGCAATTCCTAATTGTCCGGGTTTCTTCTTCAGGGAAAAACAGGTCTGCACTTCTCGCCCCGTGCTGCTGCTGAGATGCACCCACTCGCAACCCAACTTCTCTGGAACGTGACTCTCTGCTAACTGGGCCTGGTGCAGTGGGAAGGAGTGAGGAAGGGAGAAGAGGCAGAGAGCTTTGCTGCTTGAAAGGCTTCTCCAGGCCTAGCCTTTTTCTTCCCCAGAAGCAGTGCCCGTGGGGCCATGCCCCCCCCAATACAGCAGAGAATGTCAGGCGGGACCTAATTCTGGGACAGTGAGGCTGAGGGTCTGCAGACCCCCCATCAAGGCTGTGCCTGGGAAACCAGACCCTGCCCAGCCTCTTTAGGACCTGGGTGCCACCACGTTCCCTCCCTCCTCTCCCGGGAGGCATCGGTGTCCTGATTGTATCACAGCTTCAGAATTCCCTGACTCATGCCATCCCCGGATTTTAAAAAGAGCTTATTCAAGTGCTGTTGGCTGTGTGCTCCGCCCCCTCCCACTCAGCTCAGCTATTAAATTACAGCACCCCAGTGTGGCAGAGGGGCCAGGGTGGAAAGGGCTGGGGACCAGGAGAGGGGCGTCTGAAACCAGGAGGAGAAAAAAAGACTTTTAGGAAAACTTGTGTTGATCTCATTATGAAAGAAATGTTTTGGTGCCCAAAGAATGACTGACCCTTAGCCCCAAATCAGGATAGGTCAGAATGAGGAAGAACTCCGAGGTCACCCAGGTCTGCTAAGGAAAAGCAACCCAGCTGGGAAGGGAGGCATCTCGTATCCCCCAACACGGTCAGATCTGACTGTTCTCCTACACTGCTAGGTAGTGAGGCCATCATGTGATTTGCTAGTAACCATGGCAATGAACCCTGTTTGGTGAGGTATAGGAAGAGAAATCCCACAGAAAGAGATCATGGCGCAGGTCGGCGTGTTTTACTCAAGGGCAGCTTGGCTCAAACTCAGTCTACTCCCCATTATTGACGTTGCAATTGTTGCTGTTGAAAAACATGGCAGTGGCTTGCTCTCTTCTGAGCTGGAGCCCTGGCCTTTTTTTATTCTCCTCCTGCTACCTGTCTCCCCTATTTTGGAACACAGTCTCTGAAGACGGAAGGCAAAAATAGCTCTCTGAAAGAGAGGATGCTCATGCACTATGCATCCAGAGATGGGCTTCTTACTGTCAAGCATCCACCTCCAGGAACTTAAGCCTTGTGATGAGTTCTGCTCTCTCCGACCACAAGAGAAAGCACTCGTGAAAACTGATGGAGTTAACGTACTGTTCTCCGACAAGAGAAGCCAGAGAGAGGTGGGTTGTGCTGTGGAGGACTTAAGTGCTTGCCAACCCAACTGCAGGCACTCCCCTCCTCTCGGGCATAGCTACAGGAAATGGCTTAGGTAGTCTTTGTTGCAAATGAAGGACGTAATTATCATTTGGTGAAACATGCATTGTTAAGTGATCAGAAGACAGCCACCAAATGACTGCTGCCTAGTAACGTCTGAACACCCCCACGAGGCCCCGCAGAGCTGCAGCGTCAGCCTGCCTTTACCAAGACAAGTTAGTCAGGTGCTGCCCTCTTAGTGGGATGCCCTGAAGCTGTCTCTGACGCAGCCATTTACTCCCTGTGTGACCTTGAACAAGTCACTCAGTCTCTTTGGGCCTCAGTTTCTCCATCTTTAAAATACACAGAGTAATATTTGCAGGGTTTTTTTTCACTGGGTTTTTGGAACAATTGTATTTGATCATCTAAAGGAAAGCACTTCAAAGTCTATAAATCACTATAAGGCATCATTACTTTCTTCCAAGCTATAGAAGTATCTATTCTTAAATGATTTAGAAAGGTAGAATGAGTCATTAATCAAAACCAAACCCACTGCCCTCTAGTCAATTCTGAATCATAGCGACGCTACGGAAACAGAGTGGAACTACCCCATAGGGTTTCTAGGGTTGTAAATCTTTGTGGGAACAGCCTGCCACATCTTTCTCCCATAGAATGGCTGGTGGGATCAAACCGCCAACGTCTCTGTTAGCAGCCGAGGGCTTAACCACTGTGCCACCAGGGGTCTTTGAATGAGTAATTGTTGTTGTTAGATGCTGTTGAGTCGGTTCCAACTCATAGCTACCCTGTGTACAATAGAACGAAATGCTGCCCTGTCCTGTGCCATGCCCATAATTGTTGTTATTCTTGAGCCCATTGTTGCAGCCACTGTGTCAATCCATCTCATTCAGGGTCTTCCTCTTTTTCGCTGACCCTGTACTTTACCAAGCATGATGTCCTTCTCCAGGGACTGATCCCTCCTGACAACATGTCCAAAGTATGTAAGACGTAGTCTCATCATCCTTGCTTCTAAGGAGCATTCTGGTTGCACTTCTTCCAAGACAGATTTGTTTGTTCTTTTGGCAGTCCATGTTATATTCAATATTCTTCACCAACATCACAACTCAAAGGCATCAATTCTTTTTCTACCTTAGTCATCATCCAGCTTTCACATGCATATGAGGCAAGTGAAAATACCATGGCTTGGTTCAGGTGCACCTTAGCCTTTAAGGTGACATCTTTGCTTTTCAACACTTTAAAGAGGTCTTTTGCAGCAGATTTGCCCAATGCAATGTGTCTTTTGATTTCTTGACTGCTGCTTCCATGGGCGTTGATTGTGGATCCAAGTAAAATGAAATCGTTGATAATTTCAGTCTTTTCAATCATGATGTTGCTTATTGGTCCAGTTGTGAGGATTTTGTTTTCTTTATGTTGAGGTGTAATCCATACTGAAAGCTGTGGTCTTTGATCTTCAGTAAGTGCTTCAAGTCCTCTTCACTTGCAGCAAGCAAAGTTGTGTCATCTCCATAATGCAGGTTGTTAATGAGTCTTCCTCCAATCCTGATACCCTGTTCTTCTTCATATAGTCCAGCTTCTCGGATTATTTGCTCAGCATACAGACTGAATAGGTATGGTGAAAGGATACAACACTGACGCATACTTCCCTGACTTTAAACCATGCAGTATCCCCTTGTTCTGTCTGAACAGCTGCCTCTTGATCTATGTAGAGGTTCGTCATGAGCACAAATAAGTGTTCTGGAATTCCCATTCTTTCTAATGTTATCCATAATTTGTTATGATCCACACAGTCGAATACCTTTGCATAGTCAATAAAACACAAGTAAACATCTTTCTGATATTCTCTGCTTTCAGCCAAGATCCATCTGACATCAGCAATGACATCCCTGGTTCCACTTCTTCTGAATCTGGCCTGAATTTCTGGCAGTTCCTTGTTGATATACTGCTGCAGCCGCTTTTGAATAATCTTCGGCAAAATTTTACTTGTGTGTGATATTAATGACATTGTTTGGAAAATTTCCGCATTCAGTTGGATCACCTTTCTTGGGAATAGGCATAAATATGTATCTCTTGCAGTCAGTTGGCCAGGTAGCTGTCTTCCAAATTTCTTGGCATAGACGAGTGAGCACTTCCAGTGCTATATCCGTTTGTTGAAACATCTCCATTGGTATTCTGTCAGTTCCTGGAGCCTTGTTTTTCACCAGTGCCTTTGGTGCAGCTTGGACTTCTTCTTTCAGTACCTTTGTGTATTCCTTCCATCTTCTTATGATGCTTCCTGTGTCGTTTAATATTTTCCCCATAGAATCCTTCACTATTGCAACTCAAGGCTTGAATTTTTTCTTCAGTTCTTTCAGCTTGAGAAATGCCAAGCATGGTCTTCCCTTTTGGTTTTCTAACTCCAGTTCTTTTTCACATGTCATTATAATACTTTGTCTTCTTGAGCCACCCTTTGAAATTTTCTATTCAACTCTGACTTAATCATTCCTTCCATTCGCTTTAGCTACTTTAGCTACTTGACGTTCAAGAGCAAGTTTCAGGGTCTCTTCTTACATCCATTTTGGTCTTTTCCTTCCTTCAATCTGTATGCTGAGCAAATAATCTGAGAAGCTGGACTATATGAAGAAGAACGGGGCATCAGAATTGGAGGAAGACTCATTAACAACCTGCATTATGCAGATGACACAACATTGCTTGCTGAAAG